>NC_136166.1:5913163-6008991 GCF_965212315.1 Lampetra planeri
ACACGCAGTCAAAATGCAAACAAAAAGAAACAACTCTGATGATGGAGGGTGGGGAGAGGCTGGGTGGGAGGGGAGGGTGAGGAGGGCTGGGTGGGGAGGGAGGGGAGGGGCTGGGTGGGGAGGGTGGGGCTTGGTGGGAGGGTGGGGAGGGGCTGAATGGGGAGGGTGGGGCTGGGTGGGGAGGGGAGGGTGGGGAGGGGCTGGGTGGGCAGGGTGAGGAGGGGCTGGGTGGGGAGGGTGGGGCTGGGTGGGGGGTGGGAGGGGTGGGGCTGGGTGGGGAGGGGCTGGTCACCCCGTGGTGCCCTTATAAAACTCAACGTTTAACCTACTCACGCCGGCTTGTGCCCACCCTCACAGTCGGCCATATTTGCGGAATACACCACGCCGCCGTTGACCCTGGCCATTGACCGACCCAACGTTCCTACCAGCTCCTTCCGCAGGAATGTGTTTTATACCGCAGGATGAGAAATCCGATGAGCTATGAAGCTCTTATTATTTTCCACAGACGTCCCAGTAGGGACACGGGGTCAGAACGTTAAAACAAACACACAAACAACAACAACAACACACACAAACAACAACACACACACACAAAACACTCCGATAGCAGTGCAAAGTACAGGATAGTCAAACACATCAACCCGTCAAGACCTCCCCCCCCCAAAAAAAAATAAGAAACATAACAAAAAATAAAACTAAACCATCCGCTAAAAGCCCAAGGGGGAATAACAAACGGTAGCCAAGAGAAGAAAAAACCCAGCATGTTGAGAGAGCACTGGTCGGTAAAAAAACAACAACGGGGGATCGATGCACATGGAGCAAAAAGATGGCTCAAGTTTTAATGTTCGGGCAGAGGGGGCGGAGGGGGTGGTGGGGGGAGGAGGGTGGTGGGGGGAGGGGGGTGGTGGGGGGAGGGGGGTGGTGGGGGGAGGGGGTGGTGGGGGGAGGGGGGTGGTGGGGGGAGGGGGTGGGGGGGGGGAGAGGGTGGTGGGGGGAGGGGAGTGGTGGGGGGAGGAGGGTGGTGGGGGAGGGGGGTGGTGGGGGGAGGGGGGTGGTGGGGGGAAGGGGGGTGGTGGGGGGAGGAGGGTGGTAGGGGGAGGGGGGTGGTGGGGGGAGGGGGGTGGTGGGGGGAGGGGAGTGGTGGGGGGAGGAGGGTGGTGGGGGGAGGAGGGTGGTGGGGGGAGGGGGGTGGTGGGGGGAGGGGGTGGTGGGGGGGGAGGGGGGTGGTGGGGGGAGGGGGGTGGTGGGGGGAGGGGGGGTGGTGGGGGGAGAAGGGTGGTGGGGGGAGGGGGGTGGTGGGGGGAGGAGGGTGGTGGGGGAGGGGGGTGGTGGGGGGAGGGGGGTGGTGGGGGGAGGGGGGTGGTGGGGGGAAGGGGGGTGGTGGGGGGAGGAGGGTGGTGGGGGGAGGGGAGTGGTGGGGGGAAGAGGGTGGTGGGGGAGGGGGGTGGTGGGGGGAGGAGGGTGGTGGTGGGAGGGGGGTGGTGGGGGGAGGGGGGTGGTGGGGGGGAGGGGAGTGGTGGGGGGAGGAGGGTGGTGGGGGGAGGGGGGGTGGTGGGGGGAGGGGGTGGTGGGGGGAGGGGGGTGGTGGGGGGGAGGGGGTGGGGGGGGGGGGGAGGAGGGTGGTGGGTGGAGGGGGGTGGTGGGGGGAGGGGGGTGGTGGGGGGAGGGGGGTGGTGGGGGGAAGGGGGGTGGTGGGGGGAGGAGGGTGGTGGGGGGAGGGGGGTGGTGGGGGGAGGGGGGTGGTGGGGGGGGAGGAGGGTGGTGGGGGGAAGGGGGGTGGTGGGGGGAGGAGGGTGGTGGGGGGAGGGGGGTGGTGGGAAGAGGGGGGTGGTGGGGGGGGAGGAGGGTGGTGGGGGGAAGGGGGTGGTGGGGGGAGGAGGGTGGTGGGGGGAGGGGGGTGGTGGGGGGAGGGGGGTGGTGGGGGGGGAGGAGGGTGGTGGGGGGAGGGGGGTGGTGGCGGGAGGGGGGTGGTGGGGGGAGGGGGGTGGTGGGGGGAGGGGGGTGGTGGTGGGGGAGGGGGGTGGTGGGGGGAGGGGGGTGGTGGGGGGAGGGGGGTGGTGGGGGGGGAGGAGGGTGGTGGGGGGAAGGGGGTGGTGGGGGGAGGAGGGTGGTGGGGGGAGGGGGGTGGTGGGGGGAGGGGGGTGCTGGGGGGAAGGGGGGTGGTGGGGGGAGGAGGGTGGTGGGGGGAGGGGGGCGGTGGGGGGAGGAGGGTGGTGGGGAGGGGGGTGGTGGGGGGAGGGGGGTGGTGGGGGGAAGGGGGGTAGTGGGGAGATGGAGGTGGTGGGAGGGGGGTGGTGGGGGAAGGGGGGGTGGTGGGGGGAGAGGGTGGTGGGGGGAGAGGGTGGTGGGGGGAGGGGGTGGTGGGGGGATGGAGGTGGTGGGAGGAGGGTGGTGGGTGGGGGGGTGGTGGGGGGGGGGGCTGCATTACCACTGAGGGATGGGACACGATGGGCAGTTTGTTAGGAGCAGAAGGGACTGGGAGAGACGGGGGGGGGGGGGTCAAGGTTCGGCTGTGCACAGCTGTTCTTCACACACAGTCTTCACACACACACAATCTACACACACACACTCCATAAATGACGTCACGCGATTTTGGACGATTTTTGACACCCCCCCCCCCCCCCCATTCGTCACACGACGTCACAAAAAGTCAGACCCCCCCCTCAAATATGACGTCACAAAGCTCTGCCCCCCCCCCCAAAATAAAACATGCTTCAAATCGCTTTAGACTATTGTCATTGTAGTGCGTATTTAATGTGGCGCTGCACTCTAATGTTGTAGGAGAAAACATTTATTAAAAAGTCAATTTAATTAAGTAGAACGTGTTGTCTGTATTTATTTAAAGTTGCGCATTTTTACGTGACGTCACATTTCTCAAACCCCCCCACCCACCCCCTTCGTCACACATCGTCACAAATGTCTGACCCCCCTCCCCCCCTCGTCACACGGCGTCACAAAATGATATTGACCTTCCCCTAACGAAGGCCCGTTCGCCTTTACATTTCATGCATTGACAATAAAAACAAAAACAATCACCCCCAGTATAGCCTTAACAGACTGTTGGGGCAAGTGCTGTTAGCCGATAACCTATGAAGTGGTGATGTTTTACCCACCACACGGGTTACTCGTTTGAGGCTGAGTCGACCTAGGGGAAAACCAGGATCGCTTCAGATAATCGCCACTCGTGTTGTTCAAGAAGGGGGAATCAATCCCGGGTTCGGCCAGGCCCTGAAAGGTTTCGCTAAATCGCTACACTTGCCCAAAATTGACAGTAACATATTGCACACAAAGATAAAGATCACCCATATAAGTCTTAACAGACTGTAGGGGCAAGTGCTGTTAGCGAGCACCTATGAAGGCCGGAACGGCACACGAGGGGTGGGTGGCCAGCACCACGCCCGACCGCCTTTGTCTCCCTAGCGGCGATGTTTACACACCGCACCAGGTACTCATTTGAGGCTGAGTCGACCTAGGGGAGACCCAGGACCGGTTCAGATAATCGTCACTGGTGTTTGCCGTGAGCGGGAATCGAACTCGGGTCGCCGGGTTCATAGCGCAGCGCGCTAACCGCTACACTACCGCTCCCCACATTGCACACACACACACTGACACGCGCGCAACAAAATCTTTGAATCTCTATTGAATTCTCCTCTTTTTCCATAGCGGATAAACATGTGTAGTATCTCTTTCGTGCAAAGGCAACCTTTTGAGAAATAATTGATTAAATATATATATGTGTACTTGATGTTCAAGCTGACCATGCCTCGTTTCTTTTCGGCCCTATCGATTCCGAGCGGGGAAATAGTTTAAGATAAGCAATAGGTCCAGAGAAATACTTGTCATTCGAAAGGCCAACTCGTTCTCTTCCACAGGAGGTAGACATGAATGAACCAAAATTAAACTATGAGTTTTCCGAAAACGCGCTCCGAAAAAAGCAATACTTTCAAACCGCGCTCGATACTTCCGTACCCACCGCTTTCAAGGTAACGTTTTGGCGGACGAAGGTACACTTAGATCTATTGCTATAAATATGTATATTTCTAATAGGAGTTTTTCCCCTTTTTTCTGGCAACAAAACTGACACCTTTTGCAAGGAATCATGCTTACATTAACCACAATACTTGCAGTCAAATGCAAACAAAAAACACAACTCTGATAAATTTCGATTTAAAGCTTTCGTGACTGCAGGGATTCATATTCTTGGTTCTTTCGGTAAAGTCACGTAGAAGGGAAGTAATAAAATAATAAAAAAACAAAACATAATAAAATAACTCTCACGACGTTTCGGCCACAACGCAAGCAGCCGTCCTCAGGTGAAGAAACGTCGTGAGAATTATTTTATTATGTTTTTTTTTATTTTATTTCTTCCCTTCTACGTGACTTTACCGAAAGAACCAATAAGATGAATACTCTGATAATGTATGCATTGTCTTTGAAACTGATTGGTCCATACCAGATGACGCCTTTGGCGTCATCTGGTCGAACACCATATGAGACTAGGCTCCAAAGAAAGCTGTCTCCAAAATATACTAATAGGGGTAAAACCCTATTAGTATATTTTGGTACTGGCAAAGGAGGTCCCACGATGATATGTATAATTCGTCAAAGTTTTATCTTAGCCGAATACTGCGAGGAAGCTGGTTGCATTAGCTACGGAGACGCCACTTAAGCAGACGTGAATCATTATCTCTGCCAGCACGAAAAATCGCTCAGGTCACCACAGCGATGTAATTGTTCTCTACATCTGTGGGACCTTTTTACGGCTCTCAACATTATAATTGTTAAGTATTTTTTTAAGAAAACCCTTTTTACCCTTTACCGGCAAGAATACAGGAGTGTCTTCTTGGTTCTTTCGGTAAAGTCACGTAGAAGGGAAGTAATAAAATAATAAAAAATAAAACATAATAATGAATGACGCTGTCTCCCCGACAGACCTGGTCTTCACGTGCGGACGTCTGCTTGCGTTGTGGCCGAAACGTCGTGAGAATTATTTTGTGACGTTTTATTTTTATTATTTTATTACTCCCCTTCTACGTGACTTTACCGAAAGAACCAAGAAGATGAATCCCTGCAGTCACGAAAGCTATAAATCGAAATTTAATACAGGAGTGTGTTAAGAATGTACAAACACAAAAATAGACACCTCTAATGACGAGCCATCAGCAAGTCTGCATGAATCACGCATGCATGTGTTAAAATGTGCAAAAAAACCACGCTCTCGCATTGTCTTTGAAACCCGATTGGCCTACATCGGAGCAGAGCATCCTTTGTGGCCACGTCTCGCCGGGATTAGATCAAAGAACAGCGCCAAAATGTGGACGGCCCGACGAAAATGCAAACGTCAAGGCATTAATAGATCCGTACGCTTAGGAACTTTCGTTAAAGTTCAGCAGTTCCAATGCTGGATTATATATTTTTTTTTCCGCCTGAGGACGACCGCTTGTGTTGCGATCGAAACGTCGTGAGTTGTTTTATTTTTCTACTCTACGTGACTTTTACCGAATGAACCAATGAGTGTGGATTACTGCAGTAACGAAAGCTTCGAGGCATTGATAGCTGCGGTTGAACGGTTACATCTCGAGGAATTTGTTTGCTGTAATTTCAAGTTGATGACAAACAATGATTGGCTCCAGCCACTCGGGCAATAATTCAGAAGGTGTTAAGATCTTCTGCTCGTGTCAGATGTCAACATTTTAACCACCGTATTTCCTGTATGTATGTCTGGTGGCAAGGTGGTGAGATGTTAACTACCTCGCCTGGTATACAGGAGGACGTGGGTGCGATCCAGACCCTGACGCCTGCTGTATATTTGGATCAAGATTGTGTATTTGGAGTTTGCGTGTCTCTCTCCCCGTGGCCGCGTGTATTTTTCTCCGGGTCCTCCGGTTTTTCTCACCACGTTCAGAGACACAAGTTTGTAGTATTTGGCTGTTATATTCTTGGTTCTTTCAGTAAAGTCACTTTGAAGGGAAACTAAATATTAAAAATATAAAACAATACAATTATCACGACGTTTCGACTGCAACACAATCAATCATCATGAGGTGTGAAAAACACCTGATGATGATTGCTTGCGATGATTGCTTGTGTTGCAGTCGAAACGTCGTGAGAATTTTATTGTTTTTCATATTTTTATTATTTTATTATTTCCCTTCTACGTGACTTTACCGAAAGAACCAAGACTATGAATCCCTGCAGTCACGAAAACTTTAAATCAAAATTTATTTGGCTGCTGCCATACATTTCCACGTGTTCGTGATGGTGAGCCGCCACTTAGTTGAGCTATTAATTTTGGCAGCCGGGTCGCTTCTGAAAAAAGAGATCGATACAGCCCAGTGGGCCTTAGCTGGTAAAATAAAAAAAATAAACTGTTAGAAGTTCAGTTTAGAGCTTAAACTTTTACCCAGCCAGTCACTTCAGCAAGGGGAGGGGGGCTCTACACTGCTGATTAATTCTACAAGCATGTCATTGACGACGATTACGACGATGATGGTGATGATGACAGCCTTCCCTGGATATCATGCAATCTATTTAATCTCGAGATCACGAGTTACCTCCCTGGCTGCGGGGAGGGTGGGTAGAGAAAAGAATAAGTCTCATTTAAATTTCGATTTAAAGCTTTCGTGACTGCAGGGATTCATCTTCTTGGTTCTTTCGGTAAAGTCGCGTAGAATGGAAATAATAAAATTATAAAAATAAACATTATACAATAATTATTTTATTTTATTATGTTTTATTTTTATTATTATAATAATTATTGTATTATGTTTTATTTTTAGTATTTTATTATTTCCCTTCGACGTGACTTTACCGAAAGAACCAAGAAGATGAATCCCTGCAGTCACGAAAGCTTTAAATCGAAATATATTTATTATTTAATTCTAGATTTGAAGCTTTCGTGACTGCAAAGAGTCATACGCTTTGGTTTTTTTCGGTAAAGTCACGTAGGTAAAAAATAAAGTAAATGAAAACAACAAAATTAAATGTAGTTGTTTTCATTTATTTTATTTATTTTTTTACCTACGTTGTATTATGTTTTATTTTTATTATTTTATTATTTCCATTCTACGTGACTTTACCGAAAGAACCAAGAAGTGAAAAATAAATATATTTTATATCTTACCGAGGTAAAGCCCACCGAGCGAACGACTTAATTTTTCAGAAGCTACCCGGCCAACACAAATGACGCAGCTCAACACGCGCGGATCGCAATCACGTGGACATGTCAAGGCGCAAAAGCATCTCAGTAGCGGTGGCGAAAATAATCTAAATAATCCAAGGCCGTAGCCATGGAGTCAACATTGTGGGGGGGGGGGGGGGTGGGATCAAATCTTCCAGGGAATCTCGAGGTCCCCCCCCGAGAAAAAAAATGTAAATTTGAAAACTAATTTCCTGCAATTTCCTACCTAAAATATTAAAAAGAATCACTAACACACAGGATGGAATTTTTATTCATTTTTTTACAATAATGTCTAACAGTGTATTGTATTACATTGCTCAGTTTTTTCTCTTTTTTTAAACCTTTTCTTGTTTCATTGTATGTAATGGCAGAGATTAGGGATTAATAAAGTACAACAATAACCACAATCATATAAACAGAAATCTCTTTTATAGCAATATATTGGCGGGGGGAGGGACATTTTGAGCATATTTGAATATTGGGGGGGGGGGGAGATTTGTCCCTGGCCTTGAAATGATCTTTTGACGAGTTTTTCGCTCTTTCTAAATGTGCAGAGGGCTATTGGCAAGAGGGGGGGGGGGGGGCAAACACATGGATAGGGGGGGGGGGCAAGCACATGGAGAGGGGGGGGGGGGGCATATGGAGGGGGTCAGTCTCTTCTGTTCTGCAAGCGCACTGATAGCATTCAATAGCGAGAGATGGACGCTCACGATCAATTCGCCACTCTTGCACAAGGGGGGGGGGGGGGAACGGAGGACCTTCAACATTCTCTTTTGAAGGGGGAAGGGGCGAAAGAGGGGGGGGAGGGAGGCGTGGGGGAAATTGATCTGCGTCGCATGCAGGATAAAGTTCAGTTTAAATCAGCGGCTGCCAGGCGGGTGTTGTTGTTGTTGTCTGTTGTGCGTTGGTCCAACCTCCCCTCCTACTCCGAGGCAAAGACAAAGGACCGCCGTGTAGCCTCAACAGACTGTAGGGGCAAGTGCTGTTAGCGAGTAGCACCTATAAAGGCCGGCACGGCGCACGAGGGGGTGGGTGGCCAGCACCACGCCCGGGCCGCCTTCGTTTCCCTCAGTGGTTCGACGTTTACGCACCGCTCCCAGTGCTCATTTTGAGGCTGAGTCGACCTAGAGGAGGCCCAGGACCGCTTCAGATAACGATCACAATCGTCACTGGTTGTTGGCCGTGAGCGGGAATCGAACCCGGGTCGCCGGGCTTAGAGCTCGCTAACAGCACTTGCCCCAACAGTCTGTTGCAGGCTATACGGGGCATCTTTGTCTTTGTCTCAGTGTGGGGAGCGCGCTGCACAACGAACCCTCGGCCACCCGAGTTCGATTCCCACTCACGGGCCACCAACACCGGTGACGATTATCTGAACCGGTCCTGGGCCTCCTCCCCTAGGTCGACTCAGCCTCGAAATGAGTACCTGGTGAGGTGTGTACATCATCGCCACTGTGGGGAGACAAAGGCGGTCGGGTGTGGTGCTGGCCACCTACCCCCTCGTGTGCCGTGCCCGCCTTGTTGATCTTCTGTCGCACCGATATGTGGAGGCACACGAATGGACCCCCGCATGCATTGATTTTGTTGCAGCTAATATTTCTGGACTCACTCTAATACCGGATTCTTAATCTTGGACTTCAATCCCGGACGGCCACCACCAACCCTGCAATCTTGGTCACCCAAAGATTTGTTTTGGAAAATTAAAATTTTAAAATAAACCCCATTAAATCGCTCAGCCGCTTCGTCGTAATTTTTTCCCCTTCTAAGAGCTGCAGAAAAACGAAGGTCAACAACGGCACAAAAATACAAATATACACGGAAACATAAATCCCCGGTTAAACTACTAAAGCGGTAGATTTGAAGATTTCGTGACTGCAAGGATTCATATTCTTGGCTTTTTTCGGTAAAGTCACGTAGGTAAAAAAATTAAAATAAAAATTAATAAAAGTAAAATAAAAATGAAATAATTTTATTTTACTTTTAAAAATTAAAATTAATAAAAGTAAAATGAAATAAAATTATTTAATTTTTATTTTACCTAAAAGTAAAATAAAAAAAATTTATTTAATTTTTATTTTACTTAAAAGTAAAATAAAATCAAATTATTTCATTTTTATTTTACTTAAAAAGTAAAATTAAAACAAAATTATTTTATTTCATTTTAACTTTTATTAATTTTAATTTACATTTTTTACCTACCTGACTTTACCGACAAAACGCAAGAATTCTAAAGCGTTGTTCTTAATCACAAGCCCTTGGGTACTGGCGGCCCCTATGAGCCTTTAGCCCCCCCCCCCCCCCCCAGTCAAATGGTGTGGCGGAAAATCACGCTGACTGATGTCTCGTCTGCAAAAGTGCCCCAGAACCCGAGCTCTGAAAATTAGTGAGGAGCACCAAGTTAAAGTGACATCTCTGGGTTCGTGTGGGTAGTCGGTGGGTCTACATGGGTCCGTAAGGGTCTACGGGGTGTCTACGGGTGTCTGTGGTGTCTATGTGTCATATGGGTTTGTGGGTGTCTGTGGGTCTATATGGGTCTCTGTGGTGTCTATGGGTCTGTATGTGTCTGTGGGTGTCTGTGGGTCTGTATGGGTATCTATGGGTCTTATGGGTTTGTGGGTGTCTGTGGGTCTATATGGGTCTATGTGGTGTATATGGGTCTGTATGGGTGTGTGGGTGTCTATGGGTCTGTATGGGTGTGTGGGTGTCTCCGGGTCTGTATGGGTTTGTGGGTGTCTATGGGTTTGTATGGGTGTGTGGGTGTCTCCGGGTCTGTATGGGTTTGTGGGTGTTTATGAGTCTATATGGGTGTGTGGGTGTCTGTGGGTCTAAATGGCTCTTTGTGGTGTCTATGGGTCTATATGGGTGTCTGTGGGTTTCTGTGGGTCTAATTGGCTCTATGTGGTGTATATGGGTCTGTATGGGTGTCTATGGGTCTATATGGGTGTCTGTGGGTGTCTGTGGGTCTAAATGGCTCTATGTGGTGTCTATGGGTCTGTATGGGTGTGTGTGGGTGTCTATGGGTCTATATGGGTGTCTGTGGGTGTCTGTAGGTCTAAATGGCCCTATGTGGTGTCTATGGGTCTGTATGGGTGTGTGTGGGTGTCTATGGGTCTATATGGGTGTCTGTGGGTGTCTGTAGGTCTAAATGGCCCTATGTGGTGTCTATGGGTCTGTATGGGTGTGTGTGGGTGTCTATGGGTCTGTATGGGTGTATGGGTGTCTGTGGGTCTAAATGGCTCTATTTGGTGTCTATGGGTCTGTATGGGTGTGTGTGGGTGTGTGTGGGTGTCTATGGGTCTGTATGGGTGTCTGTGGGTCTAAATGGCCCTATGTGGTGTCTATGGGTCTGTATGGGTGTGTGTGGGTGTCTATGTGTCTGTATGGGTGTATGGGTGTCTGTGGGTCTAAATGGCTCTATTTGGTGTCTATGGGTCTGTATGGGTGTGTGTGGGTGTGTGTGGGTGTCTATGGGTCTGTATGGGTGTCTGTGGGTCTAAATGGCTCTATGTGGTGTATATGGGTCTGTATGGGTGTGTAGGTGTCTATGGGTCTGTATGGGTGTGTGGGTGTCTATGGGTATCTATGGATGTCTATGGGTCTGTATGGGTGTGTGGGTGTCTATGGGTCTGTATGGGTGTGTGGGTGTCTATGGGTCTATATGGGTGTCTATGGGTCTGTATGGGTGTGTGGGTGTCTATGGGTCTATATGGGTGTCTGTGGGTGTCTATGGGTCTATATGGGTGTCTGTGGGTGTCTGTGGGTCTAAATGTCTCTATGTGGTGTCTATGGGTCTGTATGGGTCTGTGTGGGTGTCTGTGGGTCTAAATGTCTCTATGTGGTGTCTATGGGTCTGTATGGGTCTGTGTGGGTGTCTGTGGGTCTAGGTTTGCAGTGCCAACTGAAGGCCTCTTGTGAAGACCACTGACTCTAGCCCAGTGGTTCTCAACATTTTGTTCGCCACTGTGTTACCCCTCCCCCCCCCCCCTCCTTTTTATTTTGTCTTTGCATGAGCCAGCATGGTTCTGAGTTAATTAAACGTTACGAATAACCAACATCTTCTTGGTTCTTTCGGTAAAGTCACGTAGAGAAGGAAAAATAAAAAATAAAAAAATAAAACATAATAAAATATCTTTTATTTGTATTGTTTTATTATTTTCCTTCTACGTGACTTTACCGAAAGAACCAAGAAGATGAATCCCCGCAGTCACGAAAGCTTTAAATCGAAAAGAATAACCAACAGTCAACCGTTTTCAACCACTTCCTACAAGGTTATCCTGAACTAGAGCTCGTAGCTGCAAGCAAACACAAACAACGGAACGTGCAACGGATGGCCGCTGTACTGGCAACGGAATTTGTTCGCGCTCGCTGGTTTACACTGATCGATGTCTTATCGACGACAGCGTATAGCCCCCCCCCCTCCCCCACCTCTAAAAATGTGCGAAGAACACTCCACTGAACTATTTGATTTACCGGCCGTAGCCCGCATTTGAGCTATTGGCTTTCATTCAAGGGTGACATGGCCACACGTGGTCGCAGCTTCTTCGAAGTGGCTTCATCTTCTTGGTTCTTTCGGTAAAGTCACGTAGAATGGAAATAATAAAATAATAAAAATAAAACATAATAAAATAATAATACATCTTCTTGGTTCTTTCGGTAAAGTCACGTTGAATGGAAATAATAAAATAATAAAAAATAAAACATAATAAAATAATAATAAAATAATTCTCACGACGTTTCGGCCACAACGCAAGCAGCCGTCCTCAGGTGGAGACCAGGTCTGTCGAGAAGACAGAGTCTGAATGACACACCCCAGGCTTAAATAGTCGCTCCAAGCCTGGGGTGTGTCATTCAGACGCTGTCTTCTCGACAGACCTGTTCTCAACCTGAGGACGGCTGCTTGCGTTGTGGCCGAAACGTCGTGAGAATTATTTTATTATGTTTTATTTTTATTATTTTATTATTTCCATTCTACGTGACTTTACCGAAAGAACCAAGAAGATGTATTATTATTTTATAATGTTTCATTTTTATTATTTTATTATTTCCATTCTACGTGACTTTACCGAAAGAACCAAGAAGATGTATTATTATTTTATTATGTTTTATTTTTAATATTTTATTATTTCCATTCTACGTGACTTTACCGAAAGAACCAAGAAGATGTATTATTATTTTATTATGTTTTATTTTTATTATATTATTATTTCCATTCTACGTGACTTTACCGAAAGAACCAAGAAGATGTATTATTATTTTATAATGTTTTATTTTTATTATTTTATTATTTTCCTTCTACGTGACTTTACCGAAAGAACCAAGAAGATGAATCCCCGCAGTCACGAAAGCTTTAAATCGAAAAGAATAACCAACAGTCAACCGTTTTCAACCACTTCCTACAAGGTTATCTTGAACTAGAGCTCGTAGCTGCAAGCAAACACAAACAACGGAACGTTCAAACGGATGGCCGCTGTACTGGCAACGGAATTTGTTCGCGCTCGCTGGTTTACACTGATCGATGTCTTATCGACGACAGCGTATATCCCCCCCTCCCCCACCTCATAAAATGTGCGAAGAACACTCCACTGAACTATTTGATTTACCGGCCGTAGCCCGCATTTGAGCTATTGGCTTTCATTCAAGGGCGACATGGCCACACGTGGTCGCAGCTTCATCGAAGTGGCTTCATCTTCTTGGTTCTTTCGGTAAAGTCACGTAGAATGGAAATAATAAAATAATAAAAATAAAACATAATAAAATAATAACACATCTTCTTGGTTCTTTCGGTAAAGTCACGGCGAATGGAAATAATAAAATAATAAAAATAAAACATAATAAAATAATAATAAAATAATTCTCACGAGGTTTCGGCCACAACGCAAGCAGCCGTCCTCAGGTGGAGACCAGGTCTGTCGAGAAGACAGAGTCTGAATGACACACCCCAGGCTTAAATAGTCGCTCCAAGCCTGGGGTGTGTCATTCAGACGCTGTCTTCTCGACAGACCTGTTCTCAACCTGAGGACGGCTGCTTGCGTTGTGGCCGAAACGTCGTGAGAATTATTTTATTTTGTTTTATTTTTATTATTTTATTATTTCCATTCTACGTGACTTTACCGAAAGAACCAAGAAGATGAATCCCTGCAGCCACGAAAGCTTTAAATCGAGATCGACGCGGCTTCATCAACCACCGTTCATCATCGTTGATATCAGCAGCCAAATCATCTCAACGCGTGTCGTTTCGAATTTTTGGACGAGGAAAGAAACATCCACGCGGCCACCGATAGAGACACGCGGCCTACGAATATACAACAACGGGCATCGCCAGGGTCCGGGATCGAACCCACGGAACTTCCCTCGTCCCCAGGCGAGGGAGGTGACATCTCCCAGTGGGCGGGGATGGGCGGAGCGGTGAGAAATCTACGGATGAGTGGACGATTGGGTGAGCGAGCGGATGATTTGTAGATCGAGTGGGTTGGGAAGCTCTTGGTGATTGTCGGTGTGATGAGCGGTAGTGCAAACGGTTTTGCGCTACGAACCTTGACGAGTTCAATACCCGCTCACGGCCCACTCCAGTCACGATTATCTGAACCTATCCTTGGCCTCCCCTAGGTCGACTCAGCCTCAAAATGAGTACCTGGGTGCGGTGTGTAAACATCGCCACTGGGGAGACAAAGGCGGCCGGGCGTGGTGCTGGCCACCCACCCCCTTGTGTTCCACAGTTCCGGCCTTCATAGGTTGCTGCTCGCTTAGAGCACTTGCCCCAACAGTCTATTACAGGCTATACGGGGTAGCTTTGTCATTGGGGGAGTGAGTGTTTACATGGATGTGTGGATGGATGGGCAGGTGGCTGTATGGGTGAATGAGTTGGCTATCGGATGGGCTGAACGAGAAACATCGGCTCTGTGAGTGGCATTTGGTGGGTGGGTGGGTGGCTTACGTGAGATGACCCTTGACCTCGGAGGCTTGACGCCGCATGTTACAGATTGTTGTTCTAAGCGTCATTAAACGTCGAGAGGAGGACGCTTGTTCGTGACTCGGGAGAGAAACACTTTCGTTCGCTTCGCTTCACGGGTAGATGGCTTTCACCACCGATATTATCCACAATACCCCCCCAATCTCCATTTCGGAGGATTTACCCACTATTTTTACGTGACTTTACCGAAAGAACCAAGAAGATGAATCCCAGCAGTCACGAAAGCTTTAAATCTAAATTTTATGATGTTTTATTTTTATTATTTTATTATTTCCCTTCTACGTGACTTTACCGAAAGAACCAAGAAGATGAATCCCAGCAGTCACGAAAGCTTTAAATCGAAATTTCCCAAATAGCCTGAACAGACTGCTGGGGCAAGCGCTTTGTCGCGAACATATCTTGTGAAGGGACGGAAGGGCACACAAGGGGGTGATGCTAGCCAGCACCACGCCCGGCCGCTTTTCTCTCCCCAAGTGGCGATGTTTTTTTTTCATCACACCGCAAACCAGGAAACTCGTTTGAGGCTGAGTCGACCTAGGGGGGAGGAGGCTCAGGACCGTGGGCTGGGAGTCGAACTCGGGTTCACCAGGGGGGAGGTGGAGGGGGGGAATTCTTAGCTCGGTAACCACCGTGCCACCACTCCCCGGCTCTCACCAAATGCCTTGCGCATGTCCTAATTTGATCGACACCTCCGTGTTTTTAAATCCTTTATATTAAGTTCGCTTGCTTGCTTGCTTGCGTGCTTGCTTGCTTGCTTGCGCGCTTACGACCGTGCAAATCTTTCGGTCGTTTTTTAACCCACTTCTCGTGATCCAATCGAGCTGACATTTTGCACACAGACTCGTTGTGCGTGACAATTTATTTTCGTAAAAAAAGTTTTTCCAAAATTTTACACTTTATAGGTAAAATTTGTTTTATATGTAATTACCAATTGCTTAATGGTGGCAGGCAATCATCTGACCCATAGGTGGCAGCCATCTCAAGCCAGAGGACGAGAGGACTCTAGCCGCCCGTTTCAAAGACCAATGTGAGCTGGGTTGTGAACCCATTGAACACGCATATAAAGGATTTATATAAAGTGAAAAACTTTGTTTTTACGGGTTATTTTTTTCAGCAATGCCCCACCCACTACAATTGCCCTCCACCTGCACGGGTGGAGATAGCGAGCGAGCGTGTTCGATGGCAGCGGCAGTAGCAGCAGGATGCCCCTCTGAAAGGGACGTCAATCAGGTCGGATAGAGGCGTTTGTTGTCTCTGTTGTGGCTGACCGTGAGTGTCAGGGGGGTTGGTGGGGGTGGTGTGAGCGGGGGGGGGGATAGGGAGGAAGCTGCTTCGATTTCTGAGCAACTCGGTGATTCGTTGCCAGACGTTGACAAAGGCGCCGTAAAAAAAATATGTGATGAAAAAAAACCGCCGTCATTTCATTTTGTTCTGGGACAATTTTTTTTTTGGAAGTGACATTCTCGCGCAAATGCCCTCGCTATCGATCGAGAGATGTCACGCACACGCAGACACACAGGACCTTCTGTAGTTCAAGTTAGTCAGGCGCTTAATGCACGTGGCAATACTATTCTACACAAAATTCACTGACTGTCCAATTGTGCCGTTTTTTTTATTTTATCAGGTAAGCCCCAATGAGTTGTATAGCTTTTATTTTTTTATTGTTCAGAAGCGACCTGGAAAAAAATCAACGCGACCACGGGGTGAGAGAAAGAGATAGATACACGCAAACTCCAAATATACAGCAGGCGTCAGGGTCGGGATCCAACCCACGACCTCCTGTACACCAGGCGAGGTAGTTAACATCTCCTAGCCACTGTGATGATGAGAGAGAAAGACACGCAAACTCCAAATTAACAGCAGGCGTCAGGGTCGGAATCGAACCCACGACCTCCTGTATACCAGGCGAGGTAGTTAACATCTCCTAGCCACTGTGATGATGAGAGAGAAAGACACGCAAACTCCAAATTAACAGCAGGCGTCAGGGTCGGAATCGAACCCACGACCTCCTGTATACCAGGCGAGGTAGTTAACATCTCCTAGCCACTGTGATGATGAGAGAGAGAAACACGCAAACTCCAAATATACAGCAGGCGTCAGGGTCGGGATCGAATCCACGACCTTCTGAATACCAGGCGAGTTAGTTAACATCTCCTAGCCACTGTGATGATGATGATGAGAGACACGCAAACTCCAAATATACAGCAGGCGTCGGGATCGAACCCACGACCTCCTGTATACAAGGCGAGTTAATTAACATCGCCTAGCCACCGTGTGTTCTACAGGAGACGAGCTGGGGGGAGAGATGGGGATAGAGTTGGGGGAAGGGGGGGGGGGGGGGTAGTGGGGGGGGGCTCACACGCGTTTGCCGGGCTGGTTAGTGGATGACACAGACAGCCAGAGACAGGAGCCGTCTTCCTCGCCTCGCCGCCAGTGTTCATGGCTCGGGTTGAGCAGGTTTATCGACGGGACCGTTTTGCCTTTTGGCGTTCCGTGGTCTGCCGCTGGTGAAACGGGGCCAGTGTCCCATCTGCAGCAGCGTCAGCCTCACTTGAACCAATACTGACGCACTGCCCAGCCGTTTAAAGACCGGTTTCCACATGCAGGCTCTCATCAGCAGTGTGCTCATGGCCAAGTCCGGTTTGGCAGCCAAGGTGTCCACTGAATTAGTCGAGAGGCATTATTAAATCCTTTATGTTAAGTTCACTTGCTTGCTTGCTTGCGCGCTTACGACCGTGCAAATCTTTCGGTCGTTTTTTAACCCACTTCCCGTGATCCAATCGAGCTGACATTTTGCACACAGACTCGTTGTGCGTGACAATTTATACATCCACTTTTTAGGATTTTTTTTTTCATATTTAATTTAAAATACCAATGTGATAAAAATGAAACTCTTACTCAAGAAAAACAGAAATGAATAATAAAATAAAACCGATGCCACGCATATAAAGAATTTATAGTGAAAAACTTTTGTTTTTACGGGTTAATTTTTCTTTTCATCAGCTGTGTACTGCCGTGTGGAAAATACGTAGCCTGTCACTCCATTCGGAGCTCTGGGTCTTCTCGCCAACAGTTATGACCTCCCCCCTCCAACCCAGCTTAAATATACGCTGCCAAGCCTGGTGGTGCCCATTCAGACGCTGTCTTTCCGACAGACCTGTTCCTCACCTGAGGACGGCTGCTTGCGTTGTGGCCGAAACGTCGTGAGAATTATTGTATTATGTTTTATTTTATTGTTTTATTATTTCCCTTCTACGTGACTTTACCGAAAGAACCAAGAAGATGACTCCCTTCTCTATTTTTGCGCAACGTGGTACCCTCTAAAGGAACGCCTGTGCTGGTTTAAAACATTTAGTCTGGCCTGTCTACGATCCACGTTGGGTTTAACCAGACTGGATCCTGTGAGAAGCTCAAAGATCTTTGAAAGATCTAGACACATACCCATCAGTGAGCTCCTCCAGCAAGCGAGGCTGCGTTGCCTGATTCACATAGCTCGCATTGCCAGCCACCGCATGCCTAATCAGCTTCTGTTTGGCTGGATAGATGGGCCTAAATGGGAATGACACGGACTAGAGAAATTGATGAAAAAATGTAAAACAGAAGGATGTGGAGATAATTGGCTGATGAGTGCTACCAGGCCTCTATGGAGGAGGTTGATGCAGTAAGCTGCTGGGGAGTTGGAGGCAGTCGTCCATCAGCAACACTTGAGGGCAGAGAAAACACAGAAATTGGCACAGTGGGGAGAACAGTTGGTGCATCTGCCATTCATCTCAGTCAGGCAACCCACAGCACCCGGGTCTGTCCTGTGACCTCCTGCCAGCGGGCCTTCGACACTTCACATGACCTCAAAGTGCATCTCGCATGGCACTAGCACCATGGTGACGTCACTGGCACTTAGTGGTTGTATGTGTAATGTAGTAACTCGGCGGGAGACGACTTCACGGGTAACACACTCTTTATTTTATCAAACTTGGTTACAGGTGACTAACACCTACTTTGTATCTCGGGTGACAAACACCCACTTAGCTACTTGGCGACTAACGCCCACTGAGCTACTCGGATGACCAACATCCACTTAGTACTCGGGTGACAAACACCCACTTAGCTACTTGGCGACTAACGCCCACTGAGCTACTCGGATGACCAACATCCACTTAGCTACTCGGCGACTAACGCCACTGGGCTACTCGGATGACCAACATCCACTTAGTACTCGGGTGACAACCACCCACTTAGCTACTTGGCGACTAACGCCCACTGAGCTACTCGGATGACCAACATCCACTTAGCTACTCGGCGACTAACGCCACTGAGCTACTCGGATGACCAACATCCACTTAGCTACTCGGCGACTAACGCCACTGAGCTACTCGGATGACCAACATCCACTTAGCTACTCGGCGACTAACGCCACTGACTAAGTCTTCAGCTCCGTCTTCGGGTCTTCAACTGGGTAACTCTCCCCGAGTGCTCTCGCGCGTCCCCCTTTATACCCCACCTGCGGACGTCGCTGCGAGCACCCACTTATTCGACCAATCGCCGGGCGCTGGCTACGATCCTCTTTTCCCACATCTCATCGTGCCTCACCACTCACTCCGCGCCGCCCCGTCATCTGTCACTCCCGGCGCGCGCGTCCACACCACGCCCACAACGCGTGCCCAACCCCGCACCCCGCGCCGCCCCGTGATCCATCACTGTCACAGTCGGCGCACGTCAATACCACCACTACATCACCCCCTACCACATAGCTCGCAGCCGCCCCGGCTGCTATAAAAATATACAAACCCCCCCTGTGTGCCCCGTAACACAACACAACAACAAGAACAACAACTAAGCTAACAACACAACACGACGCGAACACTAACATCCGCAACCCTCAACCAATGCCACCGCGACAATAGAACAATATATACAAACCGGCGAGTGACAATAGCAATGTGTATGCAAAAAAAATAAATGGAAATTTTTTTTTTTTCTTTCGACTCGTGCAGTGTCCCCTTTTCTTCCGAGCGTCCCTACAACGGGACATTACCCCGGCAGAGGGGAACACCGGGCGAGCTCGGTGTAGAGCAAAAAAAACGTCTTCATGAAAATTGTTGAGACCTAGCCCGAGTCCGCCTTGCCGGTCCGTCGTACGGCACCAGACGCGGTTGAACGTCCGGTGGTGCCGGCGGTTCAGGAAGACATCGGCCAGGCATCGAGGACTCGTGCGTGCCCCGGGGTTCAGGCTCTCGACGGTCAGCAGCCGTCAAGCCCGAGGCACCTGGGGGTGGGTCAGGTGGAGACACGTGAGGAGCAGCCTGCGACACCTCCCTCCCCGAGTCGACGGTCACATCACACGCCCGGTCGTCACGGCACAGAACGGGGTCACACGGTGCCGCATAGGGCTTCAGTCGGGAGGGGTGCACATACCAACGGCGTTTCCCCCATTTAATCTGTATACTCTGGGGTCGTGCAACCCGCACAATTTCCACCGGTCCCCTCCAAGGTCTCAACAACTTGGGGGACGTAGCCAACGGTGCGTGTGGACAATGCAGCCAGGCCTTATCGCCTGGTTTCCAATCATGCGTATGCACCCTCCGCTCATGCAATTTCTCGTTTGCAATTTGCCGCGACCGCGAATTCAACCTTGCCGCCTCCCGCGCTTCAGTCAATTTGGCGATATTAAATTTGATGTGGTCTGCCAATTTAGATTTTGCACGTGGCTGGGAAATCCCCAGTTGGACGTCCATGGCCGGATCGGCCTCCCGCCCATACATAAGAAAAAATGGGGAAAACCCCGTCGCCGCATGAGGGGCCATTCGATAGGCCGCGAGTACCCCCGGCACCTGTAAGTCCCAATCAACCTGATCGTCGCAGACCTGTTGGCACAACATAGACGTAATCGTCCTGTTCAGACGCTCAACCATCCCGTCAGTCTGCGGGTGGTAGGGGGAAGTACGCACTTTCTTTGTACCCAACAGGTCGCACACCTCGCGCAACAAAACGCTCGAAAAATTCTTCCCTTGATCCGTCAGCAAGCGTTCGGGGGCGCCCTTGTCCAACACATAACCCTGGACAAAGGCGTCCGCCACCGCCGCAGCCGACTGGTTGGCGAGCGGCCATGCCATAGGCCATCGGGTGAAGTATTCCACGCCAACCAGCAGGAACCTATTTCCCCTTGGTGTAACCGGAAAGGGCCCCAAGATGTCCAACGCTACCAATTCGTTTATACGCGAAACCTGAATGGATTGCAGCGGTGGATTAGCTGCCAATGGTGGCGGTTTCCTTTTTGCGCACCCTACGCATCCCTTAAGAATATTCGCCACGTCGTTACCCATCCCCGGCCAATAATAGTCTCGCTGGATTAGGGCGAGCGTTTTGTGAAAACCCAGATGCATGAGCCGTTCATGAGCTGCCAGAACAACCCTACCCCGCATAGCAACAGGCACAACGAGCACGTGACGCCGGGACATGTTGTCCCACCTCATCAAAAGGCCCTGTCTGCACACCCAGGAACCGACCCGCGCCTCCCCTTCTTCGGGAGCGCCAACTTTCCGACGCAGCGTAAGTAGGGAGCTGTCGGACATCTGGAGGCGGCCCCACTCAATGAGGGGCAACGACAACAGCGAATCCCTCCCCGTGGGGGCGTCCTCTCCCGGGGTGTCAGTGGCGGCGAGCGCAACTCCCGGGGTGCCGGCGACCGGGGGTTTGCACCGCGCTGATCCCAACAAACATGTGCAGTCCGTGCACGGCGGCAACCGCGACAAGGCGTCCGCGTTTGAGTGCCGCAACCCCTTGCGGTAAATCGTCGTGAATTGGTAGTCTTGAAGGACCTCCAACCATCGGGACAATTGGCCCGATGGCTGTGCCACGCGCATAGCGTATTGTAGAGCCGCATGGTCCGTCCGGACCGTAAAATGACGGCCGTAAAGATACGGCCTGAATTGCTGTGTAAAAAAACACAATGGCTAACAATTCACGACGAGTTACGCAATAGCGTTGTTCTGCGGGGGAAAGAACCCTACTACCGTAGGCGACCACCCGTTCAACCCCCCCGACCACCTGTGAGAGCACCCCCCTGATACCCGTATTGCTGGCGTCCGTGTCAAGCAAAAACGGTTGTGTGAAATCGGGGTAACACAAGGGGGGAGCCTGCACCAAAGCGTCACGGAGGGAGCAGAACGCAGCCTCCTCTTCCGCCCCCCAGTGAAACCTCACACCCTTAGCCGTCAAAGCGTGCAGGGGCTTGGCTATGGTGGCAAATTGCTTGACAAAACGACGGTAATAGGAGGCAAACCCAATGAAACTACGAACCTCCGTGACCGAGGTTGGCGTTGGCCATGAGCTGACGCAATGCGTCTTAGCAGGGTCCGTCGAGATCCCTGAACGACTCACGATATGGCCCAAATACCTGACCGATTCCCGAAGCAGAAAACATTTAGCCGGTTTAAATTTAAGCTTAGCGGAACGCATCCAGAGGAACACCGCTCTCAGTCGCTGGAGGTGCTCCTTGAAAGTCCGACTAAAGACGATAATATCGTCAAGATAAATCAAACAGGTATCCCATTGGAGCCCCGACAAAACCAATTCCATGAGTCTCTGGAACGTGGCGGGAGCGGAATGTAAGCCCATGGGCAAACGGTTGAATTCAAATAGGCCCCCAGGTGTCCGGAAAGCAGTTTTAGGTTTAGACTCGTTATCGAGTGGCAATTGCCAAAATCCAGAAAGCAGATCGAGTGTGGAAAAAAACTGCGCTCCCGCCAAGGCATCCAGCGACTCATCCATCCTGGGGAGCGGATACGCATCCGCCATCGAGATTTTGTTTAAGCGGCGGAAATCGACACAAAACCGCAAGGACCCGTCCTTTTTCTTTACTAGGACAATAGGAGCACCCCACGGACTAGAAGAGGGCGAAATGATATCTGCCGCCAACATATCATTAACCGCCGATTGCACATGTTCCTTCTCAGCCGGGCTGAGCCGGAAGGGATTCTGACGAATAGGGGCCGCGTCCCCTGTAGCTATGTGGTGGCGCAACAGGTCAGTGCAGCCGATATCGTACTTATGTTTGCTGAACACGTCAGCAAACTCGATGAGCAAACCCCTCAATGCTCCCAATTGCACCCCGGACAAGTTAGCAGAACCCGCACACAGCGAGTCCAACCACTCAGTCCCCTCATCACTTTGAGGATGCGACTTGACAGTGAAATCTGCTTGAGCCACGAGCCGTTCCTCAACGGGTAGTGGCGCGGCGTGAGCCAGCACCGTTCCCTGCGCAATTACGGCCGGCCGCGACCCCGTATTCAGGACCATTACGAACGGCTCACTGTCCCCTCTCACCATGGTTTGAGCAACCGCTAAGTCGAGGCCCTTACTGGCTCTGTTTGACGGCCCCAACAGCACCCCCTGTGCCTCCGCACCCACCTCGAGTGGCTTCCTGAACCGAAGGGGTACTAACATTTGCGATCCCGGGGGCACCCGTACAGTGTGAGTCGCCAGCGCCTGCACCGTCGCACAAACCGTGCGCACTTTGGTAGGGCTCGACAAGAAGGCAACCCGCCGACCTGACGGAAGCTCTATGCAGGCCTGATCTATAAGAATTTTGATGGGCATTTTTGACAAAAAGTCCGTACCTAGCAAACAGGGAACGGCCAGCGACGATGATACCAAAATAGGGCCCGCTAATTTAATGTCACCAATACAAATAGTCGCCCGAATCTGGCCGATGATCCCCAGGGATCCCCCATTCGCCGCATAAAATGGCACGTCTACCGGCAGAAGGGGTCTACTTTGGACGGGAAGAATGTTATAAATAAGGTCCGAGATGATGGTGGCCGACGCACCCGTGTCAACAAGCACCCGGACCTCAACCCCGTCAATGAACCCCGTTACCACGGACGACCCGGCCGACGCAGCCACGATCCTGTGGGCCAATTCGGACCACTCGACTGCTTGCGGGCCGCGTACGGACCCCCCTCGCCGAATTGAACCCCCGGCACCCAGCCGCGAACCCCCCACCGCGAAGCGGCGACCCGAATGTGCCGTGTTTGTGGACCGAACGTGTGAGGTGCCGCGACTTGCCGGGTTTTGTTGGGATGACTTGTGGCCCTGGTCGTCGTCCCGACGTGGTCCTGCGGCGCGCTGACGCGGGGCCCGGCACCCGGCTGCGACGTGACCCCGAAGGCCGCAGTTGTAGCAGACGACGGACGTCGTAGGTTTCGGTTGCTCCAGCTTGCGGGGCGAACGTGTGGGCGAACGACCTCCCGTTCTCCACTCCCCCGGACGCGATGCAGCGAAGGCCTGCTCCTGCACCGCAGCTGGCTGAGGTTCGGCGATCGTGGCGGCCAGTGCCGCGTTCCCCGGCCATTTGCAGACGACCCCCGGCTTGCGTTTGAGGACCTCGTACGCGTGAATGCTCGTGGCGATCGCCAGGGAGCAGATCTCCATCTCGTCTGCCACGTTGATGGGGACCCCCAACTCGTGGGCCAACACCAGCAGCTGCTCCGTCACCATGGCGTCCTTCCCCTCCTTATCCATGCGGGGAAAAGCTGCGTCCGCCAAGGCGAGTAGTGCCGTGCGGTAGGCTAGCGTCGTTTCCCCAGCCACCTTCCGCCGATCGTAGAACTGGTGGCGACACGTGGAGGGCGGCCCGAACACCTTCGCCATCAGGTGTAGTGCGGCCTGGAGCGTAGAGCGGGACGACCTTGCAGCAGATGTGAAGGCTGCAAGCGCGTCGTCGTCAAGCATCGCTGGCAACGCACGCAGGGCAGTGGTGTCGGACCACCCCGACATCTCCTGATGAGCGAGGAACCTTCGTTGGAAGGCTCCCCAGTCGCCCCCATCCGCCTTGAACGCCGACAGCGCGGGCAATCTTTGCTGGAGGACCCGATCGTCGTCGACGTCGGAGAGATTTTCCCGCGCTCCGCTGGAGTTGTGTAAAATGTCGGCTCGGTTGTCAGGCGCAAAATGGAGGGCTCCGGCGCGCTCTGATGACGTGGGCTGCGCTGCGCGGAGGTGTCCGGCCACGTGGCGTCCGTGTTTCCCGCCAATCAATGGCGGCCCCTCAAAAACGGCGGGAACTTCCAGACTTTTGGCGCGAAGCGCCTTTTGGCGGGAACCCGCCAGCCTCGCTCCTTCCTCCAACCCCGCAGCCGTTTTCCCGCCCGCTGGAACGGAGATCTCGGCCAAGATTGCAGCGGCGGCGAGCAGCAACTCCGCCAACCGGGAGTGTGCGTCTTGGAGGCTGGTGTCGGAGGCAAGCAGAGCGTCGGCCATCACCGCGAGGTGCTGCATCGGCGGCCACTCCTCGTCCTCTCCTCCCGAGGTTGGTGTCCCCGGTACGCCGTCGTCATCCCGACCTCGCTCGTGGGTACGGGTAGTCTTCCTTGTGTCCATACTTCTTGAAGACAGGTTTACTTCTGACGCCAGTTGTAATGTAGTAACTCGGCGGGAGACGACTTCACGGGTAACACACTCTTTATTTTATCAAACTTGGTTACAGGTGACTAACACCTACTTTGTATCTCGGGTGACAAACACCCACTTAGCTACTTGGCGACTAACGCCCACTGAGCTACTCGGATGACCAACATCCACTTAGTACTCGGGTGACAAACACCCACTTAGCTACTTGGCGACTAACGCCCACTGAGCTACTCGGATGACCAACATCCACTTAGCTACTCGGCGACTAACGCCACTGGGCTACTCGGATGACCAACATCCACTTAGTACTCGGGTGACAACCACCCACTTAGCTACTTGGCGACTAACGCCCACTGAGCTACTCGGATGACCAACATCCACTTAGCTACTCGGCGACTAACGCCACTGAGCTACTCGGATGACCAACATCCACTTAGCTACTCGGCGACTAACGCCACTGAGCTACTCGGATGACCAACATCCACTTAGCTACTCGGCGACTAACGCCACTGACTAGGTCTTCAGCTCCGTCTTCGGGTCTTCAACTGGGTAACTCTCCCCGAGTGCTCTCGCGCGTCCCCCTTTATACCCCACCTGCGGACGTCGCTGCGAGCACCCACTTATTCGACCAATCGCCGGGCGCTGGCTACGATCCTCTTTTCCCACATCTCATCGTGCCTCACCACTCACTCCGCGCCGCCCCGTCATCTGTCACTCCCGGCGCGCGCGTCCACACCACGCCCACAACGCGTGCCCAACCCCGCACCCCGCGCCGCCCCGTGATCCATCACTGTCACAGTCGGCGCACGTCAATACCACCACTACATATGCATGTCTGGGCCTCTGAATGAGTATCTATGAGATGGTCACTGGCTATAGGTATCTGTGCATGTTTACGGACCTCTATGTTTGCATTTCGGTCTACCTGTGACCAAGGGTAAAAATTGGAAAAAAAAAATATTGGGGAACTCGATTTAAAGCTTTCGTGACTGCAGGGATTCATCTTCTTGGTTCTTTCGGTAAAGTCACGTAGAAGGGAAATAATAAAGTAATAAAAATAAAACATCATAAAATAACTCTCACGACGTTTCGGCCACAACGCAAGCAGAGACAGAGTATGACTCTGTCTCCCCGACAGACCTGTTCTCCACCTGAAGACGGCTGCTTGCGTTGTGGCCGAAACGTCGTGAGAATTATTTGATTATGTTTTATTTTTATTATTTTATTATTTCCTTCTACGTGACTTTACCGAAAGAACCAAGAAGATTGGGGAACTCATTAATGATTTCTGACTCCGCTACGAGACCTGAACCGTACCAACAGGCTGAGCACAAGGGGGAAATCAGACTCGAGTTTTGACTCATAAATGAACATGTTTTGCCTGTTTCAGCTACAAGTTCATTTACGATGAAAATATATTTGCAGACCTTTTACACAAGTCAATTTAACACGTAGTAGGCTTTCGCGACCAATATTATTCATAATGAAGGTTTTTGGGTCAGATCGCGTTATTTATAAATGTGTCGTAACCCTTCACCACCCGCAACGGCCAATCAGTAACAAAATGTGTCTCGTTTTTTTACTGTTGGAAGCGTATTATCAAATAAATACAATTACAATTCCTTATAAGGGAAACAAATACCAATGAATAACAATTGAATGATTACCAATCTATATAATTACAATACCCTCCCCCCCTCCTTGCCTCGAATCACTGCACCAGATTGAATTAAATGATGGCGTCGCCCTGCTGCTGTTCTATTTAAGAACGGAAGCAACAAGAGAGCTTCACCATTCTTGCCCGATGAAGCTGATTGTAATTATCAGCGAAACGTCGTACTACTCACAATTTAAATGCTGTTGATCCTCTCTTCAGCACACCGGTGGGCTAAAGAAGTGAATTATTTTGTCCTTTGAAAACGTGACACATTTTAAGCTGATTGGCCGTGTCGGGTGATGGAGGGTTACGACACATTTACAAATAACGCGATCTGACCCAAAAACCTACTTTTACATAAGTGTGCGTAGGTTTATCTCCCTCGTTCCATTTGAGAGATCCATAACATGACCGACACTTGTGAAATATCTACGCAGATATGTAGATACACTACCCGCCACTTCACGAGTCCCTGCTTCTATTCAGAATGATGCAGTTGGGTTTATATTTTCATTTACACCGCCATATTACGGCCTCTTTCCACTACTATTTGTGAATCAGTCTACGGGACCTCCGAGTCTATGGGTCTTACAAGCAACATTATTTCATGAGCCTCTCTTGAAAGACAAGAAATTGCAAATATGACACCGTAATTTTCATCGCCCGAATGTGAAATAAGTAACTGTTGGTGTGATTGACGGGACGTATGTTATAAATGCGATAAAGTTTGAAGAAATGCGGTGACGAGAAGGCTCGTGTCTGGCTAAAGTTCACCAAACTGATGACAATTTCTTCGCATCCCAAGATATGAACTTGAAAACGCAGAGCTTCATCTGCAGGTGGAGATGATCCGTCAACAGCTCATGGAGATGGAGACCCAGACGACTTCCCTGAGAGGTTGCTTCACTCAATTGAAGGAAGTCATGACCATGGTCTCCACCAACGCCACCCTGGCCGCCACACATAGTTTCACCACCACCACCACCACCACAACCACCACCACGGCTGCTATTGCTGGCACATCATTCATCCCCATCACCACCCCATCTCGAGTTGGCAGATCCAGCGCTGGCACGTCGGTGCCTGCTGCTGGCAGCACCCTCGTCGCCACCACCAGCCTGGATCCTGCCGGGAGATGCATTGCCACCACCACGGCCATCACTTGCAGACTCACTGCTGGCACTACCACCTCGGATCCTCCCGGGAGATGCAACGCTGCTACACCGGCTGCCCTGGGAGCTCCTTCGCCAAAGCCACCACACCGGCTGAGGTTGTCGGAAGCAATGCTTCTATCTCGGGCTGCGACCAGGAGATTTACCAACACCACCATCAACCCGGGTGCCACCACCGCCCTGGTGCAAAGCCACCAGGTTCGGTAAATTCCGTAAATTTGTTCGAGATCGTTACCGGTCGGCCAAGACTCGAAGATCCACCACCTCCACCCCTGCGTCTGCAGGCAGATCGACCACCGCCACCCCGACCGAGGCCGACAGATCTTCCACTGACAATGCCACCCAAGTGGCTGCCACCCACTGCTGCCATTGAATTGGTCTCAAGTGCCACTGGTGGCAAAAGGGCTTAAGAAGGCCGAAAAAATACGTTATGTAACATACTTCCCATAAGCCCCAAACCCACCTGATCAGGCATCATTAGTTCTTAGGCCCCACAATCCTGCCTGGTCATTTATCCTTGCTCCCTAGACCCCACTAATCCCTGATCAAGCGTCACAACACCATAGGTCCCACTCTTTCCTGATCAGGCATCCTTTTTCCCTAGGCCCCACTGACTTTTTGACCAGGCATTCTTGCTTCCCTGGCCTCACTCCTTCTTGATCAGCCATCATTACTCCTTAGGTCCCACTTCTTCCTAATCAGGCATCATTAATGCTTAGGTCCCACTCCTTCCTGGTCAGGTATCATTGCTCCATAGGCCCCATTCCTTCCTGATTAGGCATCATTCATTACTCCTTAGGCGCCACGCAGAGGTGTTGAAAAGCGGCACACACGCATTCAACACGAACACATGGACGAAGCTGGACTGCTGTTCAAATTGTCGATCTTGTTGGATTTTGTAAACTCTTTAAAAAAAATTTGGATCTTCTGGTTCTTGCCTCACGTTTGGTCATTACACTTTCCATGTTTTGGTTTCAATGTTGTGTTTTTTTCTCGTCGAAACAAAGGCCGAATTTGGCTTTCGGGAACGCATCGCTGAGAGAGGCAGAGCTCAACTGTGGCCGAGAATAACTGGACCTATGTATGGAGTGATAGGCCATACTGCTTCTACGCAGCGTTGTGCAGCTGAACAAAATATAATGCTACTCTACTAATTCAGAGGAAGACCTCCGTTCTCAAACTGGAGCTGGCCATGAGCCCACTGACCAGGAATAGGAGCGTCACTCGTTCCACAACTGCCCTATCATGACGAGTTGAGGGGGTTCTAGATTTGAAGCTTTCGTGACTGCAAGGATTCATATTCTTAGGTTTTTTCGGTAAAGTCACGTAGGTAAAAAAATGTAAATTAATAAAAGTAAAATAAAACAAAATAAAAAATCACGACGTTTCGGAAGCAACACAAGCCTCCGTCTTCAGGTGGAACCGTCACAGCCACGACAGCTGTATCAAGCAAATGAGAGCTCACAAGAAATACTACCCCGTATATATAATGGTTGAGGGGGGAAGGGCCAGGAACGGCACACTTTTTATTAATATGGTAAGGTGAGGCTTAAGACTACGAATAGACTGCATAACAAAGGACTGAGCCTTTGTTATGGAGAGGTGCGGTTTGTAACTAACACCGAGCATACATAACAAAAGTGTGAAAAAAGAAAGCAAGTTGAGGGGGGTAGAGTATGAGAATAGGTTTTACCCTTTTTTCTGGCAACAAAACAAGTGTTAAGATGTTAAAACACCAAACTGAAACCTTTTACAAGGAATCATGTCTGCCTTAACCACAATACTTGTGGTCAGAATGCAAACAAAACACGTACTCTGATAAACAACCGTTTGTTTGGCCAGAAAAAAGGGGAAAACCTATTCTCATATTTTGGTACTGGAAAAGGAGGTCCCATGATGGGGGTTGAGTAGTTGTTGATGTAAAATATATGTTGGTTGGGGCTAATAGCAAGCGCCCAACTCATTGGCATGATCCAAGTCCAGCATCGGATTCTTAAACTCCTTGAAGTGAGCAGCCATTGCAAGATCAGCATCATTATAATCATCTCAAAAACCATCATTCGGTCTCTCTCTTTTTCCAGATCAAGCAAAATCGTGTGACAAGCTACATGTTGAAATTTGTAATAATCGTTATGTCGTGAATCGTAGATTGATTTAATGACAGGTAGACTTTGCTGATTCGTTATAGTGATAGGGGTAGGTTTACAGATAAGGGTATTAGCCAATTCATGTTTTTGCCAATTAAACACATTCCTGCGGAGGGAGCTGGTAGGAACGTTGGGTTGCTCGGTCAATGGCCAGGGTCAACGGCGGCGTGGTGTATTCCACAAATATGCCCGACTGTGAGGGCGGGCACAAGCTGGCGAGAGTAGGTTAAACGTTGAGTTTTATAAGGGCACCACGGGGTGACCAGCCCCTCCCCACCCAGCCCCACCCCTCCCACCCCCCACCCAGCCCCACCCTCCCCACCCAGCCCCTCCCCACCTTCTCCTCCCCACCCAGCCCCACCCTCCCCACCCAGCCCCTCCCCACCTTCTCCTCCCCACCCAGCCCCACCCTCCCCACCCAGCCCCTCCCCACCTTCTCCTCCCCACCCAGCCCCACCCTCCCCTCCCCACCCTCCCTCCCCACCCAGCCCCTCCCTGCACGGACGGACACAATAATCCCCTGTGAGCTGGTGTAACCAGGAGGTTCCTACCAATATGAGTGTTTACATGTGGAAATAAACTGGAGCACCAGGAAAAAAAAACAGCGTGTGCGAGGGGGCAACACTCAATTCCATACAGACGTAACCGGTTTGCGGATAAAAATTGGCTGCACCAACTTCTAGTGATGAACCGGTTTTACGAGATTTGTGCAATTTTCCGGTTTCCTTCTACGTGTCAAACCGGATGGTTGGAATTGGCCAAACATCTTAATGTAAGTCGAGGCTGAGAATGAGTTTTGAGACTCAATGTGGCTTTCCTGGGTGAATAAAGGACATTGCTAGCTTCATTATTCTTGTCACTGCATCACAGTGATGGTGTTAAAACTGATTCGGGATACACTGTACAGTCCATATAGTCATTAAAAAATATATTTTACATTTTAAAATTGTTATCAAACAGTAAAATCAAAATTGTAAATATCAATTAATTTGTCATTAACATATCGAACGCTTGATGAAAGAACGGGCCTCTGACGAAGGATTTATAAATCATCCTCTGTTTGCCCCCTGTCATAAATGTAAAGAGTAAACATGTCACCATCTTTTTTCGCCTCCGGACGGCATTTTCTCACTGCAGAGACATCTTGTAGTGCTACTTTCATCTTTAATTTGAAATTTTATATATTTTTTTCTCGTATCACAAGCTGTTTAAATGTAATAATTGCTCATGGAGTTTGCATTTCATTTAATATAAACTAGATGCGTTTTTAAAATATATTTATTTCACGACAGTTACCAAAACTGGAAAGGCGTTTCCACCCCTCTCTCCGACAGCTACCCCCCAATGAGTCCGACTTGGCGATGATTGCCTCCCCCACCTCGCCCTATACCGAGGACATCCCAGTTTAAATAATGAATGAATCGGTCACGTTTTTCAGACAATTGCAATTCCAGCAGAATAGCTCCTTGAACCGAACTAGCAATCAATCTCGGCTAATCAATTTGCAAGCGTTCCCGTCTCACGTATCAACATGCACATCTTTGTCAGAGGGAGGACGACGCATTTTTAATTCCCCTCTATTATGCAACGCTTGACAAGCGGAGGCATCACGCATGCGATTGACATCGTGTAAGGACACGCTTAACCCTCAAATCCAATAAACTCCCGCTGGCGTTTTGAACTCTTCGCTTTGATGATTCTGTCGCGTGAACAGAAGCTGTAATGCGTGAGCGCTTACACGCCAAGTTTCCTGTCGCGATTGAACCGGATAGCCTCGCCGATCTCGTCACGCGAACTCCAGTCGTTATGAAACCTGATTTGAAGCTTTCGGTAAAGTCACGTAGAAAAAAGAAGGAAATTAAATAATAATAATAATAGAATACGACGCTTCGATTGCAACACAAGCAATCATCATCAGGTGCGAATGAATGAGAAAACTAACCTAGTACATCGTCTTGGTTCTTTCGGTAAAATCACGTAGAAGGGAAATAATAAAATAATAAAAATAAAACATAATAAAATAATTCTCACGACGTTTCGGCCACAACGCAAGCAGCCGTCCTCAGGTGAAGACCAGGTCTGTCGGAAAGACAGCATCTGAATGACGCTGTCTTTCCGACAGACCTGTTCTGAATGACGCTGTCTTTCCGACAGACCTGTTCTTCACCTGAGGACGGCTGCTTGCGTTGTGGCCGAAACGTCGTGAGAATTATTTTATTATGTTTTACTTTTATTATTTTATTATTTCCCTTCTACGTGACTTTACCGAAAGAACCAAGAAGATGAATCCATGCAGTCACGAAAACTTTAAATCGAAACATAGTAAACTTAGAAATATAATGCGATACAACACAGAGAATCGGCTAACACAACAGTCAACACCCTACCTGGTTGATTAACGTTCTTCCAAAGATTGCTACATTTGAGAGAGAAACAAAACACAGACACGGAGACGCACACACAGACACACAAGCAGAGAGAGACACAACCAACACAGAGCGGATTTGTCTACGGGTTCTCCGTGTTTTCCCTTCCGCATTTCGATTAAACAACACGCGTTCATGGTATTTAGATGCTAATAGTGAGACAAAGGCAATGGGGGGTGGGGGTGGATTTGTAAGTGATGGTGGTGGTGCTGGCCACCCACCCACTTACTGTGCTGTGCGCGGACTTAACGGGTGCTGCTATTTGCTAACGGAACTTGCACACGCAGTCTGTTAAAGGCTACACGGGGTTCTATGTCTTTCTAGATTTGAAGCTTTCGTGACTGCAAGGATTCATATTAGTTTTTTTTCGGTAAAGTCACGTAGGTAAAAAATTTAAAATTAATAAAAGTAAAATAAAAATTAAAATAAAAATCACGACGTTTTGGAGGCAACACAAGCTTCCGTCTTCAGGTGGAACCGTCACAGCACGATAGCTGTATCAATTAATCAATTATTGTTTTACCTACGTGACTTTACCGAAAAAACATAAGAATATGAGTCTTTACTATGGGAACCTCATTTGCCAGTAAAAATATGATAATTGTTTTTTTACCCTTCTATCTGGCAACAAAACTGACACCTTTTTACAAGGAGTCATGTTTGCATAGACCGCAATACCTGCAGTCATAATGCAAACAAAAAACATAACTCTGCACATTATCAGAGTAATGTTCTTTTGTTTGCATTATGACTGCAGGTATTGCGGTCTATGCAAACATGACTCCTTGTAAAAAGGTGTCAGTTTTGTTGCCAGATAGAAGGGTAAAACACCAATTACAATTTGAGTCTTTGTCTTTGTTCCGCGTGCGTGCGCGTGCGTGCGCGTGCGTGCGTGCGTGCGCGTGCGCGTGCGTGAGCGTGCGTGAGCGTGCGTGCGTGCGTGAGCGTGCGCGTGCGTGCGTGCGTGCGCGCGCGTGCGTGCGTGAGCGTGCACGTGCGTGCGCGTGCGTGCGTGCGTGAGCGTGCGCGTGCGTGCGTGCGTGCGCGCGCGTGCGTGCGTGCGCGCGTGCGCGTGCACGTGCGTGCGCGTGCGTGCGTGCCGTTGGAGCGCGAGTAGCACTCGGGGCTAATTCCATTCGAATTGCAACGACAGCAAACAGTGTCAGCGCAATTAACAAATTCAACTAAAGGTCACCAGCAAGTCACACACAAGAAGCAACCCCCCCCCCACTTCTCTCTCCCCCCCCCTACTGCAGAGGCCTACTATACACTACACTATACACTACACTATACACTACACTATACACTACACTATACACTACTATACACTACACTATACACTACTATACACTACACTATGCACTACTAAACACTACACTACACTATACACTACACTATACACTACACTATACACTACACTATGCACTGCTATACACTATACACTACTATACACTACACTATACACTACACTATACACTACTATACACTACACTATACACTACACTATACACTACTATACACTACACTATACACTACACTATACACTACTATACACTACACTATACACTACACTATACACTACTATACACTACTGTACATTACACTATACACTACACTATACACTACACTATACACCACTATACACTACAATATACACTACACTATACACTACACTATACACTACTATACACTACACTATACACTACACTATACACTACTATACACTACACTATACACTAATATACACTATACACTAATATACACTACACTATACACTACTATACACTACACTATACACTACACTATACACTAAATTATACACTACACTATACACTACTATGCACTACACTATACACAACTATACACTACACTATACACTACACTATACATTACACTATACACTACACGATACCCTATACACTACACTATACACTACCATACACTACACTATACACTACACTATACACTACCATACACTATACACTACTATACACTACACTATACACTACACTATACACTACACTATACACTATACAATACACTATACACTATACACTACACTATACACTACTACACACTACACTATACACTACACTATACACTACACTACACACTACACTATACACTACACTATACACTACATTATACACTACACTATACACTACACTATACACTACACTATACACTACATTATACACTACTATACACTACACTATACACTACTATATAACCTCGTGTCACGGCAGATCTGTCACCTACCTCAGCAGTTTTTTTCTTTCTGTAGTGGTTGTCGCACCTGACGACGATTGGCTCGTGTTGCGATCGAAACGTCGTGGTTTATTATTATTTTTAAATCCTTTATATTAAGTTCACTTGCTTGCTTGCTTGCGCGCTTACGACCGTGCAAATCTTTCGGTAGTTTTTTTACCCACTTCCCGTGATCCAATCGAGCTGACATTTTGCACACAGACTCGTTGTGCGTGACAATTTATTTTCGTGAAAAGGTTTTTAAATTTTTTTACACTTTTTAGGAATTATTTTTTTTATATTTAATTACCAATTGCTTAATGGTGGCAGGCAATCATCTGACCCATAGGTGGCAGCCATCTCAAGCCGGAGGACGAGAGGACTCTAGCCGCCCGTGTCAAAGACCAATGTCCTTATATACGATTTTCCTTATATTTAATTGAAGATACCAATGTGATAAAAATGAAACTCTTACTCAAGAAAAACAGAAATGAATAATAAAATAAAACCGATGGCACGCATGTAAAGGATTTATAGAGAAAAACTTTGTTTTTACGGGTTAATTTTCCTACTCTTCGTGTTTTTACCGAAAGAGCTAAAGAGTATGGATTCCTGCAGTCACGAAAGCTTCAAATCAAGATTGCAATGCCATGGCGTTGGCTGTGAACAGGAATCGAACTCGGGTGGCCGAGTTTGTAGTACGCCTAGCGCGCTAACCACTACACGACCGCTCCCTTGCCCAGTGCACCGAAAGTCCCAGATTTTACAATGGCAGCAGCCGCCGGCATTCATTGACGAAATATGTACGTCGTAATAAAATAATGAAAATAAAACATAATAAAATAATTCTCACGACGTTTCGGCCACAACGCAAGCAGCCGTCCTCAGGTGAAGAACAGGTCTGTCGAGTAGACAGCGTCTCAATCAGACTCTGTCTTCTCGATCAGACTGTCTTCTCGACAGACCTGTTCTTCACCTGAGGACGGCCGTTTGCGTTGTGGCCGAAACGTCGTGAGAATTATTTTATAATGTTTTATTTTTATTATTTTATTACTTCCCTTCTACGTGACTTTACCGAAAGAACCAAGAAGATGAATCCCTGCAGTCACGAAAGCTTTAAATCGAAATGTTCCTCGTAGTCCACGTGCTCATGGGCATTGCCTTGCTGGCATGAGGTTGATGATTAACAAAAAAATGTAACGGGTAAGAAGGCGACGTGGCTGGTCACAAATTATAGCGCAGCGAAGTGGCTTATCACGTGTAAAGGTATAGCAAGCCAAATGCTCTAAACGCGTGTTTCTAAATGGGGAGGGAAAGAGCAGAGGACCAGTAGAAAAATCCACAGGGAGAGAGAGAGAGACACGCAAACTCAAAATATACAGCAGCAGGCGTCAGGATCGGGATCGAAGCCACGACCTCCTGCGTACCAGCCGAGGTAGTTAACATCTCCTAGCCACCGTGATGATGATGAGAGAGAGAGACACTCAAACTCGAAATATACAGCAGGTGTCAGGGTCGGGATCGAAGCCACGACCTCCTGCGTACCAGCCGAGGTAGTTAACATCTCCTAGCCACCGTGATGATTATGAGAGAGAGACACGCAAACTTGAAATATACAGCAGGCGTCAGGATCGGGATCAAAGCCACGACCTCCTGTATACCACGCGAGGTAGTTAACATCTCCTAGCCACCGTGATGATGATGAGAGAGAGAGAGACGCAAACTCGAAATATACAGCAGCCATCAGGATCGGGATCGAAGCCACGCTCTCCTGTATACCAGGCGAGGTAGTTAACATCTCCTAGTCACAGTGGCACTCTTAGACGCATGGGCAAACATTGGAGGAGGATAAAGAAGAAGCGATGAAGCGAGGAGGAGGAGGAAGAGGAGAGGGAGGAGAGAAGAGGAGGAGGGAGGAGGAGGAGGCACGTGTCCAATGTGACTGGTGGCGATGTGCAGAAATCATTAAAATGAACTAAATAGTTGATTTTGACAACAAACGATGACGCCTCCAAACCCCTTCACGCCCACCACTCCCCCGTTTGACCCCCACACACACGCACCCCCATCACGCCGTCCTTGACCCCGAGAGCTGGAGCACACTCGGGGCCCCCCAACCGGCTCCAATCGACGCAACGCAAAAAAGGCTTTCCTAGCCATTAATTCTAGATTTGAAGCTTTCGTGACTGCATGGATTCATACTATAAGGTTTTTTCGGTTAAAGTCACGTAGGTAAAATTTTTTTTTTTTATTAATAAAAGTAAAATAAAACAAATTTAAAAATTCACGACGTTTCGGAGGCAACACAAGCCTCCGTCTTCAGGTGGAACCGTCACAGCCACGACAGCTGTATCAAGTAAATGAGCCTCGCCCCCCTCCCTCCCGATACGTTCCATTCATTGGCTACCACATTCTGATGAGCTCCCCCCCCCCCTCTCTCCTCCCCCCCTCAACTTGCTTTTAAGGGATTACATCTTGAATCATTGCCTCACTTGATGCAGCTAATCCGGCTGTGACGGTCCCACCTGATGACGGAGACTTGTGTTGCCTCCGAAACGTCGTGATTTTTTATTTTATTTTACTTTCATTAATTTTAATGTTTTACCTACGTGACTTCACCGAAAAAAACTAAGAATATGAATCCTTGCAGTCACGAAAGCTTCAAATCTAGAATAAATGAGAGATCACAAGAAATACTACCCCGTATATATAATGGTTGAGGGGGGAAGGGCCAGGAACGGCACACTTTTTTTTATTTACCATATTAATAAAAAAAAAGTGTGCCGTTCCTGGCGCTTCCCCCCTCAACCATTATATATACGGGGTAGTATTTATTGTGATCTCTCATTTACTTGATACAGCTTTGCTAGCCGTTCGCCCGAGCGAATGAAATTAAATTTCGTCTCAACAACAACAACAACAGCAGCAACAACACAATTAAAACACAAAGGGAGCTTTAATAAGGGATTAGGAAATATAATTAGGCGGAACGGAACGGGTTTGTTTATTTTGGGGGGAGGGTTGGTGGGGGGCCGAGCTAAAGAGGTCTGCACGCATTCGGTTTGAGTGTTCGCGTGTGCTCTGAACTTCTTGAGAGCCGTACGTAGCCAAGCGTGCTAAGGGCACGTGGGGAGGAAGGACACCGATCAAATAAACACAGAAGAGCGTTTAATTATAGATTTGAAGTTTTCGCGACTGCAAGGATTCATGCACTTTGTTTTTAAATCCTTTATATTAAGTTCACTTGCTTGCTTGCTTGCGCGCTTACGACCGTGCAAATCTTTCGGTCGTTTTTTAACCCACTTCCCGTGATCCAATCGAGCTGACATTTTGCACACAGACTCGTTGTGCGTGACAATTTATTTTCGTGAAAAAAAATTCCAAAATTTTACACTTTTTAGGAAAAAATTATTTATATTTAATTACCATTTGCTTAATGGTGGCAGGCAATCATCTGACCCATAGGTGGCAGCCATCTCAAGCCAGAGGACGAGAGGACTCTAGCCGCTACGCATATAAAGGATTTATAGTGAAAAACTTTGTTTTTACGGGTTAATTTTTTTCGGTAAAGTCACGTGGGTAAAACATTAAAATAAATTAAATCACGACGTTTCGGATGCAACACAAGCTTCCGTCTTCAGGTGGAACCGTCACAGCAAAATTACTGTATCAAAATTACGGTATCAAAATTACTGTATCAAAATTACTGTATCAACTTGATACAGTAATTTTGCTGTGACGGTTCCACCTGAAGACGGAAGCTTGTGTTGCCTCCGAAACGTCGTGATTTAATTTATTTTAATTTTTTACCTACGTGACTTCACCGAAAATAACAGTGTTTCCAAAAAAATTAGTTTTCAAGCAGTGTGAGTCTTCGCGGCTCTGTGTGAGTCTATGAGTCTCTGTGTGAATCTGTGGAACTATGTGAGGCTTTGGGTTTCATGTGCGAGTCTATGAGTCTCTGTGTGAGTATATAGGTCTCTGTGTCAGTCTACCGGTCTCTGTGAGAGCCTATGGGCTTTTGTGTGAGTCTGTGGGTGTCTGTGTGAACCTGTGGGTCTCTGTGTGAGTCTGTGGGTCTCTGTGTGAGTCTATGGGTTCTCTGTGTGAGTCTATGAGTCTCTGCTGTGGGTCTACCGGTCTCTGTGCGAACCTGTGGGTTTCTGTGTGAGTCTACGGGTCTCTGTGTGAGTCTGTGGGTCTCTGTGTGAGTCTGTGGGTCTCTGTGTGAGTCTACGGGTCTTTGTGTGAGCATGTGGCCTCTGTGTGAGTCTACGGGTCTCTGTGTGAGTCTGCGGGTCTTTGTGGTGAGTCTATGAGTCTTTGTGTCAGTCTATGGGTCTCTATGTGAGTCTATGGGCCTCTGTGTGAGTCTATGGGTCTCTGTGTGAACCTGTGGGCATCTGTGTGAGTCTATGGGTCTCTATGTGAGTCTATGCGTCTTTCTGTGAGTCTATGCGTCTCTGCTTGAGTCTATGTGTGTACGTATGTTGAACGTAGTTCGTAGCTAACCATGCTAATCGGAGATGCTGTGGAATGATAACAAAACTGAACACGAAAGCAGTTCTAAGGAAATGAGCTGTCAATCTAGATCAGTGGTTCTTAACCTTTACTGCAGCCTTGCAATCCCTTCGGTTGTCAATCGTTAATTTGTTTTAGAAATGCTAATGAATACATGGGTTTTATGGAACAAAGCAAGTTGCAACTTACGTGCCCATGTTAAATTTGTCGTTTCGATCATTTACCTTCACACAAAACATCTGCCCGTGCCTCGCCCCCCCAATTCAAAGAAAGGACATCTCGCACCCCCAGGTTAAGAAGAAGAACCACTGATCGAGATGATGAACGATTTTTTAAAAGTGCCATAGATAGCGCTTTTCTGAAAACTCACGTGTGTGATGACGCTACGCTGAGCTAAGAAACCGGCGACACGGGTTCGATTCCCGCTCACGGTCAACACCATCAGTGACGATTATCTGAACCGGTCCTGGGCCTCCCCTAGGTCGACTCAGCCTCAAATGAGATCCTGGTGCGGTGTGTGAACATCGCCACTGGGGAGACAAAGGCGGTCGGGCGTGGTGCTGGCCACCCACCCCCTCGTGTACCGTTCCTGCCTTCATAGGTGCTCGCTAACAGCACTTGCCCCTACAGTCTGTTAAGGCTATACAGGGGATCTTTGTCTTTGTCTTTGTGGGGAGCGGTGGTGGAACGGTTAGCGTGCCGCACTGCAAACCCGGCCACCCGAGTTCGATTTCTGCTCACAGCTCAAAACCGGTGACGATTGTCTGAACCGGTCCTGGGCCTCCCCTAGGTCGACTCAGCCTCAAATGAGTACCTGGTGCGGTGTGTAAACATCGCCACTGGGGAGACAAAGGCGGTCGGGCGTGGTTCCTGCCCCTCACCCCCTCGTGTACCGTTGCGGCCTTCATAGGTACTGCTCGCTAACAACACTTGCCCCTACAGTCTGCTAAGGCTATATGGGGGATCTTTGTCTTTGTCTTCGTATCGATGGCCGCAGTGTGCGCGAGCCGGACGGAGCGTGCCACCGTGGGTTTGAAAACGTGACGGAAATGAACAACAACAACAACAAATTTCGATTTGAAGCTTTCGTGACTGCAGGGATTAATCTTCTTGGTTCTTTCGGTAAAGTCACGTAGAAAGGAAGTAATAAAATTATAAAATAAAACATAATAAAATAATTCTCACGACGTTTCGGCCACAACGCAAGCAGCCGTCCCCAGGTGGAGAACAGGTCTGTCGAGAAGACAGAGTCTGAATGACACACCCCAGGCTAGGAGCGACTATTTAAGCCTGAGGTGTGTCATTCAGACTCTGTCTTCTCGACAGACCTGGTCTTCACCTGAGGACGGCTGCTTGCGTTGTGGCCGAAACGTCGTGAGAATTATTTTATTATGTTTTATTTTTTATTATTTTATTATTTCCCTTCTACGTGACTTTACAAAGGTGAACCTGCCATTGCGTGTGCCCCGCAATGTCACCGCCACCTTCGCTCAAACAAACAAGTACAAATATGTTTTTAACAAAAACAAAAAAATAAAGCAACCGTCGAGCGAAAGGAAAACTAAAGGAATCGGATGACGCCGCTCTGATGGTGCCAGTGGGTGAGATGTTAACTACCTCGCCTGGTCTACAGGAGGTCGTGGGTTCGATCCCGGCCCTGACGCCGACTGTATATTTAGAGTTTGCGTGTCTCTCTCTCATCATCATCACGGTGGCTAGGAGATGTTAACTACCTCGCCCGGTACACAGGAGGTCGTGGGTTTGATCCCGACCCTGAAGATGTCTGCTGTATATTTGGAGTTTGCGTCTCTCTCTACGTGGTGAGATGATAACTTCCTCGCCTGGTACACAGGAGGTCGTCTGGTTGATTCCCGGCCCTGACGCCTGCTGTATATTTGGAGTATGCGTGTATCTTCCTCTCTGTGGTGAGATGTTAACTACCTCGCCTGGTACACAGGATGTCGTGGGATTGATTCCCGGCCCTGACGCCTGCTGTATATTTGGAGTATGCGTGTATCTTCCTCTCTGTGGTGAGATGTTAACTACCTCGCCTGGTACACAGGATGTCGTGGGATTGATTCCCGGCCCTGACGACTGCTGTATATTTGGAGTTTGCGTGTCTCTCTCTCATCATCATCACGGTGGCTAGGAGATGTTAACTACCTCGCCTGGTTTACAGGAGATCGTGGGGTTTATACATACCCTGATGCCTGCTGTATATTTGGAGTGTGCGTGTCTCTCTCTCTCCGTGGTGAGATGTTGACTACCTCGCCTGGTATACAGGAGGTCGTGGGTTTGATCGCGGCCCCTGACGCCTGCTGTATATTTGGAGTTTGCGTCTCTCTCTCTCCCCGTAGTCGCGTGGATTTTTCTCCGGTTTCTCCCTCCACATTTAGAATCGACATTACGCGTTTCTTGTATTTGGCTGCTCAGCATTTCCACGCGATAAGCCACTTCGTTGAGCTATCAACTGTGTGGCCAGGTGGCTTCTGAAAATAAATAAATATATAGCTCAGTGAGGCCTTACCTGGTAAAAAAAAATGTGTATATAGTTCAGATTATCTTCTGACTGGCCCCGACTGGACATCTGTGAAACACAGCTTCGAAGTATATTCTTAGTTTTTTTCGGTAAAGTCACGTAGGTAAAAACATTTAAAAGTAAAATAAAATAAAAATAAAAATGACGACGTTTCGGAGGCAACACAAGCTTCCGTCTTCAGGTGGAACCGTCACAGCCACGACAGCTGTATCAAGTAAATGAGAGATTACAGGAGTTACCACTGCGTTTATATAATGGTTATAAACGCAGTGGTAACTCCTGCAATCTCTTATTTACTTGATACAGCTGTCGTGCCTGTGACCACTGCGTTTATATAATGGTTATAAACGCAGTGGTAACTCCTGCAATCTCTAATTTACTTGATACAGCTGTCGTGGCTGTGACGGTACCACCTGAAGATGGAAGCTTGTGTTGCCTCCGAAACGTCGTGATTTTTATTTTTATTTTATTTTTATTTTTAATGTTTTTACCTACGTGACTTTACCGAAAAAACCTAAGAATATGAATCATTGCAGTCACGAAAGCTTCAAATCTAGAATTAACAGCTTCGAAGTTCATCCTGTTCCTCATGCAGTCTAAATACATATTCCGATTCTGATCACTCCACAAGTGACCGAGGTTCATGCTCTTAGTTTTTTCGGTAAAGTCACGTAGGTAAAACAAATTTAAATTAATAAAAATTCACTTGATACAGCAAATCTGGCTGTGACGGTCCCACCTGATGACGGAGACTTGTGTTGCCTCCGAAACGTCGTGATTTTTTTAATTATTTTATTTTTTATTAATTCCAATTTTTTTTACCTAGGTGACTTTACCGAAAAAACTCAGAGTATGAATCCTTCCAGTCACGAAAGCTTCACATCTAGAATTAAATGACCTAGGTTCACCGGAGTTTCGAGCCACTGCTACTCCCCCCCCCCATTCCCCCATCTCCACCCTTCCGCCGTTCCTGTCCGTGAGTGTATTAGTCTCTACGTTTGTTCATTGCATTCCAGCGCAATTTGAATTTATATAGCGTCTAAATGCAAACGCATCTCGACCCGTCGCACAGGGCGATGGTGAGACACGCGTGGCCGCGGGGGAGGAGGGAAACTGAAAGAATATTTATTTGAGAATAAGGAGATGCGTGCATTTATGTGTTTTTATATTTATTTTTATGTATACATTTATTTATGTAAAGAGGGGGGGGTGGGGCGGGGTGCAGCGGTCAGACTGTGGGAGGATGCAGAGCAGTGAAGGAGACAGACGCGTTTGTTTTGGAACTGGAATTAAGTGGACAAGGAAGGGTTGCTAGGAGATGTTAACTACCTCGCCTGGTCTACAGGAGGTCGTGGGTGCGATCCCGACCCTGACGCCTGCTGTATAGTTGGAGTCTACGTGTCTCTCTCTCATCATCATCATCAACACGGTGGCTAGGAGATGTTAACTACCTCGCCTGGTATACAGGAGGTCGTGGGTTCGATCCCGACCCTGACGCCTGCAGTATATTTGGAGTTTGCGTGTCTCTCTCTTTCCGTGGTGAGATGTTAACTACCTCGCCTGATCTACAGGAGGTCGTGGGTGCGATCCCGACCCTGACGCCTGCTGTATATTTGGAGTTTGCGTGTCTCTCTCTTTCAGTGGTGAGATGTTAACTACCTCGCCTGATCTACAGGAGGTCGTGGGTGCGATCCCGACCCTGACGCCTGCTGTACATTTGGAGTTTGCGTATCTCTCTCTCTCTCCGTGGTGAGATGTGAACTACCTCGCCTGGTATACAGGAGGTTCGTGGGGTCGATCCCGACCCTGACGCCTGCTGTATATTTGGAGTTTGCGTGTCTCTCACTCTCTCCACGTGGTCGAATGAATTTTTCTCCGGGTCCTTCGGTTTCGTCGCCCCACATTTCCAAACACGCGTTTCCAGTCATTTTGGCTGCTCTGCATTTCCACACGATGAATGAGCTACCGTTTGAGATAGCCAGTCCTCTTGCGCGAAAATAGCCACATTGCTCGATGGGTCCTTGCCTGGTAGAATAAAAAAAATATAAATAGAGCAATAAAATAAAATAAAAAGTTATTTGGCTTCAACTTCGCCCGTTGTGAATGCCCCATCCTTTGACATCTTCCGTGACATCGTTCGTCAAGACGCACGTCTTAAACGGCCTCATTGGCAACCAGCATCCACGTTAACGATGCCTTCAATTAACCCCCGAGTGTGTGTTCACGCCCCTCCACCTCGCTCGCTTGTCCTACGAGGTTGTCGCGGTGATAACGCGCATTGAGTCACAAGCAACACGCGCCCCTGGCTTAGATTTCCGACACGGTCGCCTTCCTCCGTTGAGTTCAAATTCCCCCCTTCCCCCCCCCCCCTACCAACATCCGCCTCCACCTATCGTATCCTGCAGAGTGGGTGTGATTGAGTGAATGAGTGAGTGTGTAAGTGTCCGTGAGTGATCTGGTTGAGGCTTTTGGTGCAATCAATAGGCCAGGTCTCTGGGTTATTGTGTCGTCCTTTCGAGGGTCTCTGACCCTCTGCTCACAATCATTAAGGACCTTTGTGATGGCGGGGGGGGGGGGGGTCGGCCCGGATTACGGCCGCGTGACTGGGAGTCAAAAGCCATTTCTCTGGTCACTTTGGGTGGCGTCAGAGATGCCATCTGGCTCATGCATTATTTGACGTCGTTTTCGACCACGTATGTTCGAGAAGCTTTGCAAGGCTCTACCTGAGGAATTTCCATCCGGTGCAGCAGATACAATGGGAGGCTGATCGATGCCCGGGTGAGGTCAAGGGCGTTGCTCCCGATTGCACAATCGTGTTCTGTAAGCTGCTGATCTGGTCATTATCTGCGACAACATCACAGTGATTTACAAGTGACGCTGAAAATTTGCTTAAATTTGGATCAAACAGCAGCCGCAACATAACTCGCGAATTCGAAAACCTGGCAAGTGGTCTTGAGACTCTGCGAAGTTTTACTGGTGCCCTTAAAAAACTCAACGTTTAACCTACTCACGCCGGCTTGTGCCCGCCCTCACAGTCGGCCATATTTGCGGAATACACCACGCCGCCGTTGACCCTGCAGGCCGTTGACCGAGCAACCCGACGTTCCTACCAGCTCCCTCCGCAGGAATGTGTTTTATTTTATACCTACGTGCCTTTACCGAAAGAACCAAATAATATGTATCCAGTGGCCAATAAAACCGCGATTTGTCCAGAACGCGGTTTCGTTCGCGAAATGCAGCTCCTACCGTCATAGGAGAAGATCCCCGCACTTGACTAAATGAATACAAATTCAATCAAACGGATGTGACTTTCCTTCCGACAACATCTGACAACGCTCGCGTTGTGATGCTACGAAGCGATCCCTACATTGTCAAGGACACAGACGGACAGAGAGACAGGACGGCTTGTGTCGCTAAAAAGCAATAACCGGCGTGACATATCCATGCCCGACCATCTCTGTGTGACAGCGATTGCCGCGCGATTCTCGCCACGGTGGCTAGGAGATGTTAACTACCTCGCCTGGTCTACAGGAGGTCGTGGGTTCAATCTCGACCCTGATGCCTGCTGCTGTATATTTGGAGTTTGCGTGTCTCTCTCTCGCATCATCATCACGGTGGCTAGGAGATGTTAACTACTTCGCCTGGTACACAGGAGGTCGTGGCTTCGATCCCGACCCTGACGCCTGATGTACATTTAGAGTTTGCGTGTCTCTCTCTATCTTTGTGGTGAGTTGTTAACTCCCTCGCCTGGTCTACAGGAGGTCGTGGGTTCGATCCCGACCCTGATGCCTGCTGTATATTTGGAGTTTGCGTGTCTTTCTTTCTCTTTCCGTTGTGAGATGTTAACTACCTCACCTGGTATGCAGGAGGTCGTGGGTTCGATCCCGACCATAACCCCTGCTGTATATTTAGAGTTTGCGTGTCTCTCTCTCTCCGTGGTGAGATGTTAACTACCTCGCCTGGTATGCAGGAGGTTGTGGGTTTGATCCCGACTCTGACGATGCCTGCTGTGTATTTGAAGTTTGCGTGTCTCTCTCTCTCCGTATTGAGATGTTAACTACCTTGCCTGGTATGCAGGAGGTCGTGAGTTCAATCTCTCTGCTTGTGTGTCTGTCTGTGTATCTCCGTGTCTGTGTTTTGTCTCTCTCTCTCAAATTTAGTTCTACCCGATGACGACTGCTTGTGTTGCAATCGAAACGTCGTACTCCATTATTGAATTTATTTTCTTTCTACGCGACTTTACCGAAAGAACCAAAGAGTAATTCCTGCAGTCACGAAAGCTTCAAATCAAAGCTCTTCGTCACAGATGCTCAGTAGGGACACGGGGCTCAGAACGTCACAACAACAACAATTAAAAAAAACCCCAACACACGTGATAGCCGTACGAAGTACAGGAGATGCAAACAGATCACCCAGCAAACGCACAAATTAACCTAGACCATTTACTCCCATCCTCACCCGGCAAAATCACACGGAGTCACTAGCGATACGCGCGCTCCATCTCTGCCAGTCCGTCTCGCGGCCTCTTGCAACGTTTTAAAAAGCAGAATCGCATCATCCTGGGTGGTGGTGGGGGGCTCGGGAAGGAAAATAAATGCTGCCTGGTCACTTTTTTTTTTCGACCGAGAGCCAAATGTGGAACGATATTTCATGGCGGGGAGGTGATAAAAGCTGCCGTGGTGGTGGTGGTTGTTGTTGTTGTTGGTGGTGTGGTCAACAACAATGTCTTGGCCACTCTTACCCTTTGACCTCTAATCCCTCCTTGCTGCGCCCGGCGCGTCTACAGCAAAGTGCGCCGTCCCCTTTGATATTTAGGGCTGAGCAAACCTAGGGGGGTTGGGGGGATGCCCCCCCCCCCCCACCGCCTTTGACGGCGTCTTGGCGGTGGATGCTTGCCATCGGCGTGGGTCGTGGACGTAGTTTTTGTTTAATTTATTTTTTATAATATAAACTCAAAGCTGGAGATATGATAGGCGGCGTTTTGGGTAATGGTCCTTATTCGTGGCGTGCGAAAAAAAAGACAAAAAAATTACATGAACGCATAAAAACAACGCTGTGGGCTGTCGCGACCGATATTATCCACGCGGTTAGATCGAGTAAAAATATATATTTATATAAATGTGTCGTTAAACTCGCCACAGCCAAATTAGTAATGGGTTTGTCAAGTGACGAACACAACATGGCGATGCATTAACGACTTCAGCACCGCCAGTGTCTTGGGGGAGCAAACAAAGACAAAGATCCCCCGTGTAGTCTTAACAGACTGTTGGGGCAAGTGCTGTTAGCGAGTAGCACCTATGAAGGCCGGTACGGCACACGAGGGGGTGGGTGGCCAACACCACGCCCGGCCGCCTTTGTCTCCCCAGTGGCGACGTTTACACCAGGTCCTCATTTGAGGCTGAGTCGACCTAGGAGGAGGCCTTGTGACGGATTCAGATATTCGACACTGGTGTTGGCCGTGAGCGGGATTGGAACCCGGGTCGCCAGGTTCGTCACAAGGCGTAGCGCTAACCACTAGACCACCGCTCCCCACCGGTGTGTTGGGGTTTGTAAACCCACACACATAACACACTGACACACACACACAAAAACATCTTTCATATGAACATGACATTTAATCATTTCGCCAGTATCCTGGCATGTAGAATGATGTGCTTGCTAAACAGAACAGTATTTGGTCGTCACAACAGTGATATCTTTGCGTACGGCATGTGTGTGTGTGTCTGTGTGTGTGTGTCTGTGTGTGTCTGTGTGTGTGTGTCTGTGTGTGTGTCTGTGTGTGTCTGTGTGTATGTCTGTGTGTGTCTGTGCGTCTGTGGGGAGCGGTAGTGTAGCGGTTAGCGCGCTGCGTTATGAACCCGGCGACCCGGGTTCGATTCCCGCTCACGGCTAACACCAGTGACGATTATCTGAACCGCTCCTGGGCCTCCCCTAGGTCGACTCAGCCTCAAATAAGTACCTGGTGCGGCGTGTAAACATCACCACTGGGGAGACAAAGGCGGTCGGGAGTGGTGCTGGCCACCCACCCCCTCGTGTACCGTTCCGGCCTTCATAGGTGCTTGCTAACAGCACTTGCCCCTACAGTTTGTTAAGGCTATATGGGGGATCTTTGTCTTTATCTTTGTGTGTCTGTGTGTGAGTCTGTGTGTGAGTCTGTGTATGTGTATGTATGTGTGTGTCTGTGTGTGCGTCTGTGCGTGCATTGTGCACATTATGCACACGGTCGGTATATATATCTTACGAATGGAATACGAGTTGGCTTTTTTTTTGTGTGTGTATGTTGACGAATAACAAAGCAATCTCTGGCCTCTTCCGGAGCTGCGATAGCATGGTCGGGGAAATGAGGGCAATAAAAAATCCCGAGCAGATAATCACACGCGCGCACACACACAGCAGCCATGGCCTCGTGCCTCGCTTGCCGCTGCCTGCTTGCTGTGTAAGCGCCCGCAAAGAGGAGTACCCACTTTGGGGCCGTCCATAAATGACGTCACGCGATTTGGGACGATTTTTGACCGCCCCCCCCTCCGCTCGTCACACGGCGTCACAATAAGTCAGACCTCCCCCCCTAAAATGTGACGTCACAAAGCTCTGCTCCCCTCCCCCCAAAACCATATTTCCATTTGGCGTCATCTGGTCCAACACCATGTGAAACTAGGCTCTAAGGAAAGCTGTCTCGGGTGTGGACCAATCAACGTCAAGGACAGTGCATACATTATCAGAGTTGTGTTTTTTGTTTGCATTATGACTGCAGGTATTGTGGTCTATGCAAACATGACTCCTTGTAAAAAAAAGGTGTCAGTTTTGTTGCCAGATTGAAGGGTAAAAAAAAACAATTATCAAAATGAATCATGTTTCAAATCGCTTTAAACTATTGTCATTGTAGTGCGTATTTCATGTGGCGCTGCACTCTGATGTTGTAGGAGAAAACATTTATTACAAAGTCAATTTAATTAAGTAGAACGTGTTGTCTATATTTATTTAAAGTTGCGCATTTTGATGTGACGTCACATTTCTCAAATCCTCCCCCCCTCCCCTCGTCAAACATCGTCACAAACGTCTGACCCCCCCCCTCCCAGGTGCGTGACGTCATTTATGGACGGCCCCTTACTTGTGTAATATGAGGATGCACCCGGGGGGGTAACTGGGCGATGGTGATAGGCTTTGCCGGCCTCAGCCCGCAGCCAATGGGACGTCGAGCCAGGGGCGTGGCCCTGTGGCTGCATAGCAAGATCTAGAAGGTTCCAGGGGTGAGGCTGCGTGGCATCACGTGAGCCAGGTGTTATAAGGGGTGGAGAGAGACAGCTCGTGGTCAGTGTAGAGAGGTTCGAGGAGAGACCACGTCTGGGTCTCCGGTACGCCAGTGGCCACGTGGCAGGCCGGAGGCTGTCTCCCAGAGGTCGCAAACGGGTTTTGATTCCTTACCCGTACCCGTACCCGGCCGCACCAGGGTCGCAAACGGCTACCCGTACCCGGCCGGGTACGGGTAGCTGGGTATCGGGTAGGGTACGGGTATCGAGTACCCGGTTGCGACCTCTGCTGTCTCCCGAACGCTGTTAGCCAGCGGTGTGAGGGAGCGAGGAAAGCGAGCGAACGCCACGCTCGAGTAGCGGCGGGAGAAACGGGAAAAAGGAACCCAGCGATGGGAGAGAGCTGTGTAACGAAGAAAGAATAAAGACAAGACGCGAAATTACGAGATCGTCCGTATTGGGTTGAATACGCTTGTAAGCAGTCGGAACCGTTGGGAGGTTTTGGTTGGGCTGAGATCTGACGTGAACAACCTACTCATTGGTTCTTTGGGTAAAGTCACGCATGTATTCAGAATCACGGGCAAAGCTGTTCAGTTTTTTTCTTGTTGTAGTTGTTATCAAAGTGTACCCAAAAAAATAGATATAATCACAGCCACGTCTGCCTCGTACACTTTTTAAAGAGTACCCCAAATTGGAGGGTCGGAAGCCAAATCCACTTGCGCGTGATTGGCCAGTGGAATCCACAAATCCGCACCCGCCGCGCGTGATTGGTCAACGGAATCCACAAATCCGCACCCGCCCCGCGTGATTGGCCAACAGAATCAACAAATCCGCACCCGCCCCACGTGATTGGCCAACGGAATCCACAAATCCGCACCCGCCGCGGGTGATTGGTCAACGGAATCCACAAATCCGCACCCGCCCCGCGTGATTGGTCAACGGAATCCACAAATCCGCACCCGCCCCACGTGATTGGCCAACGGAATCCACAAATCCGCACCCGCCCCGCGTGATTGGCCAACGGAATCCACAAATCCGCACCCGCCCCACGTGATTGGCCAACGGAATCCACAAATCCGCACCCGCCCCGCGTGATTGGCCAACGGAATCCACAAATCCGCACCCGCCCCGCGTGATTGGCCAACGGAATCCACAAATCCGCACCCGCCCCGCGTGATTGGCCAACGGAATCCACAAATCCGCACCCGCCCCGCATGATTGGCCAACTGAATCCACAAATCCGCACCCGCTCCGCGTGATTGGCCAACGGAATCCACAAATCCACACCCGCCCCGCATGATTGGCCAACGGAATCCACAAATCCGCACCCGCCCCGCGTGATTGGCCATCGGAATCCACAAATCCGCACCTGCCCCACGTGATTGGCCAACGGAATCCACAAATCCGCACCCGCCCCGCGTGATTGGCCAACGGAATCCACAAATCCGCACCTGCCCCACGTGATTGGCCAACGGAATCCACAAATCCGCACCCGCCCCACGTGATTGGCCATCGGAATCCACAAATCCACACCCGCCCCGCGTGATTGGCCAACGGAATCGACAAATCCGCACCCGCCCCACGTGATTGGCCATCGGAATCCACAAATCCGCACCCGCCCCACGTGATTGGCCAACGGAATCGACAAATCCACACCCGCCCCACGTGATTGGCCAACGAAATCGACAAATCCACACCCGCCCCACGTGATTGGCCATCGAAATCTACAAATCCACACCCGCCCCACGTGATTGGCCAACGGAATCTACAAATCCGCACCCGCCCCACATGATTGGCCATCGGAATCCACAAATCCGCACCCGCCCCACGTGATTGGCCAACGGAATCCACAAATCCGCACCCGCCCCAAGTGATTGGCCAACGGAATCCACAACTCCGCACCCGCCCCACGTGATTGGCCAACGGAATCCACAAATCCGCACCAGCCCCGCGTGATTGGCCAACGGAATCCACAAATCCGCACCCGCCCCACGTGATTGGCCAACGGAATCCACAAATCCGCACCCGCCCCGCGTGATTGGCCAACGGAATCCACAAATCCGCACCCGCCCCACGTGATTGGCCAACGGAATCCACAAATCCGCACCCGCCCCACGTGATTGGCCAACGGAATCCACAAATCCGCACCCGCCCCGCGTGATTGGCCATCGGAATCAACAAATCCGCACCCGCCCCACGTGATTGGCCAACAGAATCCACAAATCCGCACCCGCCCCACGTGATTGGCCAACGGAATCTACAAATCCGCACCCGCCCCGCGTGATTGGCCAACGGAATCTACAAATCCGCACCTGCCTCACGTGATTGGCCAACGGAATCCACAAATCCGCACCCGCCTCGCGTGATTGGCCAACGGAATCGACAAATCCACACCCGCCCCGCGTGATTGGCCAACGGAATCGACAAATCCACACCCGCCCCACGTGATTGGCCAACGGAATCGACAAATCCGCACCAGCCCCACGTGATTGGCCAACGGAATCGACAAATCCGCACCAGCCCCACGTGATAGGCCAATGGAATCGACAAATCCGCACCCGCCCCACGTGATTGGCCAATGGAATCGACAAATCCGCACCCGCCCCACGTGATTGGCCAACGGAATCGACAAATCCGCACCCGCCCCACGTGATTGGCCAACGGAATCGACAAATCCGCACCAGCCCCGCGTGATTGGCCAACGGAATCCACAAATCCGCACCCGCCCCACGTGATTGGACAACGGAATCCACAAATCCGCACCCGCCCCACGTAATTGGCCATGGGAATCGACAAATCCGCACCCGCCCCGCGTGATTGGCCAACGGAATCCACAAATCCGCACCCGCCCCACGTGATTGGACAACGGAATCCACAAATCCGCACCCACCCCGCGTGATTGGCCAACGGAATCCACAAATCCGCACCCGCCCCACGTGATTGGCCAACGGAATCCACAAATCCGCACCCGCCCCGCGTGATTGGCCATCGGAATCCACAAATCCGCACCCGCCTCACGTGATTGGCCAACGGAATCCACAAATCCGCACCCGCCCCGCGTGATTGGCCAACGGAATCCACAAATCCGCACCCGCCCCGCGTGATTGGCCATCGGAATCCACAAATCCGCACCCGCCTCACGTGATTGGCCAACGGAATCCACAAATCCGCACCCGCCCCGCGTGATTGGCCAACGGAATCCACAAATCCGCACCCGCCCCGCGTGATTGGCCAACGGAATCCACAAATCCGCACCCGCCCCGCGTGATTGGCCAACGGAATCCACAAATCCGCACCCGCCCTGCGTGATTGGCCGACGGAATCCACAAATCCACACCCGCCCCGCGTGATTGGCCAACGGAATCGACAAATCCGCACCCGCCCCGCGTGATTGGCCAACGGAATCCACAAATCCACACCCGCCCCACGTGATTGGCCAACGGAATCCACAAATCCGCACCCGCCCCACGTGATTGGCCATCGGAATCGACAAATCCGCACCCGCCCCACGTGATTGGCCAACGGAATCGACAAATCCGCACCCGCCCCACGTGATTGGCCAACGGAATCGACAAATCCGCACCCGCCTCACGTGATTGGCCATCGGAATCGACAAATCCGCACCCGCCTCACGTGATTGGCCAACGGAATCCATAAATCCACACCCGCCCCGCGTGATTGGCCAAGGGAATCCACAAATCCGCACCCGCCCCACGTGATTGGCCAACGGAATCCACAAATCCGCACCCGCCCCACGTGATTGGCCAACGGAATCCACAAATCCGCACCCGCCCCGCGTGATTGGCCATCGGAATCAACAAATCCGCACCCGCCCCACGTGATTGGCCAACAGAATCCACAAATCCGCACCCGCCCCACGTGATTGGCCAACGGAATCTACAAATCCGCACCCGCCCCGCGTGATTGGCCAACGGAATCGACAAATCCGCACCCGCCGCGCGTGATTGGCCAACGGAATCCACAAATCCGCACCCGCCCCGCGTGATTGGCCATCGGAATCAACAAATCCGCACCCGCCCCACGTGATTGGCCAACGGAATCCACAAATCCGCACCCGCCCCGCGTGATTGGCCATCGGAATCAACAAATCCGCACCCGCCCCACGTGATTGGCCAACGGAATCCACAAATCCGCACCCACCCCGCGTGATTGGCCAACGGAATCTACAAATCCGCACCTGCCTCACGTGATTGGCCAACGGAATCCACAAATCCGCACCCGCCTCGCGTGATTGGCCAACGGAATCGACAAATCCACACCCGCCCCACGTGATTGGCCATCGGAATCGACAAATCCGCACCAGCCCCACGTGATAGGCCAATGGAATCGACAAATCCGCACCCGCCCCACGTGATTGGCCAACGGAATCGACAAATCCGCACCCGCCCCACGTGATTGGACAACGGAATCGACAAATCCGCACCCGCCCCACGTGATTGGCCAACGGAATCGACAAATCCGCACCAGCCCCGCGTGATTGGCCAACGGAATCCACAAATCCGCACCCTCCCCACGTGATTGGACAACGGAATCCACAAATCCGCACCCGCCCCACGTAATTGGCCATCGGAATCGACAAATCCGCACCCGCCCCGCGTGATTGGCCAATGGAATCCACAAATCCGCACCCGCCCCACGTGATTGGACAACGGAATCCACAAATCCGCACCCACCCCGCGTGATTGGCCAACGGAATCCACAAATCCGCACCCGCCCCGCGTGATTGGCCAACGGAATCCACAAATCCGCACCCGCCCCACGTGATTGGCCATCGGAATCCACAAATCCGCACCCGCCTCACGTGATTGGCCAACGGAATCCACAAATCCGCACCCGCCCCGCGTGATTGGCCAACGGAATCCACAAATCCGCACCCGCCCCGCATGATTGGCCATCGGAATCAACAAATCCGCACCCGCCTCACGTGATTGGCCATCGGAATCAACAAATCCGCACCCGCCCCGCGTGATTGGCCAACGGAATCCACAAATCCGCACCCGCCCTGCGTGATTGGCCAACGGAATCCACAAATACGCACCCGCCCCGCGTGATTGGCCAACGGAATCCACAAATCCGCACCCGCCCTGCGTGATTGGCCGACGGAATCCACAAATCCACACCCGCCCCGCGTGATTGGCCAACGGAATCGACAAATCCGCACCCGCCCCGCGTGATTGGCCAACGGAATCCACAAATCCACACCCGCCCCACGTGATTGGCCAACGGAATCCACAAATCCGCACCCGCCCCACGTGATTGGCCATCGGAATCGACAAATCCGCACCCGCCCCACGTGATTGGCCAACGGAATCGACAAATCCGCACCCGCCCCACGTGATTGGCCAACGGAATCGACAAATCCGCACCCGCCTCACGTGATTGGCCATCGGAATCGACAAATCCGCACCCGCCTCACGTGATTGGCCAACGGAATCCATAAATCCGCACCCACCCCGCGTGATTGGCCAACGGAATCCACAAATCCGCACCCGCCCCACGTGATTGGCCAACGGAATCCACAAATCCGCACCCGCCCCACGTGATTGGCCAACGGAATCCACAAATCCGCACCCGCCCCGCGTGATTGGCCATCGGAATCAACAAATCCGCACCCGCCCCACGTGATTGGCCAACAGAATCCACAAATCCGCACCCGCCCCACGTGATTGGCCAACGGAATCTACAAATCCGCACCCGCCCCGCGTGATTGGCCAACGGAATCGACAAATCCGCACCCGCTGCGCGTGATTGGCCAACGGAATCCACAAATCCGCACCCGCCCCGCGTGATTGGCCATCGGAATCAACAAATCCGCACCCGCCCCACGTGATTGGCCAACGGAATCCACAAATCCGCACCCGCCCCGCGTGATTGGCCATCGGAATCAACAAATCCGCACCCGCCCCACGTGATTGGCCAACGGAATCCACAAATCCGCACCCGCCCCACGTGATTGGCCATCGGAATCAACAAATCCGCACCCGCCTCACGTGATTGGCCAACGGAATCCACAAATCCGCATCCGCCCCGCGTGATTGGCCATCGGAATCAACAAATCCGCACCCGCCTCACGTGATTGGCCATCGGAATCAACAAATCCGCACCCGCCCCACGTGATTGGCCATCGGAATCAACAAATCCGCACCCGCCTCACGTGATTGGCCATCGGAATCAACAAATCCGCACCCGCCCCACGTGATTGGCCAACGGAATCTACAAATCCGCACCCGCCCCGCGTGATTGGCCATCGGAATCAACAAATCCGCACCCGCCTCACGTGATGGCCATCGGAATCAACAAATCCGCACCCGCCCCACGTGATTGGCCAACGGAATCGACAAATCCGCACCCTCCCCGCGTGATTGGCCATCGGAATCAACAAATCCGCACCCGCCTCACGTGATTGGCCATCGGAATCAACAAATCCGCACCCGCCTCACGTGATTGGCCATCGGAATCAACAAATCCGCACCCGCCCCACGTGATTGGCCAACGGAATCAACAAATCCGCACCCGCCCCACGTGATTGGCCATCGGAATCAACAAATCCGCATCCGCCTCACGTGATTGGCCATCGGAATCAACAAATCCGCACCCGCCCCACGTGATTGGCCAACGGAATCGACAAATCCGCACCCGCCCCGCGTGATTGGCCATCGGAATCAACAAATCCGCACCCGCCTCACGTGATTGGCCATCGGAATCGACAAATCCGCACCCGCCTCACGTGATTGGCCATCGGAATCAACAAATCCGCACCCGCCTCACGTGATTGGCCAACGGAATCGACAAATCCGCACCCGCCCCGCGTGATTGGCCAACGGAATCCACAAATCCACACCCGCCCCACGTGATTGGCCAACGGAATCCACAAATCCGCACCCACCCCACGTGATTGGCCATCGGAATCGACAAATCCGCACCCGCCCCACGTGATTGGCCAACGGAATCGACAAATCCGCACCCACCCCACGTGATTGGCCAACGGAATCGACAAATCCGCACCCGCCTCACGTGATTGGCCATCGGAATCGACAAATCCGCACCCGCCTCACGTGATTGGCCAACGGAATCCACAAATCCGCACCCGCCCCGCGTGATTGGCCAACGGAATCCACAAATCCGCACCCGCCCCACGTGATTGGCCAACGGAATCCACAAATCCGCACCCGCCCCACGTGATTGGCCAATGGAATCCACAAATCCGCACCCGCCCCGCGTGATTGGCCATCGGAATCAACAAATCCGCACCCGCCCCACGTGATTGGCCAACAGAATCCACAAATCCGCACCCGCCCCACGTGATTGGCCAACGGAATCTACAAATCCGCACCCGCCCCGCGTGATTGGCCAACGGAATCTACAAATCCGCACCTGCCTCACGTGATTGGCCAACGGAATCCACAAATCCGCACCCGCCTCGCGTGATTGGCCAACGGAATCGACAAATCCACACCCGCCCCGCGTGATTGGCCAACGGAATCGACAAATCCACACCCGCCCCACGTGATTGGCCAACGGAATCGACAAATCCGCACCAGCCCCACGTGATTGGCCAACGGAATCGACAAATCCGCACCAGCCCCACGTGATAGGCCAATGGAATCGACAAATCCGCACCCGCCCCACGTGATTGGCCAATGGAATCGACAAATCCGCACCCGCCCCACGTAATTGGCCATGGGAAACGACAAATTCGCACCCGCCCCGCGTGATTGGCCAACGGAATCCACAAATCCGCACCCGCCCCACGTGATTGGACAACGGAATCCACAAATCCGCACCCACCCCGCGTGATTGGCCAACGGAATCCACAAATCCGCACCCGCCCCACGTGATTGGCCAACGGAATCCACAAATCCGCACCCGCCCCGCGTGATTGGCCATCGGAATCCACAAATCCGCACCCGCCTCACGTGATTGGCCAACGGAATCCACAAATCCGCACCCGCCCCGCGTGATTGGCCAACGGAATCCACAAATCCGCACCCGCCCCGCGTGATTGGCCATCGGAATCCACAAATCCGCACCCGCCTCACGTGATTGGCCAACGGAATCCACAAATCCGCACCCGCCCCGCGTGATTGGCCAACGGAATCCACAAATCCGCACCCGCCCCGCGTGATTGGCCAACGGAATCCACAAATCCGCACCCGCCCCGCGTGATTGGCCAACGGAATCCACAAATCCGCACCCGCCCTGCGTGATTGGCCGACAGAATCCACAAATCCACACCCGCCCCGCGTGATTGGCCAACGGAATCGACAAATCCGCACCCGCCCCGCGTGATTGGCCAACGGAATCCACAAATCCACACCCGCCCCACGTGATTGGCCAACGGAATCCACAAATCCGCACCCGCCCCACGTGATTGGCCATCGGAATCGACAAATCCGCACCCGCCCCACGTGATTGGCCAACGGAATCGACAAATCCGCACCCGCCCCACGTGATTGGCCAACGGAATCGACAAATCCGCACCCGCCTCACGTGATTGGCCATCGGAATCGACAAATCCGCACCCGCCTCACGTGATTGGCCATCGGAATCGACAAATCCGCACCCGCCTCACGTGATTGGCCAACGGAATCCATAAATCCGCACCCGCCCCACGTGATTGGCCAACGGAATCCACAAATCCGCACCCGCCCCACGTGATTGGCCAACGGAATCCACAAATCCGCACCCGCCCCGCGTGATTGGCCATCGGAATCAACAAATCCGCACCCGCCCCACGTGATTGGCCAACAGAATCCACAAATCCGCACCCGCCCCACGTGATTGGCCAACGGAATCTACAAATCCGCACCCGCCCCGCGTGATTGGCCAACGGAATCAACAAATCCGCACCCGCCGCGCGTGATTGGCCAACGGAATCCACAAATCCACACCCGCCCCACGTGATTGGCCAACGGAATCCACAAATCCGCACCCGCCCCGCGTGATTGGCCATCGGAATCAACAAATCCGCACCCGCCCCACGTGATTGGCCAACGGAATCCACAAATCCGCACCCGCCCCGCGTGATTGGCCATCGGAATCAACAAATCCGCACCCGCCCCACGTGATTGGCCAACGGAATCCACAAATCCGCACCCACCCCGCGTGATTGGCCAACGGAATCTACAAATCCGCACCTGCCTCACGTGATTGGCCAACGGAATCCACAAATCCGCACCCGCCTCGCGTGATTGGCCAACGGAATCGACAAATCCACACCCGCCCCGCGTGATTGGCCAACGGAATCGACAAATCCGCACCAGCCCCATGTGATAGGCCAATGGAATCGACAAATCCGCACCCGCCCCACGTGATTGGCCAATGGAATCGACAAATCCGCACCCGCCCCACGTGATTGGCCAACGGAATCGACAAATCCGCACCCGCCCCACGTGATTGGCCAACGGAATCGACAAATCCGCACCAGCCCCGCGTGATTGGCCAACGGAATCCACAAATCCGCACCCGCCCCACGTGATTGGACAACGGAATCCACAAATCCGCACCCGCCCCACGTAATTGGCCATCGGAATCGACAAATCCGCACCCGCCCCACGTGATTGGACAACGGAATCCACAAATCCGCACCCACCCCGCGTGATTGGCCAACGGAATCCACAAATCCGCACCCGCACCACGTGATTGGCCAACGGAATCCACAAATCCGCACCCGCCCCGCGTGATTGGCCATCGGAATCCACAAATCCGCACCCGCCCCACGTGATTGGCCAGCGGAATCTACAAATCCGCACCCGCCCCACGTGATTGGCCAGCGGAATCCACAAATCCGCACCCGCCCCACGTGATTGGCCAACGGAATCCACAAATCCGCACCCGCCCCACGTGATTGGCCAGCGGAATCTACAAATCCGCACCCGCCCCACGTGATTGGCCATCGGAATCGACAAATCCGCACCCGCCCCACGTGATTGGCCAACGGAATCTACAAATCCGCACCCGCCCCACGTGATTGGCCAACGGAATCTACAAATCCGCACCCGCCCCACGTGATTGGCCATCGGAATCAACAAATCCGCACCCGCCTCACGTGATTGGCCATCGGAATCAACAAATCCGCACCTGCCCCACGTGATTGGCCAACGGAATCTACAAATCCGCACCCGCCCCACGTGATTGGCCATCGGAATCCACAAATCCGCACCCGCCCCACGTGATTGGCCAACGGAATCCGCACCCGCCCCACGTGATTGGTTAGCGGGGTCCAATCGTTACCCAGAGGTTGTCGGCAGCTTTCGATAGGAGAACTCTCCTCCCCCCGTTACGTGGCGCGCGCGTTTCATTTTTTTTTCCTTCCAAATCCGCAATTACGATTTCTAAGAATTATGTTCTTAGGTTTTTTCGGTAAAGTCACGTAGGTAAAGATTTTTAATTAATAAAAGTAAAAAATATATATTTTTGTTTTACTTCCATGAATTTTAATTTTAAAAAATTAATAAAATAAAATTAAAAATATATATATTTTATTTTTATTTTACTTTCATTAATTTTAATTTTTTACCTAATGAACTTTACCGAAAAAAACCTAAGAATATGAATCCTGGCAGTCACGAAAGCTTCAAATCTAGAATTCTAAGAATTATGTTGCCAAATAATGGGAAGAGGGCTAGAAATAGAAGCCAGGTATAATTTGGCGAGACCTCACTTTGACATCATCTCTCTCTTCTCCTTGTGCTATTGCCTCTCAGCCAGTAGCCTGCAATGTAGTTTAACACCGCCCCTCCCCCCTCCCATTACAGCCCCACAACACATCTCCATCACCGGGATGAAATTACGCACACACACACACACGCGCGCACGTAATTGTTTTCTATAATTATTTTATCTGATGGCGGTGGTGCGTCTCCACCCGTGAATTCGTTCGGTGTGTGTTTTTTTGTGCTTTCCCTCCGCGCCGTTGGCGCATGGAAACACGTGGGTCCCTTTGGTTGATCGTCAGGTACACGGCAACGAGCTCGATTCCCGCTCAAGGCCAACACCGATTGACGAAAATCTGCGAGCAAGACCTCGGGTGACCTCGCCCCAGCGAACCTCGCAATTCTTGTGTCCTGAATGCATCCCATCCGCACCGCTCTCTCAATTTCAGGAGGCTTTCGCGACCAATGTCATCCATAATAGTGGTTTTTTTGGGGGGTTAGGTCGGGTAAGTGTATAAATGTGTCGTCAAAACCCGCCACCACCCGACACGGCCAACTAGTGAGGGTTGTCACGTAAACAGAACGTGCCAATTCGTCACTTGTACAGCACTAGTGTGTAGTGTAGTGTATAGTGTAGTGTATAGTAGTGTATAGTGTAGTGTATATTGTAGTGTATAGTATTGTATAGTGTAGTGTAGTAGTGTATAGTGTAGTTTATAGTAGTGGATAGTATAGTGTATAGTGTGTAGTGTAGTGTATAGTAGTGTATAGTAGTGTATAGTGTAGTGTATAATAGTGTATAGTGTAGTGTATAGTGTAGTGTATAGTAGTGTATAGTAGTGTATAGTGTAGTGTATAGTGGTGTATAGTGGAGTAGTGTATAGTGTAGTAGTGTAGTAGTGTATAGTGTAGTGTATAGTGTAGTGTATAGTGTAGTGTATAGTAGTTTATAGTGTAGTGTATAGTGTAGTGTATAGTAGTGTAGAGTGTAGTGTATATAGTAGTGTATAGTGTAGTGTATAGTAGTGTATAGTGTAGTGTATATAGTAGTGTATAGTGTAGTATACTAGTACAGCACCACACCGGTGTGTTGGATAATCAAGCCACAACGTTTACAATCTGAGTGACGAGGGCGGGCACACGCCGGCGTGAGTAGGTTAAACGTTGAGTTTTATAAGGGCACCACGGGGTGACCAGCCACGCAGCCCCACCCCTCCCACCCCCCACCCAGCCCCACCCTCCCCACCCAGCCCCTCCCCACCCTCCCCTCCCCACCCAGCCCCTCCCTTCCCACCCAGCCCCTCCCCACCCTCCCCTCCCCACCCAGCCCCTCCCTTCCCACCCAGCCCCTCCCCACCCTCCCCTCTCCACCCAGCCCCACCCCTCCCATTTTTGGATTCACGACGGACGGACGGACACAATAATCCCCTGTGGGCTGGTGTAGCCAGGAGGTTCCTACCAGTATAACTTAGCTTAATCCGGCACCGCTCCACCTCCTCTCTCCCTGGCCCCTCGTTCCCTCCATCCCTAAGTGCCCACCATGATTCACGTTCCCACTAAACCTCCCTCCCCCATACCCCCCCTCTCCCCGCGTTCCCCCTCCTCTCAATTGCCAGCCGGTTCACTTTCAGCTCACCTGATTGTACCATTGCTAAGTCTCGCGAAGCACCTTGGGGGCCGTTCATAAATGACGTCACGCACCTGGGGGGGTGGGGGGGGGTTCAGACATTTGTGACGATGTGTGACGAGGGGGGGCGAGGTTTGAGAAATGTGACGTCACATCAAAATGCGCAACTTTAAATAAATATAGACAACACGGTCTACTTAATCAAATAGACTTTTTAATGAATGTTTTCTCCTACAACATCAGAGTGCAGCGCCACATTAAATACGCACTACAATGACAATAGTTTAAAGCGATTTGAAGCATGATTTATTTTCAAAATAGAAATATGGTTTTGGGGGGGGGGGGGGCAGAGCTTTGTGACGTCATATTTGCGGGGGGATTTGACTTTTTACGACGCCGTGTGACGAGGGGGGGGGGGGTCAAAAATCGTCAAAAATCGCGTGACGTCATTTATGGACGGCCCCTTGGTTATACAAGGCGCTACGTAAATGTAAGATGAGACCGTCCTCGGTGCGGTTTGCCGTAGACATCGGCACTGGGGAGACAAAGGCGGCCGGGCGCGGTGCTGGCCACCCATCCCCCCATCGTGTGCCGTGCCGGCCTTCATAGGTGCTCGCTAACAGCACTTGCCCCAACAGTCTTGTTCCAGGCTATACGGGGGATGCTTGTCGTTTTGTCATTTACCCTTCCCGAGCGAATTTATAAGCCAGAAAATCCCGCTAAACCTACGAGCAATTTTGAGCATAATCTGTGTTTTTAGTTTTGTGTTGACATCTGATCCGACACGGATCCAGAGGGCACGGAGATATTGACTCGGAAAATTGATAGAGAGAGACACACACACACAGAGAACCAATTCAGAGTACAATTCAAGGTCCCCTCTGTTTGTTTTACCGTTTTAGTTATCTATTCATTTTTAATATTTTCTTCCAAATTTTTTTTTTAAATATGAACAAGTGAACAGAATGAGACGAATGGAAAAACTAAAAAAAAAAATCACGTGTTCATCGTTGACGTTCCGAGCAGATTTGACTTGCGGCTAAGGTGGGATAGTTACTCCCCCCACCCCCCCACCTCTCGTAGCTACGCGGAGTCAAAAGTGTCAAAAAATAGAGTTAATGTACAAAAATAATGGTGCTGCCCAACAAGACACACGGACACACAACAACCGCCATTCGCCACTAAGTGACGGTGACGTCACCACGACGCTTGTGCCAGGCCAAGTGCACCTTGAGGCCACGTGAAGTGTCGAACGCCCGCTTGCAGGAGGTCACGGGGCAGACCCAGCAGGTGCCACGGGTCGACTGACTGAGATGACCGAGACGACTGGCTGATGCACCACCTGTGCCCCCTACTGTACCAACTTGCTGTGCTTTAGCCACCCGGCGCTACGCTCGTTGTTGTGAGCGTCGCTCCTCCGCCCTCTGTTGTTGTTGGAGGGCGACTGCCTCCAACTGCCCAGTAGCGTCATTCACGAGCCTCCTCCACTGAGGCCGATCTTGGCACCGCTGGTACCAGTCATCGGCAAGTCCACGGACACACACACACGCGGACACGCGCACGCACTATCGGCACGTGCCCATCATCCCAACCCCCTCTCTTCACATCCCACTATTCCACCGTGAGTGACTCCCACGGCAAACCCACACCTCACCCCACACCCCCAGCCCTCCCGTTATGTTGGGGAGACGCTGGGCCCAAAACGCCGCGCTACAAACACGCTTGGGCCCTTTCGAAGAAGACAGCCGAAGTCACAAATGAGCAGAGTGGTGGTGTGGGTGGTGGGGAGGGAGATGCCAGAGACAAGACGTCAGCAAGTGGAGAAGTTTCGATTTAAAGCTTTCGTGACTGCAGGGATTCATCTTATTGGTTATTTCGGTAAAGTCACGTAGAAAGGAAATAATAAAATAATACAAATAAAACAAAATAATACAAATAAAATAAAAAGTCTGTCGAGGAGACAATTATTTTATTATGTTTTATTTAGATTATTTTATTATTTCCATTCTACGTGACTTTACCGAAAGAACCAAGAAGATGAATGGAAATAAAGAAATAAATAAAATACAAAAAAGCATTTCTTATGTTTTATTTTTAATATTTTATTATTTCCATTCTACGTGACTTTACCGAAAGAACCAAGAAGATGAATAGAAATAATAAAATAAAATAAATTATTTTATTATGTTTTATTTTTATTATTTTATTACTTCAATTCTATGTGACTTTAACGAAAGAACCAAGAAGATGAAGTGGAGAAGTGGCTGTAGCCGCGTAGATCAAGAGCGGTGCTCTTCATTGCAAAAGGTGCCCACCCCCCCCCCCCCCGAGCGGTGCCAACAGCAGCCGTCTGCAGGGCCTTGAGTGACGGCCTACTGACGTGCCCCCCCCCCCCCCCCGACAACACACAAACGCCGCGGTGGCTAGGAGATGTTAACTACCTCGCCTGGTCTACAGGAGGTCGTGGGTTCAATTGCTAGGAGATGTTAACTACCTCGCCTGGTCTACAGGAGGTCGTGGGTTCAATTGCTATGAGATGTTAACTACCTCGCCTGGTCTACAGGAGGTCCTGGGTTCAATTGCTAGGAGATGTTAACTACCTCGGCTGGTCTACAGGAGGTCCTGGGTTCAATTGCTAGGCGATGTTAACTACCTCGCCTGGTCTACAGGAGGTCGTGGGTTCAATTGCTAGGAGATGTTAACTACCTCGCCTGGTGTACAGGAGGTCGTGGGTTCAATTTCTAGGAGATGTTAACTACCTCGCCTGGTCTACAGGAGGTCCTGGGTTCAATTGCTAGGAGATGTTAACTACCTCGCCTGGTATACAGGTCGTGGGTGCGATCCCGACCCTGAAGCCTGCTGCTGTTTATTTGGAATTTGCGCGTCTCTCCATCTCTCTCTCATCATCATCATCACGCTGGCTAGGAGATGTTAACTACCTCGCCTGATATACAGGAGGTCGTGGGTTCGATACCGACCCTGACAATACCTGGTGTATATTTGGAATTTGCGCGTCTCTCTCTCTGCGTGGTGAGATGTTAACTACCTCGCCTGTTATACAGGAGGTCGTGGGTTCGATCCCGACCATGACGCCTGCTGCTGTATATTTGGAATTTGCGCGTCTCTCTCTCTGCGTGGTGAGATGTTAACTACCTCGCCTGGTATACAGGAGGTCGTGGGTTCGATCCCGACATTGATGCCTGCTGCTGTATATTTGCAGTTTGCGTGTCTCTCTCTCTCTCCGTGGTCGCGTGGATTTTTCTCGTGGCCATCCGGTTTGTCCCCTCCGCTTTAAGAATCAACGTCACGCGTTCAGAGTTAGTTGGCTGCTGCGATAAATTCCCACGTGATTATTCTGATGATGATGATGAAAAGCCCACTTCGTTGACCTATCATTTGTGACCGCCAGGGTGGCTTCTTAAAACAAAACGCAACAAAACAAACCTGCGCCAGGTAATCCGGTCAAATAAATAAGAAAAACAGGATTTTTGTTTGAAGTTTAGTCTATTGACTGAACGCGGCGTGGATCCGCGAGCATCCTTGGGGCAATGACAGCTCCCGGCGAAGATAAATAATTAAAAGTATCACCAACAAAAGGCAAAGATTCCCCATATAGCCTCAACAGACTGTAGGGGCAAGTGCTGTTAGCGAGCAGCACCTATGAAGGCCGGCGCTGTGGCACACGAGGGGGTGGGTGGCCAGCACCACGCCCGGCCGCCTTTGTCTCCCCCAGTGACGATGTTTACACACCGCACCGGGTATTCATTTGAGGCTGAGTCGATCTAGGAGAGGCCCATGACCGCTTGGAATATAGTCGCTGATGTTGGCCGTGAGCGGGAATCGCACTCGGGACGCCGGGTTTGTGCTGCTGCTATGCGCTAACCGCTACGCCACCGCTCCCCAATACAAAGATAAAGACAAATATCCCCCGTATAGCCTTACAAGAACTGTTGGGGCAAGTGCTGTTAGCAAACACTTATAAAGGCCGACACGGCACACGAGGGCGTGGGTGGTCAGCACCATGCCCGGCCGCCTTTGTCTCCCCTGGTGGCGATGTTTACACACCACACCAGGTGCTCATTTGAGGCTGAGTCGACCTAGGGGAGGCCCAGGACGGGTTCAATGAATCGTCAATAGTGTTGAGCGTGAGCGGGAATCGAACTCGGGTTGCCGAGTTCGTAGGACAGCGTAGCGCTAACCGCTTCCAACCGTTCGTTGCCACGATCACCGGAATATTCACCGTAACCCACCAACAACAAGAACACACACGCACACGCGCGCGCGCACACGAATGATCTACTTAGTGAAAAGTAAAGCAAAATAATAATCAGTCCATCTAACATCAAGTTCCCGTCGTGAATTTTCAAAACAACTTCAGAGTCACCGCGAAGAAATATTAATTACTTAGCCGTCTCCCGCACCTCGCCTCCCGTGGACTATTGCATTGAGACGAACTTGCAAGAATTTGTAACAGTATGATAATTGTTTTTTTTTACCCTTCTATCTGGCAACAAAACTGACACTTTTTTTTTTTACAAGGAGTCATGTTTGCATAGACCACGATACCTGCAGTCATAATGCAAAAAAAAACACAACTCTGATAATGTATGCACTGTCCTTGAAGTTGATTGGTCCACACCCGAGACAGCTTTCCTTAGAGCCTAGTCTCACATGGTGTTGGACCAGATGACGCCAAAAGGCGCACAACTCAAAGACAATGCACCATCAGAGTATGAGAGCTCGGGGTAAGCATCTACACCATTGGAACCTCATTTGCCAGTTGAAAAATATGATCATTGTTCTTTAATATAGAGCCGAACGCGCTCGTGAATGGTACCGTCGCGCGCACGTGTACTTCAAATAAACGATATGTTTGTACGACGGACTTCTTTCACACCGTACGTAGCCAGCCGTGCTTATCGGAGGTGCTGTGCGGCGGTGGTTGGTGGTCGGGGTGGGGAGCAAACTGAAAACAAAGATAAGTTCTAAAGAAATCGGTTCGTCAATCTCGAGTACTTAGCGGGTTCCTAAAGTCGGATGCAAGAGCGTTCCAGACGGCCGCAGAAGCGCATCTGAAAGCGCCGCGATTGTGGATGACCGTCTGCGTTCGGTGGCTCGCCAAAAGCCACCGCTGCGAGGATGACTGGCGACGTTTCGGGCAACGGCCCTTCTGCATAGCTAGGGATTCTGCGTGTGTGTTGGGTGGTGTGTGTGTGTGTGAACTAGGAGGGTTGTGTGTGTGTGTGTGTTGGGGCGAGCGAGTCTGCGCTACAAACCCGGGCGACCTGAGTTCGATTCCCGCTCATGGCCAACACTCAGTGACGATTATCTAAACGGGTCCTGGGCCACCCCAAGGTTGACTGAGCATCGAATGAGTACCTGGTGCGATGCGTAAACATCGCCACTGGGGAGACAAAGGCGGCCGGGAGTGGTGCTGGTCACCCACCCCCTTCGTGTGCCGTGCCGGCCTTCATAGGTGCTTGATAACAGCACTTGCCCCGAAAGTATGTTAAGTGTATACGGGGGATCTTTATCTTTGTGTGTGTGTGTGTGTAAGCGAGTCTGTGTGTGTGTGATTGAGTCTGTGTGTGTGAGCGAGTCTGTGTGTGTGTGTCAGCGAAGGAGTATGTGTGTGTGTGATTGAGTCTGTGTGTGTGTGATTGAGGCTGTGTGTGTGTGATTGAGGCTGTGTGTGTGTGATTGAGTCTGTGTGTGTGTGAGCGAGTCTGTGTGTGTGTGTCAGCGAAGGAGTATGTGTGTGTGTGATTGAGTCTGTGTGTGTGTGATTGAGGCTGTGTGTGTGTGATTGAGTCTGTGTGTGTGTGAGCGAGTCTGTGTGTGTGTGTCAGCGAAGGAGTATGTGTGTGTGTGTGATTGAGTCTGTGTGTGTGTGATTGAGTCTGTGTGTGTGTGAGCGAGTCTGTGTGTGTGTGATTGAGGCTGTGTGTGTGTGATTGAGGCTGTGTGTGTGTGATTGAGTCTGTGTGTGTGTGAGCGAGTCTGTGTGTGTGTGATTGAGGCTGTGTGTGTGTGTGTGAGGCTGTGTGTGTGTGTGTGAGTCTGTGTGTGTGTGTGAGTCTGTGTGTGTGTGAGCGAGTCTGTGTGTGTGTGATTGAGACTGTGTGTGTGTGATTGAGGCTGTGTGTGTGTGATTGAGTCTGTGTGTGTGTGAGCGAGTCTGTGTGTGTGTGATTGAGGCTGTGTGTGTGTGTGTGTGAGGCTGTGTGTGTGTGTGTGAGTCTGTGTGTGTGTGTGTGAGTCTGTGTGTGTGTAAGTGAGTCTGTGTGTGTGTGAGCGAGTCTGTGTGTGTGTGATTGAGACTGTGTGTGTGTGATTGAGGCTGTGTGTGTGTGATTGAGTCTGTGTGTGTGTGAGCGAGTCTGTGTGTGTGTGATTGAGGCTGTGTGTGTGTGTGTGTGAGGCTGTGTGTGTGTGTGTGAGTCTGTGTGTGTGTGATTGAGGCTGTGTGTGTGTGTGATTGAGTCTGTGTGTGTGTGATTGAGTCTGTGTGTGTGTGATTGAGTCTGTGTGTGTGTGATTGAGACTGTGTGTGTGATTGAGGCTGTGTGTGTGTGATTGAGGCTGTGTGTGTGTGATTGAGTCTGTGTGTGTGTGAGCGAGTCTGTGTGTGTGTGTCAGCGAAGGAGTATGTGTGTGTGTGATTGAGTCTGTGTGTGTGATTGAGTCTGTGTGTGTGATTGAGGCTGTGTGTGTGTGAGCGAGTCTGTGTGTGTGTGAGCGAGTCTGTGTGTGTGTGATTGAGACTGTGTGTGTGTGAGCGAGTCTGTGTGTGTGTGTGTGAGCGAGGTAGTCTGTGTGTGTGTGTGAGCGAGTCTGTGTGTGTGTGATTGAGTCTGTGTGTGTGTGATTGAGACTGTGTGTGTGTGATTGAGACTGTGTGTGTGTGAGCGAGTCTGTGTGTGTGATTGAGTCTGTGTGTGTGTGAGCGAGTCTGTGTGTGTGTGATTGAGGCTGTGTGTGTGTGATTGAGGCTGTGTGTGTGTGATTGAGTCTGTGTGTGTGTGAGCGAGTCTGTGTGTGTGTGATTGAGGCTGTGTGTGTGTGTGTGAGGCTGTGTGTGTGTGTGTGAGTCTGTGTGTGTGTGTGAGTCTGTGTGTGTGTGAGCGAGTCTGTGTGTGTGTGATTGAGACTGTGTGTGTGTGATTGAGGCTGTGTGTGTGTGATTGAGTCTGTGTGTGTGTGAGCGAGTCTGTGTGTGTGTGATTGAGGCTGTGTGTGTGTGTGTGTGAGGCTGTGTGTGTGTGTGTGAGTCTGTGTGTGTGTGTGTGAGTCTGTGTGTGTGTAAGTGAGTCTGTGTGTGTGTGAGCGAGTCTGTGTGTGTGTGATTGAGACTGTGTGTGTGTGATTGAGGCTGTGTGTGTGTGATTGAGTCTGTGTGTGTGTGAGCGAGTCTGTGTGTGTGTGATTGAGGCTGTGTGTGTGTGTGTGTGAGGCTGTGTGTGTGTGTGTGAGTCTGTGTGTGTGTGATTGAGGCTGTGTGTGTGTGTGATTGAGTCTGTGTGTGTGTGATTGAGTCTGTGTGTGTGTGATTGAGTCTGTGTGTGTGTGATTGAGACTGTGTGTGTGATTGAGGCTGTGTGTGTGTGATTGAGGCTGTGTGTGTGTGATTGAGTCTGTGTGTGTGTGAGCGAGTCTGTGTGTGTGTGTCAGCGAAGGAGTATGTGTGTGTGTGATTGAGTCTGTGTGTGTGATTGAGTCTGTGTGTGTGATTGAGGCTGTGTGTGTGTGAGCGAGTCTGTGTGTGTGTGAGCGAGTCTGTGTGTGTGTGATTGAGACTGTGTGTGTGTGAGCGAGTCTGTGTGTGTGTGTGTGAGCGAGGTAGTCTGTGTGTGTGTGTGAGCGAGTCTGTGTGTGTGTGATTGAGTCTGTGTGTGTGTGATTGAGACTGTGTGTGTGTGATTGAGACTGTGTGTGTGTGAGCGAGTCTGTGTGTGTGTGTGAGTCTGTGTGTGTGTGTGAGTCTGTGTGTGTGTGAGCGAGTCTGTGTGTGTGTGTGAGTCTGTGTGTGTGTGTGAGTCTGTGTGTGTGTAAGTGAGTCTGTGTGTGTGTAAACGAGTCTGTGTGTGTGTGTGATTGAGTCTGTGTGTGTGTGATTGAGACTGTGTGTGTGAGCGAGTCTGTGTGTGTGTGAGCGAGTCTGTGTGTGTGTGTGAGTCTGTGTGTGTGTGTGAGTCTGTGTGTGTGTAAGTGAGTCTGTGTGTGTGTAAACGAGTCTGTGTGTGTGTGTGATTGAGTCTGTGTGTGTGTGATTGAGTCTGTGTGTGTGTAAGCGAGTCTGTGTGTGTGTGATTGAGTCTGTGTGTGTGTGATTGAGTCTGTGTGTGTGTGTAAGCGAGTCTGTGTGTGTGTGATTGAGGCTGTGTGTGTGTGAGCGAGTCTGTGCGTGTGTGTGTAAGTGAGTCTGTGTGTGTGTGAGAGCGAGGTTGTGTGTGTTTGTGTGAGTGAGTCTGTGTGTGTGTGTAAGCAAGTCTGTGTGTGAGTGAGTCTGTGTGTGTGTGTAAGCAAGTCTGTGTGTGTGTGTAAACGAGTCTGTGTGTGAGTGAGTCTGTGTGTGTGTAAGTGAGTCTGTGTGTGTGTGAGCGAGGCTGTGTGTGTAAACGAGTCTGTGTGTGTGTGTGAGCGAGTCTGTGCGTGTGTGTGTGATTGAGTCTGTGTGTGTGTGTAAGCTAGTCTGTGTGTGTATGTGAGCGAGGGAGTCTGTGCGTGTGTGTGTGTGATTGAGTCTGTGTGTGTGAGTGAGTCTGTGTGTGTGTGTGTGTAAACGAGTCTGTGCGTGTGTGTGTGTGAGCGAGTCTGTGTGTGTGTAAGTGAGTCAGTGTGTGTGTGCAAGCTAGTCTGTGTGTGTGTGTGTAAACGAGTCTGTGCGTGTGTGTGTGATTGAGTCTGTGTGTAAGCTAGTCTGTGTGTGTGTGTAAACGAGTCTGTGCTTGTGTGTGTGTGTGAGATTGAGTCTGTGTGTGTGTGTGTGAGTCTGTGTGTGTGTGTGAGTCTGTGTGTGTGTGTGAGTCTGTGTGTGTGTAAGTGAGTCTGTGTGTGTGTGAGCGAGTCTGTGTGTGTGTGAGTGAGTCTGTGTGTGTGTGTGAGTCTGTGTGTGTAAGTGAGTCTGTGTGTGTGTGTAAGTGAGTCTGTGCGTGTGTGTGTGTAAGTGAGTCTGTGTGGTGCTGTGCTGGCCTTGAGCATCACGAGCTAGAGAGAGGGGGAGAGACGGTGCGTCTTCTCCACCGGCAGAGCGCTGATAGCTGTGCAGAATACTCAAGTTCCATTTACAAACAGCAAACCAAACTTCAGAAATAAAAAGAGGCATTGTATATTCCGTCCACAAGCTTTGATTTGACTCTGGATAGTCCAAGGTTACGTTTCCCGGTTAAAGGGAGAAATTAAACCCAATCAGCTTCTCTTTTAGAAGCGACCTGGCCACGAACGATCGCTCAACAAAGTGCCCGACATTTGTCGAAACCGAATAATGTGAACGCGCGTTTATTTTAAATGTCGTGGGGGGGGGGTGGTGGTGGGAGTGGAAACACGGAGAACGCGGAGAAATGTCCAAGCGACGAAAGATGGGGAACACGCAAACTTCAAATATACAGCAGGCGTCAGGGTCGGGATCGAACCCACGACCTCCTGTACACCAGGCGAGGTAGTTAACATCTCCTAGCCACCGTGATGATGATGAGAGAGAGAGAGAGACACGCAAACTCCAAATATACAGCAGCAGGCGACAGGGTCGGGATCGAACCCACGACCTCATGTAGACCAGGCGAGGTAGTTAACATCTCCTAGCCACCGTGATGATGATGAGAGAGAGAGAGACACGCAAACTTCAAATATAGAGCAGGCGTCAGGGTCGGGATCGAACCCACGACCTCCTGTAGACCAGGCGAGGTAGTTAACATCTCACCACGGAGAGAGAGAGACACGCAAACTCCAAATATACAGCAGAAGGCGTCAGGGTCGGGATCGAACCCACGACCTCCTGTAGACCAGGCGAGGTAGTTAACATCTCACCACGGAGAGAGAGACACTCAAACTCCAAATACACAGCAGGCGTCAGGGTCGGGATCGAACCCACGACCTCCTGTAGACCAGGCGAGGTAGTTAACATCTCACCACGGAGAGAGAGAGACACGCAAACTCCAAATATACAGCAGCAGGCGTCAGGGTCTGGATCGAACCCACGACCTCCTGCAGACCAGGCGAGGTAGTTAACATCTCCTAGCCACCGCGGCGCCCACTGCAACGGGAGCTGTGTTTGCTCCCACCACTAGAACACGCATTCTTTAGCCGATCGCGCCTTAACATTCAGAGAACAGCAGAGCTTGGAGATGGCTGGGCGGGGTAAGGGAGGCCGGATTTTTTAGCGGACTGCATAGCTGGGGATACAACGCCACAGATGGATGGCTTGCCCCCGTATCGACTGAATTAAATCAAGGACTTGATGCATATCTAGCGCCAGGGTGTAACGGATGAAGAGAACATTTGAACCCTTTCGAGATATATATATCCATATTTATACGTATACATATATTTATATGTAACTTTGATAAAAGGATGCGATTTTGATCTTGGGGATCGAGGCAGAGCTGCAGCCTTGGCATAAATATGCGGCGAGAGCGTGAGCACATAAAGTTGTATAAATCCGCCCAGGGGTTATTCAATATGTATGTATACACACATGGCCAGCACCTTGCATGTATACACACGCGTGGTACGTACATGGGAGGATGGTGAAAGGGATGCTTTGGATGCCGTGCTACGCCGGAAAGCGTGTTGGCAGCTTGTACGCGAACGCCTGTGAAGGCTTTGGGGGACCGGGGGAATTTCGTGGTTTTTTTTTTGGTCTCCATATGTTATGTTTTTCGTGAGCCAGCCACACCTGTCGGATTCTCGCACGAGGTTTTCCACCGTCTGTCCACGCGTCTGTGGCAAAGAAATGTTAACTACCTCGCCTGGTGTGCGGGATGTCGTGGGTTCGATCCCCGACCCTGACGCCTGCTGCTGTATATTTGGAGTTTGCGTGTCACTCTCTCTCTCATCATCATCATCATCACGGTGGCTAGGAGATGTTAACTACCTCGCCTTGTATACGGGAGGTCGTGGGTTCGATCGCAACCCTGACGCCTGCTGCTGTATATTTAGAGTCTGCGTGTCTTTCTCTCTCATCATCATCACGGTGGCTAGGAGATGTTAACTACCTCGCCTGGTATACAGGAGGTCGTGGCTTCGATCCCGACCCTGCTGCTGTATATTTGGAGTTTGCGTGTCTCTCTCCCTGTGGTCGCGGGGATTTTTCTCCGGGACCTCCGGTTTTTTCCCCTCCACGTTTAAAATCAACATCACGCGTTCAGAGTATTTTGGCAGCTGTTATAAACTTCCACGTGATGATGATGATGAGCCACTTCGTTCAGCTATCATTTGTGATCGCCAGGATCGCCTCTGCAAAAATAAAGCAACACGGTTCTGTGTGGCCTTGCCTGGTAAAATAAAAACGAAAGTAAAAGAGGTACGTTCATCTTCTTGGTTCTTTCAGTAAAGTCACGTAGAAGGGAAATAATTAAATTATAAAAATAAAACATAATAAAATAAATCCCACGACGTTTCGGCCACAACGCAAGCAGCCGTCCTCAGGTGAAGACCAGGTCTGTCGGGGAGACAGCGTCTGAATTATTATTTTATTTTTTACCTTCTACGTGACTTTACCGAAAGAACCAAGAAGATGAATCCCTGCAGTCACGAAAGCTTTAAATCGAAATTTAGGTACGTTCATGTTTGCGGAATTATCGCCCGCCACACTCACGGTAACCACGTGACTGAGAATCTCTCCCGGGTGAGACACGGGTTTGTGGTTCAGTGCGCTAACCACTGTGCCACTACTCCAAATTGCAAAGACAAAGATCCCCCGTGTAGCCTTAATAGACTGGAGGGGCATGTGCTGTTAGCGAGTAGCACCTATAAAGGCCGGCACGGCACACGAGGGGGTGGGTAGCCAGCACCACGCCCGGCCGCCTTTGTCTCCCTCGTAGCAGTGTTTGCTCGCAGCACCAAGCACTCATTTGAGGCTGAGTCGACCTAGGGGAGGCCCATGACCAATTCAGATAATCGTCACTGGTGTTACTGGCCGTGAGCAGGAATCGAACTCGGGTGTCCGTGTTCGTAGCAGCAGCGTGCTAACCGCTGCACCACCGCTCCCCCTTCCAAAGAGACACAACAAACAAAGATCTCCCTTATAGCCTCAACAGCGTGTTGAGGCAAGTGCAGTTAGCGAGTAGCGCCTACGAAAATCGGGACGACACACAACGCGGTTGGATGACCAGCACCGCTCACGGCAGCCTTTGTCTCCCCGGTGGCGATGTTTTAACACACACCTGAGCAGGTACTGATTTGAGGCCCAGTCGACCTGGGGGAGGCCCATGACCGGTTTCAGATAATCGTCGCCGGTGTTTCTGGCCTTGAGCTGGAATCGAACTCGGGTGGACGCTGTCTCCCCGACAGACCTGGTCTTCACCTGAGGACGGCTGCTTGCGTTGTGGCCGAAACGTCGTGAGAATTATTTTATCGTGTTTTATTTTTATTGTTGTATTACTTCCCTTCTACGTGACTTCACCGAAAGAACCAAGAAGATGGGGTGGACGTGTTCGTAGCAGCAGCGCGCTAACCGCTGCACCACCGCTCCCCCACAAAACGCCCCCCCCCCCCCCCAACCACCCCAAAAAAAACAAACCAAACTCGACTCCGCAGGCAAAGGTACTCGAGTGGGAGATCGAACCCGGGCAACTTTCCTGCCCTGCGGCGCCTTGCCACGGCTCCACCCGTGGCAGCCTCGAGGGAGAACTCAGATTTGGTTATCAGCCGCACGCTGCTGCAAAGTGTTTTGTCTGCTGCTGCTGCTGTAGCATATCTGACATGGCGTTATCTTGTTGGTTAGGCTGGGAGGGGAGCCCAATGCTTTCCAGCCCGAGTGGTGCTGATTGCCAATTTCCACTCATGGCCAATGGGGGGAGGTGGGGTGGGTGGGTGGGGTGGGTGGATCGCATACTTTTGTTTGGCTATTCGAGAGCTTGCAAAGGGGGAATTGACGTCGAGTCGATAGCGACAGGGACATTGGGAGCACGTGAAATGATCGTTGCATCGATTATGCATATTTAATAGCCGCCCGTTGCGGTCATAGCGATATCTGAACAATTATCTGTCGTCACGTACGGCGTTGTGAGATGTGTCACGTAAGACACGGATCAAAGCGTGTCGCTCGCAAGATACCCTTGAAAATGCGTGTGTGTGTGTGTGTACTCTGTTTAGTTTGTTGTTATTCCCCCCCCGATTAGCGCAGTTGGCTGTATACGGTGCGACAGAAAGCTTCAACATACACACGCACAAACCATTCTAGATGTGAGGCTTTCGTGCCTGCAAGGATTCTTAGTTTTTTTCGGTAAAGTCACGTAGGTAAAAAATAGAATAAATGAAGACAACTAAATTCAATCACGACGTTTCGGGGAGACCCTGTTAAAAGGGTCAATTACTTTACCTTTGCCGAGGCCTATTGTCAAGTGAGCCACCCACAGACCCCCCCTCCTCTTCCCCCCAATTCGTTGCCTTGGCCAGCACTCCTGCCCCTCCTCCGTCAAAATGGAGCAACGTTAGCGGCGGAGGTAGCGATGGAGCTATCACGGTGTCGTTGTTTTCAGATTTATTTTCTTTCTGTGACCCACGGTTCTCCTTTGACGTAACACGCGGGAGGGGGGGGTGGTGTCGGAGAGGGCACGCGCAAACGCCTCCACTCGCTCTGCGAGGCCAAAACAGCGTATCTCACAGGCGCACACTTTCACTGGTTTTTGTTTTGTTATTTTGCTTAAATGTTTTTTTTCTTTTTTTCTCTCAAATCCCACCCACCAAACCACCCACCCACCCTCCACTATATTCCTCGTCGAATGACGCCAAAACAAAAAATCTCGCTGAAATATGAAGACATAAAGCATGGGATGGGCGCACAAAAACGAGTCTGGCACACGGACGAAAGGTCACGGTGAGAGAGAGAGAGAGAGAACATATTATATTCATTAGCTGTGTGCGACGATTACAATGAAGGTTCATATGTCTATCGCTGTCTCTTTCTCTCCTGTCTCTGGAAGTAAAACGCTGAATGCCCCTTGCTTGGCATTACGTTTAGTGGCGATGCGATGATGGTGGTGTGGGTTGGTGCCGGTGTAACAATCTAAAACAACCCCTGCCCCGATTAAACCAGGTATAGTTTGGCCCAGGTCAGAGTCAACCCGGGGGGGGATAAAGTGTCTTAGGCTAAACTAAACCCCCCGGGGGTTTAAACTAGACTGGGTGAGACCATATCCCTCCAGGGCAGAATATGCCCCATGTGAAAGTTCAAACGAACTTCAGTCGATATCTAAAAAGCGTACACATGGAAGTAAGAATCTCAATTTGATCAATTGAAGCATTTTTTAGGGTTAGGGATAGGGTTATTATTAAAGTTTTTCTAGTTGAAGCAATCAAAGTCAACGTCTTCTTGGTTCTTTCGGTAAAGTCACGTAGAAGGGAAATAATAAAATAATAAAAATAAAACATAATGAGCCACTCAGACGCTGTCTTCTCGACAGACATGTTCTTCACCTGAGGACGGCTGCTTGCGTTGTGGCCGAAACGTCGTGAGAATTATTTTATTATGTTTTATTTTTATTATTTTATTATTTCCATTCTACATGACTTTATCAAAAGAACCAAGAAGATGAATCCCTTCAGTCACGAAAGCTTTAAATCAAAAGTCTATGTGTTTACAGTTTTAAATGAAATGTTGGAAAAATGTAATAATTCACGTGTATATCGCTCAACACTATTACAATCATGGGGGTATGATTTCGCCTAGAGGGGTATAATTTGACCCTAGGCCATAATATACCCCAGAGTATAAATTGGCCGAGGCCATAATATACCCGGGTATAATCTAGCCTAGGCCGATTTAACCCCGGGTATACTACGGGGGAGAGGGGAGGGGAGAGGGGGGAGGGGAGAGGGGGGAGCGGGGGATGAGTGGGGGTAGGGGAGGGGCGGGAGAGGGGAGATGGGGGACAGGGGGGAGTGGGGAAAGGTGGGAAGGGGGGGAGGTAAAGCCAGTTGCTGAAAGCCGAAGGAGCTAGATGGGGAGGGAGAGATGAGAAGATGATGGAGAGACAGAGACAGATGTGGGGGGAGGTAGGCTAAGACGTCGGCATGGCTGCTGAACGTGGAACGTTGCGCCGACGTTGGCTCAACGTTGGCGATTGTTAGACAGAACTACGGAGGGTCACAGCAAGGACGCGTGAGTGAGTGAGAGGTTGGAGAGCCCGAGAGAGAAATTGCCGGGGATTTTTGGTTGCAGGGAGCCACGGCTGATGGAGTCGAGAAAGAGACATCGCTTGAAGCGAGAGAGGATGGAGGCCTGGCAGTCACGAAAACTTCAAATCTAGAAGGAACTACCTCTACGGGGAAGGGATTCCACCTATCTGTAGCAGACAACGGGACGAAAAATCACGGCTAATCGAATCGCTAACCTTGAAATGTTCTTGCTGTGGTGTTCACGCCTGATGATGATTGCTTGTGTTGCAATCGAAACGTCGTCATTTAATTTTGTTTATTTTTTAATCTTTGATTTTTATTTTATTTTTATTCGTTATTTTCTTTACCTACCAAACGGGGTATGTTTTTTTCGGACGCTGTCTTTCCGACAACCCTGTTCTTCACCTGAGGACAGCTGCTTGCGTTGTGGCCGAAACGTCGTGAGAATTGTATTTTATTATGTTTTATTTGTATTATTCTATTATTTCCCTTCTACGTGACTTTACCGAAAGAACCAAGAAGATGAATCCCTGCAGTCACGAAAGCTTTAAATCGAAAAATAAAACATTTGGATTTTTTCTTTTTCATTAGGACGCTGTCTTTCCGACAGACCTGTTCTTCACCTGAGGACGGCTGCTTGCATTGTGGCCGAAACGTCGCGAGAATTGTATTTTATTACGTTTTATTTTTATTATTGTATTATTTCCCTTCCACGTGACTTTACCGAAAGAACCAAGAAGATGGGGTATGGATTCTTGCAGTCACGAAAACTTCAAATCTGGAGCGAGACAAATATTTGGAGGAATTACTATTATTGAGATCAGAGGGGTTTGGATGGACGGACGGAGGGATGGATGGATGGGGGTTGGGTGTGGATGTGGAGGTGGGTGGTGGGATATGAGATGGATGCATACATTGATAGAGGGAGGAGCGAATAGGTGAGTTGTGTATGTGGTGGATGGATGTAGGAGCATTGTTGGATGTTCCTACAACCATTGGGAGAAATCGATGGGCCGGGGGATGGATGCTAGCAGAGGATGGATGGAGACGGATGGGGAGATCGATGGTTGAGGGATAGGAAGGTGTGAAATGACGGCAGAGGAATGGGCAGACGTAGAGGATTGGAAAACTCCTGCCATTGCATGTCAGCTGGGAGGGGGGGGGGGGCGGTGGCTAGGAGATGTTGACTACCTCGCCTGGGCTGCAGGAGGTCGTGGGTTCGATCCCGACCCAGACGCCTGCTGTGTATTGGGAGTTTGCGTGTATCTCTCTCTCATCATCATCATCACTGTGGCTAGGAGATGTTGACTACCTCGCCTGGTATACAGGAGGTCGTGGGTTCGATCCCGACCCTGACGCCTGCTGTGTATTGGGAGTTTGCGTGTCTCTCTCTCTCATCATCATCATCACCGTGGCTAGGAGATGTTAACTACCTCGCCTGGTGTGCAGGAGGTCGTGGGTTCGATCCCGACCCTGACGCCTGCTGCTGTATATTTGGAGTTTGCGTGTCTTTCTCTCTCTCTCTTCTTGGTGAGATGTTAACCACCTCGCCTGGTATACAAGAGGTCGTGGGTTCGATCCCGACCCTGACGCCTGCTGTATATTGGGAGTTTGCGTGTCTCTTTCTCTCATCATCATCATCACCGTGGCTAGGAGATGTTAACCACCTCGACTGGTGTGCAGGAGGTCGTAGGTTCGATCCCGACCCTGACGCCTGCTGCTGTATTTTTGGAGTTTGCGTGTCTCTCTCTCTCTCTCCGTGGTGAGATGTTAACTACCTCGCCTGGTATACAAGAGGTCATGGGTTCGATCTCGACCCTGACGCATGCTGCTGTATATTTGGAGTTTGCGTGTCTCTCTCTCTCATCATCATCACGGTGGCTAGGAGATGTTAACTTCCTCGCCTGGTCTGCAGGAGGTCGTGGGTTCGATCCCGACGCCTGCTGCTGTATATTTGGAGTTTGCGTGTCTCTCTTTCTCTCCGTGGTGAGATGTTAACTACCTCGCCTGGTATACAAGAGGTCGTGGGTTCGATCCCGACCCTGACGCATGCTGCTGTATATTTGGAGTTTGCGTGTTCCTTTCTCTCTCTCTTTCACCTTGGTCTCGTGGATTTTTCTCCAGATCCTCCGTTTTTCCCTCCGCATTTAGACACACGCGTTCGGAGTATTTGACTGCTGCTGCTATAAAATGTTCACGCGATGATGATGATGATGACGATGATGATATCAGCCATCTCGTCAAGCTATCGTTTGTGGCCAGGTCGCTTCTGAAAAAGACCGATAAAATTTAAATCGCTTCGTTTCATATTTGTTTGATGGCTTGAGCCCTGAGTACACTGAGTCATCTTCTACACACTCGGAGTCTCATTGAGCATCCACGCTGCCATTCCTCGTGATTTTACTGGACTTCCGTGAAAAAAAAAGCTTCATTGCTCATCGGATTCCTTTCCGAGATAATCCCATATTCCAATTCTGATTGTTGGGACTTTAACGCCAAGATTGAGCGGTCAAATCGGAATTGCATTCTACTGGAGAAGCGATTTTAGAGGCATTGGCAGCAGCAGAAGTAGCAACAGTGAGAGAAGCAGCAGTAACAGAGGCATCAGCGCCAGCAACAGTGGCAGCAGCAGTGGTAGCAGCAGCAGTTACAGAAGCAGCAGTGACATGAACAGCTGCAGCAGCAGTAGTTACATGAGCAACAGTGACAGCAGCAGCGGCAGCAGCAGTTACAGAAGCAACAGTGACAACAAAAGTGTCAGCAGCAGCAGTGCTAGCAACAGTAGCAGCAGCAGCAGCATGAGAAGCAGTGACAGCATGCAGTGGCAGCAACAGTGGCAGCAGCAGTTACAGAAGCAGTAGTGGCAGCAGCAGTTACAGAAGCAGTAGTGGCAGCAACAGTGGCAGCAGCAGTTACAGAAGCAGCAGTGGCATCAACAGTGGCAGCAGCAGCAGTTTCAGAAGCAGCAGTGGCATCAACAGTGGCAGCAGCAGCAGTTACAGAAGCAGCAGTGACATCAACAGCTGCAGCAGTTACAGAAGCAGCAGTGGCATCAACAGCTGCAGCAGTTACAGAAGCAGCCGTGGCATCAACAGCTGCATCAGCAGCAGTTACCGAAGCAGCAGTGACATCAACAGCTGCAGCAGCAGCAGTTACAGAAGCAGCAGTGGCATCAACAGCTGCAGCAGCAGCAGTTACCGAAGCAGCAGTGGCATCAACAGCGGCAGCAGCAGCAGTTACAGAAGCAGCAGTGACATCAACAGCTGCAGCAGCAGCAGTTACCGAAGCAGCAGTGACATCAACAGCTGCAGCAGCAGCAGTTACAGAAGCAGCAGTGGCAGCAACAGCGGCATCAGCAGCAGTTACCGAAGCAGCAGTGGCAGCAACAGCGGCATCAGCAGCAGTTACCGAAGCAGCAGTGACATCAACAGCTGCAGCAGCAGCAGTTACAGAAGCAGCAGTGGCATCAACAGCGGCAGCAGCAGCAGTTTCAGAAGCAGCAGTGGCAGCAACAGCGGCAGCAGCAGCAGTTACAGAAGCAGCAGTGGCAGCAACAGCGGCATCAGCAGCAGTTACCGAAGCAGCAGTGGCAGCAACAGCGGCATCAGCAGCAGTTACCGAAGCAGCAGTGACATCAACAGCGGCAGCAGCAGCAGTTACCGAAGCAGCAGTGACAGCAACAGCGGCATCAGCAGCAGTTACAGAAGCAGCAGTGGCAGCAACAGCGGCATCAGCAGCAGTTACCGAAGCAGCAGTGACAGCAACAGCGGCATCAGCAGCAGTTACCGAAGCAGCAGTGACATCAACAGCGGCATCAGCAGCAGTTTCAGAAGCAGCAGTGGCATCAACAGCGGCAGCAGCAGCAGTTACCGAAGCAGCAGTGGCAGCAACAGCGGCATCAGCAGCAGTTACCGAAGCAGCAGTGACATCAACAGCGGCAGCAGCAGCAGTTACCGAAGCAGCAGTGACATCAACAGCGGCATCAGCAGCAGTTACCGAAGCAGCAGTGACAGCAACAGCGGCAGCAGCAGCAGTTACAGAAGCAGCAGTGGCATCAACAGCGGCATCAGCAGCAGTTACCGAAGCAGCAGTGACAGCAACAGCGGCATCAGCAGCAGTTACCGAAGCAGCAGTGGCATCAACAGCGGCATCAGCAGCAGTTACAGAAGCAGCAGTGGCATCAACAGCGGCAGCAGCAGCAGTTACAGAAGCAGCAGTGGCATCAACAGCGGCAGCAGCAGCAGTTACCGAAGCAGCAGTGACAGCAACAGCGGCATCAGCAGCAGTTACCGAAGCAGCAGTGGCATCAACAGCGGCATCAGCAGCAGTTACAGAAGCAGCAGTGGCAGCAACAGCGGCATCAGCAGCAGTTACCGAAGCAGCAGTGACAGCAACAGCGGCATCAGCAGCAGTTACAGAAGCAGCAGTGGCATCAACAGCGGCATCAGCAGCAGTTACAGAAGCAGCAGTGGCATCAACAGCGGCATCAGCAGCAGTTACAGAAGCAGCAGTGACAGCAACAGCGGCATCAGCAGCAGTTACCGAAGCAGCAGTGACAGCAACAGCGGCAGCAGCAGCAGTTACAGAAGCAGCAGTGGCAGCAACAGCGGCATCAGCAGCAGTTACCGAAGCAGCAGTGACAGCAACAGCGGCATCAGCAGCAGTTACCGAAGCAGCAGTGACATCAACAGCGGCAGCAGCAGCAGTTACAGAAGCAGCAGTGACATCAACAGCAGCAGCAGCAGCAGTTACAGACGCAGCAGTGACATCAACAGCTGCAGCAGCAGCAGTTACAGAAGCAGCAGTGACATCAACAGCAGCAGCAGCAGCAGTTACCGAAGCAGCAGTGGCATCAACAGCGGCAGCAGCAGCAGTTACCGAAGCAGCAGTGACATCAACAGCGGCATCAGCAGCAGTTACAGAAGCAGCAGTGGCATCAACAGCGGCAGCAGCAGCAGTTACCGAAGCAGCAGTGGCATCAACAGCGGCAGCAGCAGCAGTTACCGAAGCAGCAGTGGCATCAACAGCGGCATCAGCAGCAGTTACCGAAGCAGCAGTGGCATCAACAGCAGCAGCAGCAGCAGTTACAGAAGCAGCAGTGACATCAACAGCGGCAGCAGCAGCAGTTACCGAAGCAGCAGTGGCATCAACAGCGGCAGCAGCAGCAGTTACCGAAGCAGCAGTGGCATCAACAGCGGCAGCAGCAGCAGTTACCGAAGCAGCAGTGGCATCAACAGCGGCATCAGCAGCAGTTACAGAAGCAGCAGTGGCATCAACAGCGGCAGCAGCAGCAGTTACCGAAGCAGCAGTGGCATCAACAGCGGCAGCAGCAGCAGTTACCGAAGCAGCAGTGGCATCAACAGCGGCAGCAGCAGCAGCAGTTACAGAAGCAGCAGTGGCATCAACAGCAGCAGCAGCAGCAGTTACAGAAGCAGCAGTGACATCAACAGCGGCAGTAGCAGCAGTTACCGAAGCAGCAGTGACATCAACAGCAGCAGCAGCAGCAGTTACAGAAGCAGCAGTGACATCAACAGCGGCATCAGCAGCAGTTACCGAAGCAGCAGTGACATCAACAGCGGCATCAGCAGCAGTTACAGAAGCAGCAGTGGCATCAACAGCGGCAGCAGCAGCAGTTACCGAAGCAGCAGTGGCATCAACAGCGGCAGCAGCAGCAGTTACAGAAGCAGCAGTGACATCAACAGCGGCAGCAGCAGCAGTTACCGAAGCAGCAGTGGCATCAACAGCGGCAGCAGCAGCAGTTACCGAAGCAGCAGTGGCATCAACAGCGGCAGCAGCAGCAGTTACCGAAGCAGCAGTGGCATCAACAGCGGCAGCAGCAGCAGTTACCGAAGCAGCAGTGGCATCAACAGCGGCAGCAGCAGCAGTTACCGAAGCAGCAGTGGCATCAACAGCGGCAGTAGCAGCAGTTACAGAAGCAGCAGTGGCAGCAACAGCGGCAGCAGCAGCAGTTACAGAAGCAGCAGTGACATCAACAGCTGCAGCAGCAGCAGCAGTTACCGAAGCAGCAGTGACATCAACAGCGGCAGGAGCAGCAGTTACAGAAGCAGCAGTGGCAGCAACAGCTGCAGCAGCAGCAGTTACCGAAGCAGCAGTGGCAGCAACAGCGGCAGGAGCAGCAGTTACAGAAGCAGCAGTGGCAGCAACAGCGGCAGCAGCAGCAGTTACCGAAGCAGCAGTGGCAGCAACAGCGGCAGCAGCAGCAGTTACCGAAGCAGCAGTGGCAGCAACAGCGGCAGTAGCAGCAGTTACCGAAGCAGCAGTGGCAGCAACAGCGGCAGCAGCAGCAGTTACCGAAGCAGCAGTGGCAGCAACAGCGGCAGTAGCAGCAGTTACCGAAGCAGCAGTGGCAGCAACAGCGGCAGTAGCAGCAGTTACAGAAGCAGCAGTGGCATCAACAGCGGCAGCAGCAGCAGCAGTTACAGAAGCAGCAGTGACATCAACAGCGGCAGCAGCAGCAGTTACAGGAGCAGCAGTGACATCAACAGCTGCAGCAGCAGCAGTTACAGAAGCAGCAGTGACAGCAACAGCGGCAGGAGCAGCAGTTACCGAAGCAGCAGTGGCATCAACAGCGGCAGCAGCAGCAGTTACCGAAGCAGCAGTGGCATCAACAGCGGCAGCAGCAGCAGTTACAGAAGCAGCAGTGACATCAATAGTGGCAGCAGCAGCAGTTACAGAAGCAGCAGTGGCAGCAACAGCGGCAGCAGCAGCAGTTACAGAAGCAGCAGTGGCATCAACAGCGGCAGCAGCAGCAGTTACAGAAGCAGCAGTGACATCAATAGTGGCAGCAGCAGCAGTTACAGAAGCAGCAGTGGCAGCAACAGCGGCAGCAGCAGCAGTTACAGAAGCAGCAGTGGCAGCAACAGCGGCAGCAGCAGCAGTTACAGAAGCAGCAGTGACATCAACAGCGGCAGCAGCAGCAGTTACAGAAGCAGCAGTGGCAGCAACAGCGGCAGCAGCAGCAGTTACCGAAGCAGCAGTGGCAGCAACAGCGGCAGCAGCAGCAGTTACCGAAGCAGCAGTGGCAGCAACAGCGGCAGCAGCAGCAGTTACCGAAGCAGCAGTGACATCAACAGCGGCAGCAGCAGCAGTTACCGAAGCAGCAGTGACATCAACAGCGGCAGCAGCAGCAGTTACCGAAGCAGCAGTGACATCAACAGCGGCAGCAGCAGCAGTTACCGAAGCAGCAGTGACATCAACAGCGGCAGCAGCAGCAGTTACCGAAGCAGCAGTGGCAGCAACAGCGGCAGCAGCAGCAGTTACCGAAGCAGCAGTGACATCAACAGCGGCAGCAGCAGCAGTTACCGAAGCAGCAGTGACATCAACAGCGGCATCAGCAGCAGTTACCGAAGCAGCAGTGACATCAACAGCGGCAGCAGCAGCAGTTACCGAAGCAGCAGTGACAGCAACAGCGGCAGCAGCAGCAGTTACAGAAGCAGCAGTGGCATCAACAGCGGCATCAGCAGCAGTTACCGAAGCAGCAGTGGCATCAACAGCGGCATCAGCAGCAGTTACAGAAGCAGCAGTGACATCAACAGCGGCAGCAGCAGCAGTTACAGAAGCAGCAGTGACATCAACAGCGGCAGCAGCAGCAGTTACCGAAGCAGCAGTGGCATCAACAGCGGCAGCAGCAGCAGTTACCGAAGCAGCAGTGACATCAACAGCGGCATCAGCAGCAGTTACCGAAGCAGCAGTGGCAGCAACAGCGGCAGCAGCAGCAGTTACCGAAGCAGCAGTGGCAGCAACAGCGGCAGCAGCAGCAGTTACAGAAGCAGCAGTGGCAGCAACAGCGGCAGCAGCAGCAGTTACCGAAGCAGCAGTGGCATCAACAGCGGCAGTAGCAGCAGTTACAGAAGCAACAGTGACATCAACAGCTGCAGCAGCAGCAGTTACAGAAGCAGCAGTGACATCAACAGCTGCAGCAGCAGCAGTTACAGAAGCAGCAGTGACAGCAACAGCGGCAGCAGCAGCAGTTACAGAAGCAGCAGTGACATCAACAGCGGCAGTAGCAGCAGTTACCGAAGCAGCAGTGACATCAACAGCTGCATCAGCAGCAGTTACAGAAGCAGCAGTGACATCAATAGCGGCAGCAGCAGCAGTTACCGAAGCAGCAGTGACATCAACAGCGGCAGCAGCAGCAGTTACCGAAGCAGCAGTGACATCAACAGCTGCATCAGCAGCAGTTACAGAAGCAGCAGTGGCAGCAACAGCGGCAGCAGCAGCAGTTACAGAAGCAGCAGTGGCATCAACAGCGGCAGCAGCAGCAGTTACAGAAGCAGCAGTGGCATCAACAGCGGCAGCAGCAGCAGTTACCGAAGCAGCAGTGGCAGCAACAGCGGCAGCAGCAGCAGTTACCGAAGCAGCAGTGGCAGCAACAGCGGCATCAGCAGCAGTTACAGAAGCAGCAGTGGCATCAACAGCGGCAGCAGCAGCAGTTACAGAAGCAGCAGTGGCAGCAACAGCGGCAGCAGCAGCAGTTTCAGAAGCAGCAGTGGCATCAACAGCGGCATCAGCAGCAGTTACAGAAGCAGCAGTGGCATCAACAGCGGCATCAGCAGCAGTTACCGAAGCAGCAGTGACATCAACAGCGGCAGCAGCAGCAGTTACCGAAGCAGCAGTGACAGCAACAGCGGCATCAGCAGCAGTTACAGAAGCAGCAGTGGCATCAACAGCGGCAGCAGCAGCAGTTACAGAAGCAGCAGTGGCATCAACAGCGGCATCAGCAGCAGTTACCGAAGCAGCAGTGACAGCAACAGCGGCATCAGCAGCAGTTACCGAAGCAGCAGTGACAGCAACAGCGGCATCAGCAGCAGTTACAGAAGCAGCAGTGGCATCAACAGCGGCAGCAGCAGCAGTTTCAGAAGCAGCAGTGGCATCAACAGCGGCAGTAGCAGCAGTTACCGAAGCAGCAGTGACATCAACAGCGGCAGTAGCAGCAGTTACCGAAGCAGCAGTGGCATCAACAGCGGCAGCAGCAGCAGTTACCGAAGCAGCAGTGGCATCAACAGCGGCAGCAGCAGCAGTTACCGAAGCAGCAGTGGCATCAACAGCGGCAGTAGCAGCAGTTACCGAAGCAGCAGTGGCATCAACAGCGGCAGCAGCAGCAGTTACCGAAGCAGCAGTGACAGCAACAGCGGCAGCAGCAGCAGTTACAGAAGCAGCAGTGACATCAACAGCAGCTGCAGCAGCAGTTACAGACGCAGCAGTGACATCAACAGCTGCAGCAGCAGCAGTTACAGAAGCAGCAGTGACATCAACAGCAGCAGCAGCAGCAGTTACAGACGCAGCAGTGACATCAACAGCTGCAGCAGCAGCAGTTACAGAAGCAGCAGTGACAGCAACAGCGGCAGCAGCAGCAGTTACAGAAGCAGCAGTGACATCAACAGCAGCTGCAGCAGCAGCAGTTACAGAAGCAGCAGTGACATCAACAGCAGCAGCAGCAGCAGTTACAGACGCAGCAGTGACATCAACAGCTGCAGCAGCAGCAGTTACAGAAGCAGCAGTGGCATCAACAGCGGCAGCAGCAGCAGTTACCGAAGCAGCAGTGGCATCAACAGCGGCATCAGCAGCAGTTACCGAAGCAGCAGTGGCATCAACAGCAGCAGCAGCAGCAGTTACAGAAGCAGCAGTGACATCAACAGCGGCAGCAGCAGCAGTTACCGAAGCAGCAGTGGCATCAACAGCGGCAGCAGCAGCAGTTACCGAAGCAGCAGTGGCATCAACAGCGGCAGCAGCAGCAGTTACCGAAGCAGCAGTGGCATCAACAGCGGCATCAGCAGCAGTTACAGAAGCAGCAGTGGCATCAACAGCGGCAGCAGCAGCAGTTACCGAAGCAGCAGTGACATCAACAGCGGCAGCAGCAGCAGTTACAGAAGCAGCAGTGACATCAACAGCGGCAGCAGCAGCAGTTACCGAAGCAGCAGTGACATCAACAGCGGCAGCAGCAGCAGTTACCGAAGCAGCAGTGACATCAACAGCGGCAGCAGCAGCAGTTACAGAAGCAGCAGTGACATCAACAGCTGCATCAGCAGCAGTTTCAGAAGCAGCAGTGACATCAACAGCGGCATCAGCAGCAGTTACAGAAGCAGCAGTGACATCAACAGCTGCATCAGCAGCAGTTTCAGAAGCAGCAGTGGCATCAACAGCGGCAGCAGCAGCAGTTACAGATGCAGCAGTGGCATCAACAGCGGCAGCAGCAGCAGTTACAGAAGCAGCAGTGGCAGCAACAGCGGCAGTAGCAGCAGTTACCGAAGCAGCAGTGGCATCAACAGCGGCATCAGCAGCAGTTACCGAAGCAGCAGTGGCATCAATAGCGGCAGCAGCAGCAGTTACAGAAGCAGCAGTGGCAGCAACAGCGGCAGTAGCAGCAGTTACCGAAGCAGCAGTGGCATCAACAGCGGCATCAGCAGCAGTTACCGAAGCAGCAGTGGCATCAACAGCGGCAGCAGCAGCAGTTACAGAAGCAGCAGTGACATCAACAGCGGCAGCAGCAGCAGCAGTTACAGAAGCAGCAGTGACATCAACAGTGGCAGCAGCAGCAGTTACCGAAGCAGCAGTGGCATCAACAGCGGCAGCAGCAGCAGTTACCGAAGCAGCAGTGGCAGCAACAGCGGCAGCAGCAGCAGTTACAGAAGCAGCAGTGACATCAACAGCGGCAGCAGCAGCAGTTACAGAAGCAGCAGTGGCATCAACAGCGGCAGCAGCAGCAGTTACCGAAGCAGCAGTGGCAGCAACAGCGGCAGCAGCAGCAGTTACCGAAGCAGCAGTGGCAGCAACAGTGGCAGCAGCAGCAGTTACCGAAGCAGCAGTGGCAGCAACAGTGGCAGCAGCAGCAGTTACCGAAGCAGTAGTGGCATCAACAGCGGCAGCAGCAGCAGTTACCGAAGCAGCAGTGACATCAACAGCGGCAGCAGCAGCAGTTACAGAAGCAGTAGTGACATCAACAGCGGCATCAGCAGCAGTTACAGAAGCAGTAGTGGCAGCAACAGCGGCATCAGCAGCAGTTACCGAAGCAGCAGTGACATCAACAGCGGCATCAGCAGCAGTTACAGAAGCAGTAGTGACATCAACAGCGGCAGCAGCAGCAGTTACCGAAGCAGCAGTGGCAGCAGCAGTTGCAGCAGCAACAGCAGCAACAGCAACGAGCTTGCGCGCGTGCGCGTGCCTTGCGATTTTTTTTATATTCTCTATTTTTATATGTATTCTCTACTTTTTATATTTTCTATCTTTTATATATATAATCATTTTTTTTATATTCTCTATTTTTAATATATTCTATATTTTTCATATATTATCTCTTAGTTTTTTTGCTATCCTTGGAAATTAAGTACCAAGGCCCATTGCAGCGCCGTCTCTTCCAGCACAGCGCGGCCGTTTCAACCTTCGAGGCATTTAAATCCTCCCGAAAGAGATTTTTGCAGGTCGCAAAGAACAAAGGTGGATTCGATTCCCCCATCAAATGCGACGTTGCACAAACCGCGTGTAGGAACATTCGAACTTGCGAGTCCATTCACCCAAACGCGATTTTTCGTTTTCCCACAACCCACCCCACAGACAAATTTTGACTTAATACTTTTGTGACCGCAGGAATTCATATTCTTGGTTCTTTCGTTAAAGTCTGTATGGGTGTGTGGGAGTCTATGGGTCTATATGGGTGTGTGGGTGTCTATGGGTCTGTTTGGGTATGTAGGTGTCTGTGGGTCTCTATGGGTGTGTGGGAGTCTATGGGTCTATATGGGTGTGTGGGTGTCTATGGGTCTGTTTGGGTATGTAGGTGTCTATGGGTCTGTATGGGTGTGTGGGTGTCTGTAGGTCTCTATGGGTGTGTGGGAGTCTATGGGTCTGTATGGGTGTGTGGGGTGTCTATGGGTTGGTATGGGTGTGTGAATGTCAATGGGTCTGTATGGGTGTGTGGGTGTCTATGGGCCTGTATGGGTGTGTGGGTGTCTATGGGTCTGTGTGGGTGTGTGGGTGTCTATGGGTCTGTATGGGTGTGTGGGTGTCTATGGGTCTGTATGGTGTGTGGGAGTCTATGGGTCTGTATGGGTGTGTGGGTGTCTATGGGTCTGTGTGGGTGTGTGGGTGTCTATGGGTCTGTATGGGTGTGTGGGTGTCTATGGGTCTGTGTGGGTGTGTGGGTGTCTATGGGTCTGTATGGGTGTGTGGGTGTCTATGGGTCTGTATGGGTGTGTGGGTGTCTATGGGTCTCTATGGGTGTCTATGAGTCTGTATGGGTGTGTGGGTGTCTATGGGACTGTATGGGTGTGTGGGTGTCTATGGGTCTGTATGGGTGTGTGGGTGTCTATGGGTCTGTATGGGTGTGTGGGAGTCTATGGGTCTGTATGGGTGTGTGGGTCTCTATGGGTCTGTATGGGTGTGTGGGTGTCTATGGGTCTGTATGGGTGTGTGGGTGTCTATGGGTCTCTATGGGTGTCTATGAGTTTGTATGGGTGTGTGGGTGTCTATGGGACTGTATGGGTGTGTGGGTGTCTATGGGTCTGTATGGGTGTGTGGGTGTCTATGGGTCTATGTGGGTGTCTATGGGTCTGTATGGGTGTGTGGGTGTCTATGGGTCTATGTGGGTGTCTATGGGTCTGTATGGGTGTGTGGGTGTCTATGGGTCTATGTGGGTGTCTATGGGTCTGTATGGGTGTGTGGGCGTCTATGGGTCTATGTGGGTGTCTATGGGTCTGTATGGGTGTGTGGGTGTCTATGGGTCTAGGTGGGTGTCTATGGGTCTGTATGGGTGTGTGGGTCTCTATGGGTCTGTATGGGTGTGTGGGTGTCTATGGGTCTGTATGGGTGTGTGGGTGTCTATGGGTCTCTATGGGTGTCTATGAGTTTGTATGGGTGTGTGGGTGTCTATGGGACTGTATGGGTGTGTGGGTGTCTATGGGTCTGTATGGGTGTGTGGGTGTCTATGGGTCTATGTGGGTGTCTATGGGTCTGTATGGGTGTGTGGGTGTCTATGGGTCTATGTGGGTGTCTATGGGTCTGTATGGGTGTGTGGGTGTCTATGGGTCTATGTGGGTGTCTATGGGTCTGTATGGGTGTGTGGGCGTCTATGGGTCTATGTGGGTGTCTATGGGTCTGTATGGGTGTGTGGGTGTCTATGGGTCTAGGTGGGTGTCTATGGGTCTGTATGGGTGTGTGGGTCTCTATGGGTCTGTATGGGTGTGTGGGTGTCTATGGGTCTGTATGGGTGTGTGGGTGTCTATGGGTCTCTATGGGTGTCTATGAGTTTGTATGGGTGTGTGGGTGTCTATGGGACTGTATGGGTGTGTGCGTGTCTATGGGTCTGTATGGGTGTGTGGGTGTCTATGGGTCTATGTGGGTGTCTATGGGTCTGTATGGGTGTGTGGGTGTCTATGGGTCTATGTGGGTGTCTATGGGTCTGTATGGGTGTGTGGGTGTCTATGGGTCTATGTGGGTGTCTATGGGTCTGTATGGGTGTGTGGGTGTCTATGGGTCTATGTGGGTGTCTATGGGTCTGTATGGGTGTGTGGGTGTCTATGGGTCTATGTGGGTGTCTATGGGTCTGTATGGGTGTGTGGGCGTCTATGGGTCTATGTGGGTGTCTATGGGTCTGTATGGGTGTGTGGGTGTCTATCGGTCTATGTGGGTGTCTATGGGTCTGTATGGGTGTGTGGGTGTCTATGGGTCTATGTGGGTGTCTATGGGTCTGTATGGGTGTGTGGGTGTCTATGGGTCTATGTGGGTGTCTATGGGTCTGTATGGGTGTGTGGGTGTCTATGGGTCTATGTGGGTGTCTATGGGTCTGTATGGGTGTGTGGGTGTCTATGGGTCTATGTGGGTGTCTATGGGTCTGTATGGGTGTGTGGGCGTCTATGGGTCTATGTGGGTGTCTATGGGTCTGTATGGGTGTGTGGGTGTCTATCGGTCTATGTGGGTGTCTATGGGTCTGTATGGGTGTGTGGGAGTCTATGGGTCTATATGGGTGTGTGGGTGTCTATGGGTCTGTTTGGGTATGTAGGTGTCTATGGGTCTGTATGGGTGTGTGGGTGTCTGTAGGTCTCTATGGGTGTGTGGGAGTCTATGGGTCTGTATGGGTGTGTGGGGTGTCTATGGGTTGGTATGGGTGTGTGAATGTCAATGGGTCTGTATGGGTGTGTGGGTGTCTATGGGCCTGTATGGGTGTGTGGGTGTCTATGGGTCTGTGTGGGTGTGTGGGTGTCTATGGGTCTGTATGGGTGTGTGGGTGTCTATGGGTCTGTATGGTGTGTGGGAGTCTATGGGTCTGTATGGGTGTGTGGGTGTCTATGGGTCTGTGTGGGTGTGTGGGTGTCTATGGGTCTGTATCGGTGTGTGGGTGTCTATGGGTCTGTGTGGGTGTGTGGGTGTCTATGGGTCTGTATGGGTGTGTGGGTGTCTATGGGTCTGTATGGGTGTGTGGGTGTCTATGGGTCTCTATGGGTGTCTATGAGTCTGTATGGGTGTGTGGGTGTCTATGGGACTGTATGGGTGTGTGGGTGTCTATGGGTCTGTATGGGTTTGTGGGTGTCTATGGGTCTGTATGGGTGTGTGGGAGTCTATGGGTCTGTATGGGTGTGTGGGTCTCTATGGGTCTGTATGGGTGTGTGGGTGTCTATGGGTCTGTATGGGTGTGTGGGTGTCTATGGGTCTCTATGGGTGTCTATGAGTTTGTATGGGTGTGTGGGTGTCTATGGGACTGTATGGGTGTGTGGGTGTCTATGGGTCTGTATGGGTGTGTGGGTGTCTATGGGTCTATGTGGGTGTCTATGGGTCTGTATGGGTGTGTGGGTGTCTATGGGTCTATGTGGGTGTCTATGGGTCTGTATGGGTGTGTGGGTGTCTATGGGTCTATGTGGGTGTCTATGGGTCTGTATGGGTGTGTGGGCGTCTATGGGTCTATGTGGGTGTCTATGGGTCTGTATGGGTGTGTGGGTGTCTATGGGTCTAGGTGGGTGTCTATGGGTCTGTATGGGTGTGTGGGTCTCTATGGGTCTGTATGGGTGTGTGGGTGTCTATGGGTCTGTATGGGTGTGTGGGTGTCTATGGGTCTCTATGGGTGTCTATGAGTTTGTATGGGTGTGTGGGTGTCTATGGGACTGTATGGGTGTGTGGGTGTCTATGGGTCTGTATGGGTGTGTGGGTGTCTATGGGTCTATGTGGGTGTCTATGGGTCTGTATGGGTGTGTGGGTGTCTATGGGTCTATGTGGGTGTCTATGGGTCTGTATGGGTGTGTGGGTGTCTATGGGTCTATGTGGGTGTCTATGGGTCTGTATGGGTGTGTGGGCGTCTATGGGTCTATGTGGGTGTCTATGGGTCTGTATGGGTGTGTGGGTGTCTATGGGTCTAGGTGGGTGTCTATGGGTCTGTATGGGTGTGTGGGTCTCTATGGGTCTGTATGGGTGTGTGGGTGTCTATGGGTCTGTATGGGTGTGTGGGTGTCTATGGGTCTCTATGGGTGTCTATGAGTTTGTATGGGTGTGTGGGTGTCTATGGGACTGTATGGGTGTGTGCGTGTCTATGGGTCTGTATGGGTGTGTGGGTGTCTATGGGTCTATGTGGGTGTCTATGGGTCTGTATGGGTGTGTGGGTGTCTATGGGTCTATGTGGGTGTCTATGGGTCTGTATGGGTGTGTGGGTGTCTATGGGTCTATGTGGGTGTCTATGGGTCTGTATGGGTGTGTGGGTGTCTATGGGTCTATGTGGGTGTCTATGGGTCTGTATGGGTGTGTGGGTGTCTATGGGTCTATGTGGGTGTCTATGGGTCTGTATGGGTGTGTGGGCGTCTATGGGTCTATGTGGGTGTCTATGGGTCTGTATGGGTGTGTGGGTGTCTATCGGTCTATGTGGGTGTCTATGGGTCTGTATGGGTGTGTGGGTGTCTATGGGTCTATGTGGGTGTCTATGGGTCTGTATGGGTGTGTGGGTGTCTATGGGTCTATGTGGGTATCTATGGGTCTGTATGGGTGTCTATGGGTCTATGTGGGTGTCTATGGGTCTGTATGGGTGTGTGGGTGTCTATGGGTCTATGTGGGGTGTCTATGGGTCTGTATGGGTGTGTGGGTGTCTATGGGTCTATGTGGGTGTCTATGGGTCTGTATGGGGGTGTGTGGGTGTCTATGGGTCTATGTGGGTGTCTATGGGTCTGTATGGGGTGTGTGGGTGTCTATGGGTCTATGTGGGTGTCTATGGGTATGGGTGTCTGGGGGTCTATGTGGGTTGTGGGCTGGGTCTGTATGGGTCGTGTGGGGGTCTTATGGGTATCGTGGGTGTTATGGGTCTGTAATGGGTGTGTGTGTGTACTCGGTTGGTGTGGGTGTCTAGGGGTCTTGTGGGGGTGTGGGTCTATGGGTCTGGTTGGGTGTTATGGTGTCATGGCTAGTGGTGGGTGTCTATGGGGTCTGGGTATGGGGGTAGGGTAGTGGGTGTGTGGGGGTCTGATGGGGGGGGGGGGTCTAGGGTGTGGGTGTTATGGGGTATGGGTGCTGGATGGGTGGTGGGGTTGGGTCTGATGGGGGTGTCTATGGGTCTGTGGGTGTCTATGGGTCTGTATGGGGTGTGGGTGTCTATGGGTCTATGTGGGTGTCTATGGATCTGTATGGGTGTGTGGGTGTCTATCGGTCTATGTGGGTGTCTATGGGTCTGTATGGGTGTGTGGGTGTCTATGGGTCTATGTGGGTGTCTATGGGGTCTGTATGGGTGTGTGGGTGTCTATGGGTCTATGTGGGGTGTCTATGGGGTCTGTATGGGTGTGTGGGTGTCTATCGGTCTATGTGGGTGTCTATGGGTCTGTATGGGTGTGTGGGTGTCTATGGGTCTATGTGGGTGTCTATGGGTCTGTATGGGTGTGTGGGTGTCTATGGGTCTATGTGGGTGTCTATGGGTCTGTATGGGTGTGTGGGTTGTCTATGGGTCTGTATGGGTGTGTGGGTGTCTATGGGTCTATGTGGGTGTCTATGGGTCTGTATGGGTGTGTGGGTGTCTATGGGTCTATGTGGGTGTCTATGGGTCTGTATGGGTGTGTGGGTGTCTATGGGTCTATGTGGGGTGTCTATGGGTCTGTATGGGGTGTGTGGGTGTCTATGGGTCTATGTGGGTGTCCTATGGGTCTGTATGGGTGTGTGGGTGTCTATGGGTCTGTATGGGTGTGTGGGTGTCTATGGGTCTATGTGGGTGTCTATGGGTCTGTATGGGTGTGTGGGTGTCTATGGGTCTATGTGGGTGTCTATGGGTCTGTATGGGTGTGTGGGTGTCTATGGGTCTATGTGGGTGTCTATGGGTCTGTATGGGTGTGTGGGTGTCTATGGGTCTGTATGGGGTGTCTATGGGTCTGTATGGGTGTGTGGGTGTCTATGGGTCTATGTGGGTGTCTATGGGTCTGTATGGGTGTGTGGGTGTCTATGGGTCTATGTGGGTGTCTATGGGTCTGTATGGGTGTGTGGGTGTCTATGGGTCTATGTGGGTGTCTATGGGTCTGTATGGGTGTGTGGGTGTCTATGGGTCTGTATGGGTGTGTGGGTGTCTATGGGTCTATGTGGGTGTCTATGGGTCTGTATGGGTGTGTGGGTGTCTATGGGTCTATGTGGGTGTCTATGGGTCTGTTGGGTGTCTATGGGTCTATGTGGGTGTCTATGGGTCTGTATGGGTGTGTGGGCGTCTATGGGTCTATGTGGGTGTCTATGGGTATGTATGGGTGTGTGGGTGTCTATGGGTCTAGGTGGGGTGTCTATGGGTCTGTATGGGTGTGTGGGGTGTCTATGGGTCTGTATGGGGTGTGTTGGGTGTCTATGGGTCTAGGTGGGTGTCTATGGGTCTGTATGGGTGTGTGGGTGTCTATGGGTCTAGGTGGGTGTCTATGGGTCTGTATGGGTGTGTGGGTGTCCTATGGGTCTATGTGGGGTGTCTATGGGTCTGTATGGGTGTGTGGGTGTCTATGGGTCTGTATGGGTGTGTGGGTGTCTATGGGTCTATGTGGGTGTCTATGGGTCTGTATGGGTGTGTGGGTGTCTATGGGTCTAGGTGGGTGTCTATGGGTCTGTATGGGTGTGTGGGTGTCTATGGGTCTATGTGGGTGTCTATGGGTCTGTATGGGTGTGTGGGTGTCTATGGGTCTGTATGGGTGTGTGGGGTGTCTATGGGTCTATGTGGGTGTCTATGGGTCTGTATGGGTGTATGGGTGTCTATGGGTCTATGTGGGTGTCTATGGGTCTGTATGGGTGTGTGGGTGTCTATCGGGTCTATGTGGGTGTCCTATGGGTCTGTATGGGTGTGTGGGTGTCTATGGGTCTGTATGGGGTGTGTGGGTGGGTCTATGGGTCTATGTGGGTGTCTATGGGTCTAGGTGGGGTGTCTATGGGTCTATGTGGGTGTCTATGGGTCTGTATGGGTGTGTGGGTGTCTATGGGTCTGTATGGGTGTGTGGGTGTCTATGGGTCTATGTGGGTGTCTATGGGGTCTGTATGGGTGTGTGGGTGTCTATGGGTCTAGGTGGGTGTCTATGGGTCTGTATGGGTGTGTGGGTGTCTATGGGTCTATGTGGGTGTCTATGGGTCTGTATGGGTGTGTGGGTGTCTATGGGTCTGTATGGGTGTGTGGGTGTCTATGGGTCTATGTGGGTGTCTATGGGTCTGTATGGGTGTATGGGTGTCTATGGGTCTATGTGGGTGTCTATGGGTCTGTATGGGTGTGTGGGTGTCTATCGGTCTATGTGGGTGTCTATGGGTCTGTATGGGTGTGTGGGTGTCTATGGGTCCTGTATGGGTGTGTGGGTGTCTATGGGTCTATGTGGGTGTCTATGGGTCTAGGTGGGTGTCTATGGGTCTATGTGGGTGTCTATGGGTCTGTGTATGGGTGTGTGGGTGTCTATGGGTCTGTATGGGTGTGTGGGTGTCTATGGGTCTGTATGGGTGTGTGGGTGTCTATGGGTCTATGTGGGTGTCTATGGGTCTGTATGGGTGTATGGGTGTCTATGGGTCTATGTGGGGTGTCTATGGGTCTGTATGGGTGTGTGGGGTGTCTATCGGTCTATGTGGGTGTCTATGGGTCTGTATGGGTGTGTGGGTGTCTATGGGTCTGTATGGGTGTGTGGGGTGTCTATGGGTCTATGTGGGTGTCTATGGGTCTGTATGGGTGTGTGGGTGTCTATGGGTCTGTATGGGTGTCTATGGGTCTATGTGGGTGTCTATGGGTCTGTATGGGTTGTCTATGGGTCTATGTGGGTGTCTATGGGTCTGTATGGGTGTCTATGGGTGAGCGTCGCTCCTGTGCCTCTCCGCTGTTTGCTGGAGAGCGACTGCCCCCAACTCAGCAGCAGCCTCCTCCCATCACACCACCCACCCCCAACTCCACCACCCCCAACTCCACCACCCCCCCCCGCCCCCTTCCAATATCGATGGGCGTCGCATTGTATCGGTGGCCTCGCCTTCTTTTTGTCGGCCAAGAATAATTGATAAAAAATAAAGATTTCAAGAAAGTTCACGTTGCCAGATTCGCTTTCGCGATTGTGCGCGTTGACGTCACACGCGGGGGTGTGGGGTGTTGGGGGGGGGGTTAGGGGGATGGGGGTAGGGGGCGGCGGCGGGTAGGGGGGGTGTGGGGTGGGTGGTAAGGGGTAGAGGGGGCGGGTTAGGGGGGGTAGTGGTGGGGGAGAGGGGGGGAAGCATCACAC
>NC_136166.1:6009191-6052370 GCF_965212315.1 Lampetra planeri
GCCCTCACAGTCGGGCATATTTGCGGAATACACCACGCCGCCGTTGACCCTGCAGGCCATTGACCGAGCAACCCAACGTTCCTACCAACTCCCTCCGCAGGACAATGTGTTTATCATGTTACAGTATGTAGATTAAAGCTTCGTGACTGCAGGGATTCGTATTCTTGGTTCTTTCGGTAAAGTCACGTAGAAGGGAAATAATAAAATAATAAAAATAAAACATCATAAAATAATACAAATAAAACATAATAAAGTAATAAAAATAAAACATAATAAAATTATTCTCACGACGTTTCGGACACAACGCAAGCAGCCGTCCTCAGGTGAAGAACAGGTCTGTCGGTAAGACAGCGTCTGAATGACAGACCTGTTCTTCACCTGAGGACGGCTGCTTGCGTTGTGGCCGAAACGTCGTGAGAATTATTTTATTATGTTTTATTTGTATTACTTTATTATTTACCTTCCACGTGACTTTACCGAAAGAACCAAGAAGAAGCTTCACAGTCGCTCAGTCGGCCTTGACCGCGAATGCTTAAAATATAAAATAAATGTCATCGCTGCGGAAGTAGTGACAGCGGTGGTGGCGTTAGTGGTGTGGATTCATCAGTGTCATAGAGGGCAGCCGGGGTGTTGTGATGGCAGTAGGGAGCTGGGGTAGAGGGCAGCCCAGGGTGTTGTGATACGGGGCAGCAGGGTGCTGTGCTGTAATCGAGGGTGGCAGGGAGCTGTCTTGGAGGCTGCAAGGGCAGGGATATCACGTGGACACGGCAGGTGAACGTGACAGTGACTCGGCCAAATGCCATCGAACTGTGTTCGGCTTACACGAGAGAGTGAGATAGAGCGAGGGGGAGAGATTCGGACTGCGCGAAGGGCTGCGTGCAGAACGAGAGAGAGCGAGAGAGTGAGCGAGAGGTGGAGGTTTTACATAAAGCAAAGTTTAAATAAAATAAATTACGAAATGATGAACGAAGCAAAGTGCCGACTACACGAGCATCTTCTTGTTTCCACTGATCGTAATAAAAAAAAAGACAGCGAGAGAATGAGCGAGTGAGTGAGAGGTGAGGGTTTACATAATGCAAAGTTATTATAACAATAAAAAATACGAAATGATGAAGGAAGCAAAGTGCCGACTACACCGAGCATTTTCTTGTTTCCACTGATCGTAAAAAAAAGAGAGCGAGAGAGACGGGGAGAGAGCGAGGGCGAGAGAGAGTCCGAGAAAGTGAGAGTGAGAGAGCGAGGGGGAGAGAGGGCTGGGTGCAGATGCGGCACTAGTCGTAGAAAGAAATACAAATATTACATAGAAAACATAGGGGGGACATAGACATGGAGTAGGGAGAGAGGGGGTAGAGAGGGGGGGGGTAGAGAGAGGGGATAGAGAGAGGGGGGTAGAGAGAGGGGGTAGAGAGAGAGGGGGGGTAGAGAGAGGGGGTAGAGAGAGGGGGTAGAGAGAGGGGGTAGAGAGAGAGAGGGGGGTAGAGAGAGGAGGGGTAGAGAGAGGGTGTAGAGAGAGAGGGGGGGTACAGAGAGGGGGTAGAGAGAGGGGGGGGGGTAGAGAGAGAGGGAGTAGAGAGAGAGGGGGGTAGAGAGAGGGGGTAGAGAGAGGGGGGGTAGAGAGAGGGGGTAGAGAGAGGGGGGTAGAGAGAGGGGGTAGAGAGAGGGGGGGTAGAGAGAGAGGGGTTAGAGAGAGAGGGGGTAGAGAGAGAGAGGGGGTAGAGAGAGAGGGGGTAGAGAGAGAGAGGGGTAGAGAGAGAGGGGGTAGAGAGAGAGGGGGTAGAGAGAGGGGGGTAGAGAGAGAGGGGGTAGAGAGAGGGGGTAGAGAGAGAGGGGGTAGAGAGAGGGGGTAGAGAGAGGGGGTAGAGAGAGGGGGTAGAGAGACAGGGAAGGGGTTAGGAGAGCAGAGCGTGAAATCTTTTGCGAAATGTTTCATTTAAAAATGGGGGGGGGGGGGGTGGTTACATAAAGCAAAGCATTGAAAAAAAAACTAAATGATGAACGAAGCAAAGTGCCGACTACACCGAGCATCTTCTTGTTTCCTCTGCATCGTAAAAAAAGAGAGAGAGATGGGGGCAAGCGAGAGGGGGAGAGAGTGAGGGATGGAGAGACAGAGAAGGAGAGAGGGGGAATGGGAGCGAGAGGCGCACGGATGTCCGCAAATATTAAATAATTGGCTCCCAGCAACTGCGTCGTCCCTATACGGGTGTCACCCAAACAATGATTCATTTCGCTCCCAAATAGTCACTCCATCCTCGCCTCCGCCCCCCCTAAAACCATCCAACTGCCCCTACCCACCTACTCTACCCACACCAACCACACCACCCACACCACCCACACCACCCCACACTACTCACCCCACCCACACACACCCACACCACCCACCCCACCCACACTACTCACCCCACCCACACCACCCACCCCACCCACACCACCCACACCACCCACCACACGCACACCACCCACCCCACCCACACCACCCACCACACGCACACCACCCACACCACCCCACACCACCCACCCCACCCACACCACCCACACCACCCACACCACCCACACCACCCACCCCCACCCACACTACTCACCCCACCCACACCACCCACCCCACCCAGCCACCCAGCCCACCCAGCCCCACCCACACCACCCACACCGCCCACACCACCCACACCACCCACCCCATTGTGTATATGCCCTGTGTGTGTGTTCTACATGCAGTGTGTCGTGTTGTGTACATGCCCTGTGTGTGTGTGTTCTACATGCAGTGTGTCGTGTTGTGTACATGCCCTGTGTGTGTGTGTTCTACATGCAGTGTGTCGTGTTGTGTACATGCCTGTGTGTGTGTGTTCTACATGCAGTGTGTCGTGTTGTGTACATGCCCTGTGTGTGTGTGTTCTACATGCAGTGTGTCGTGTTGTGTACATGCCCTGTGTGTGTGTGTTCTACATGCAGTGTGTCGTGTTGTGTACATGCCCTGTTGTGTGTGTTCTACATGCAGTGTGTCGTGTTGTGTACATGCCCTGTGTGTGTGTGTGTTCTACATGCAGTGTGTCGTGTTGTGTACATGCCCTGTGTGTGTGTGTTCTACATGCAGTGTGTCGTGTTGTGTACATGCCCTGTGTGTGTGTGTTCTACATGCAGTGTGTCGTGTTGTGTACATGCCCTGTGTGTGTGTGTTCTACATGCAGTGTGTCGTGTTGTGTACATGCCTGTGTGTGTGTGTTCTACATGCAGTGTGTCGTGTTGTGTACATGCCCTGTGTGTGTGTGTTCTACATGCAGTGTGTCGTGTTGTGTACATGCCCTGTGTGTGTGTGTTCTACATGCAGTGTGTAGTGTTGTGTACTTGCCCTGTGTGTGTGTGTTCTACATGCAGTGTGTCGTGTTGTGTACATGCCCTGTGTGTGTGTGTTCTACATGCAGTGTTGTCGTGTTGTGTACATGCCCTGTGTGTGTGTGTTCTACATGCAGTGTGTCGTGTTGTGTACATGCCCTGTGTGTGTGTGTGTTCTACATGCAGTGTGTCGTGTTGTGTACATGCCCTGTGTGTGTGTGTTCTACATGCAGTGTGTCGTGTTGTGTACATTGGCCCTGTGTGTGTGTGTTCTACATGCAGTGTGTCGTGTTGTGTACATGCCCTGCGTGTGTGTGTTCTACATGCAGTGTGTCGTGTTGTGTACATGCCCTGCGTGTGTGTGTGTTCTACATGCAGTGTGTCGTGTTGTGTACATGCCCTGTGTGTGTGTGTTCTACATGCAGTGTGTCGTGTTGTGTACATGCCCTGTGTGTGTGTGTTCTACATGCAGTGTGTCGTGTTGTGTACATGCCCTGTGTGTGTGTGTTCTACATGCAGTGTGTAGTGTTGTGTACATGCCCTGTGTGTGTGTGTTCTACGTGCAGTGTGTGTCGTGTTGTGTATATGCCCCTGTGTATGTGTGTTCTACATGCAGTGTGTCGTGTTGTGTACATGCCCTGTGTGTGTGTGTTCTACGTGCAGTGTGTCGTGTTGTGTACATGCCCTGTGTGTGTGTGTTCTACATGCAGTGTGTCGTGTTGTGTACATGCCCTGTGTGTGTGTGTTCTACGTGCAGTGTGTCGTGTTGTGTATATGCCCTGCGTGTGTGTGTGTTCTACATGCAGTGTGTCGTGTTGTGTACATGCCCTGTGTGTGTGTGTTCTACATGCAGTGTGTCGTGTTGTGTACATGCCCTGTTTGTGTGTGTTCTACGTGCAGTGTGTCGTGTTGTGTACATGCCCTGTGTGTGTGTGTTCTACATGCAGTGTGTCGTGTTGTGTACATGCCCTGTGTGTGTGTGTTCTACATGCAGTGTGTCGTGTTGTGTACATGCCCTGTGTGTGTGTGTTCTACGTGCAGTGTGTCGTGTTGTGTATATGCCCTGCGTGTGTGTGTTCTACGTGCAGTGTGTAGTGTTGTGTACATGCCCTGTGTGTGTGTGTTCTACGTGCAGTGTGTCGTGTTGTGTATATGCCCCTGCGTGTGTGTGTTCTACGTGCAGTGTGTCGTGTTGTGTACATGCCCTGTGTGTGTGTGTTCTACGTGCAGTGTGTAGTGTTGTGTACATGCCCTGTGTGTGTGTGTTCTACGTGCAGTGTGTCGTGTTGTGTATATGCCCTGCGTGTGTGTGTTCTACGTGCAGTGTGTCGTGTTGTGTATATGCCCTGCGTGTGTGTGTTCTACGTGCAGTGTGTAGTGTTGTGTACATGCCCTGTGTGTGTGTGTTCTACGTGCAGTGTGTCGTGTTGTGTATATTCCCTGCGTGTGTGTGTTCTACGTGCAGTGTGTCGTGTTGTGTATATGCCCTGTGTGTGTGTGTTCTACGTGCAGTGTGTCGTGTTGTGTACATGCCCTGTGTGTGTGTGTTCTACATGCAGTGTGTCGTGTTGTGTACATGCCCTGTGTGTGTGTGTTCTACATGCAGTGTGTCGTGTTGTGTACATGCCCTGTGTGTGTGTGTTCTACGTGCAGTGTGTCGTGTTGTGTACATGCCCTGTGTGTGTGTGTTCTACATGCAGTGTGTCGTGTTGTGTATATGCCCTGCGTGTGTGTGTTCTACGTGCAGTGTGTAGTGTTGTGTACATGCCCTGCGTGTGTGTGTTCTACATGCAGTGTGTCGTGTTGTGTACATGCCCTGTGTGTGTGTGTTCTACATGCAGTGTGTCGTGTTGTGTATATGCCCTGTGTGTGTGTGTTCTACGTGCAGTGTGTCGTGTTGTGTATATGCCCTGCGTGTGTGTGTTCTACGTGCAGTGTGTCGTGTTGTGTATATGCCCTGTGTGTGTGTGTTCTACATGCAGTGTGTCGTGTTGTGTACATGCCCTCTGTGTGTGTGTGTTCTACATGCAGTGTGTCGTGTTGTGTACATGCCCTGCGTGTGTGTGTTCTACATGCAGTGTGTCGTGTTGTGTACATGCCCTGCGTGTGTGTGTTCTACATGCAGTGTGTCGTGTTGTGTACATGCCCTGTGTGTGTGTGTTTCTACATGCAGTGTGTCGTGTTGTGTACATGCCCTGTGTGTGTGTGTTCTACATGCAGTGTGTCGTGTTGTGTACATGCCCTGTGTGTGTGTGTGTTCTACATGCAGTGTGTCGTGTTGTGTACATGCCCTGTGTGTGTGTGTTCTACATGCAGTGTGTCGTGTTGTGTACATGCCCTGTGTGTGTGTGTTCTACATGCAGTGTGTCGTGTTGTGTATATGCCCTGTGTGTGTGTGTTCTACGTGCAGTGTGTCGTGTTGTGTACATGCCCTGCGTGTGTGTGTTCTACATGCAGTGTGTCGTGTTGTGTACATGCCCTGTGTGTGTGTGTTCTACATGCAGTGTGTCGTGTTGTGTACATGCCCTGTGTGTGTGTGTTCTACATGCAGTGTGTCGTGTTGTGTACATGCCCTGCGTGTGTGTGTTCTACATGCAGTGTGTCGTGTTGTGTACATGCCCTGCGTGTGTGTGTTCTACATGCAGTGTGTCGTGTTGTGTACATGCCCTGTGTGTGTGTGTTCTACATGCAGTGTGTCGTGTTGTGTACATGCCCTGTGTGTGTGTGTGTTCTACATGCAGTGTGTCGTGTTGTGTACATGCCCTGTGTGTGTGTGTTCTACATGCAGTGTGTCGTGTTGTGTACATGCCCTGTGTGTGTGTGTTCTACATGCAGTGTGTCGTGTTGTGTATATGCCCTGTGTGTGTGTGTTCTACGTGCAGTGTGTCGTGTTGTGTACATGCCCTGCGTGTGTGTGTTCTACATGCAAGTGTGTCGTGTTGTGTACATGCCCTGTGTGTGTGTGTTCTACATGCAGTGTGTCGTGTTGTGTACATGCCCTGTGTGTGTGTGTTCTACATGCAGTGTGTCGTGTTGTGTACATGCCCTGCGTGTGTGTGTTCTACATGCAGTGTGTCGTGTTGTGTACATGCCCTGCGTGTGTGTGTTCTACATGCAGTGTGTCGTGTTGTGTACATGCCCTGCGTGTGTGTGTTCTACATGCAGTGTGTCGTGTTGTGTACATGCCCTGTGTGTGTGTGTTCTACATGCAGTGTGTCGTGTTGTGTACATGCCCTGTGTGTGTGTGTTCTACATGCAGTGTGTCGTGTTGTGTACATGCCCTGTGTGTGTGTGTTCTACGTGCAGTGTGTGTAGTATTGTGTATATGCCCTGCGTGTGATGTTACACTCTCTGAAACGCCTAACACACATCCAGCGTGTTTTCTGTCTGTTGTCGCCGAGAATGTTGAGGACAGATCGATTGGTTATTGTTAGCGAGATACTCTGAGAACTGAGACATTCACGATTCCAAAGACGAAGACAAATGTTCACCCGTATAGCCTCAACAGACTGTTGTGGCAAGTGCACACACACAGACAAATACACAAAGATAAAGATCCCCCGTAAAGCCTTAACAGACTGTAGGGGCAAGTGCTGTTAGCGAGCACCTATGAAGGCCGGAACGGTACACGAGGGGGTGGGTGGCCAGCACCACGCCCGACCCGCCTTTGTCTCCCCAGTGGCGATGTTTACACACCGCACCTGGTACTCATTTGAGGCTGAGTCGACCTAGGGGGGCCCCAGGACCGGTTCAGATAATCGTCACTGGTGTTTGCCGTGAGCGGGAATCGAACCCGGGTCGCCAGGTTCATAGCGCAGCGCTCTAACTGCTGCACTACTGCTCCCCACAACTGACTCTCACACACACACACACCGACTCACAAACACACACACACCGACTCACACACACACTGACTCACACACACACACTGACTCACACACACACACTGACTCACACACACACACGGACTCACACACACACACACTGACACACACACACACACCGACACACACACCGACTCACAACACACACACTGACTCACACACACACACTGACTCACACACACACACGGACTCACACACACACACACACACACCGACACACACACCGACTCACACACACACACTGAATCTCACACACACGGACTCACACACACACACACTGACACACACACACACACCGACACACACACTGACTCACACACACACTGAATCTCACACACACACACTGACTCTCACACACACACATAGAAACAGACAAAGATCTCCCGTGTAACCCTAACAGACTGTTGGGGCAAGTGCTGCTAGCGAGCATCTATAAAGGCCGGCACGGCACACGAGGGGGTGGGTGGCCAACACCACGCCCGGCCGCCTTTGTCTCCCCAGTGGCGATGTTTACACACCGCACCAGGTGCTCATTTGAGGCTGAGTCGACCTAGTTGGAGGAGCCAGAAAAAACAAAACATCCACGCGACCTCCTAATAAACGAGTGTCAAAGCGAAAACTCAACACATTTGATTTACTTTGTAGCAGGTAAGGCCCATTGAGCTGTGTAAGCTCTTTTTCATAAGGTAGCCTTGCCACAATTGATAGCGCTGGGAAGTGGCTCATCATCGTGTAGACATTTCTCGTCGCCAAATACTCTAAGCGGACGTCGCTGAAGGTGGAGGGGAAAAAAACCGGAGCGCCCGGGGGAAAATCCACGCGACCACGGGGAGAGAGAGAGAGAGAGACGCAAACTCCAAATATACAGCAGGCATCGTCAGGGTCGAGATCGAACCCACGACCTCCTGTAGACCAGGCAAGGTAGTTAACATCTCCTAGCCACCGTGATGATGATGAGAGAGAGAGAGACACGCAAACTCCAAATATACAGCAGGCATCGTCAGTGTCAGGATCGAACCCACGACCTCCTGTGTACCAGGCGAGGTAGTTAACATCTCACCACAGAAAGACAGAGACACGCAAACTCCAAATATACAGCAGGCGTCAGGGTCGAGATCGAACCCACGACCTCCTGTAGACCAGGCGAGATAGTTAACATCTCACCACAGAGAGAGAGAGACACGCAAACTCCAAATATACAGCAGGCGTCAGGGTCGAGATCAAATCCACGACCTCCTGTATACCAGGCGAGGTAGTTAACATCTCCTAGCCACCGTGATGATGATGAGAGAGAGAGAGACACGCAAACTCCAAATATACAGCAGGCATCGTCAGTGTCAGGATCGAACCCACGACCTCCTGTGTACCAGGCGAGGTAGTTAACATCTCACCACAGAAAGACAGAGACACGCAAACTCCAAATATACAGCAGGCATCAGGGTCAGGATCAAATCCACGACCTCCTGCATACCAGGCGAGGTAGTTAACATATCCTAGCCACCGTGATGATGATGAGAGAGAGACACGCAAACTCTAAAAATACAGCAGCAGGCATCGTCAGGGTCAGGATCGAACCCACGACCTCCTTCATACCAGGCGAGGTAGTTAACATATCCTAGCCACCGTGATGATGATGATGATGAGAGAGAGACACGCAAACTCCAAATCTACAGCAGCAGGTCATCGTCAGGGTCGGTGCTCGAACCCACCCACGACCGCCTACACACCCCGCGAGAGAAAATAATCAACATCTTTTTCCAGCGCTGTCGCAATCTTTTTTCATTGACCTCAATTAAACCGCATCAAGAGCTCCTAACGACGAAGCGAGAGGCATCACAGCACTCGGGCACCCCCACCCCCGCCCCCCTTCCCTCTCCTCCCACCGCGTACACGCAATTCAATCAACGTGCGCTTGGCAATGAAGAGTCTCTTCACGCAACGCGAATCGCGTCGCTCGGGAACGCGGTATCCGTGGCGATGGCCACGTGGGCGTTGCACGCGACACGTTGCGTTGGGAGGGTGCCACGGTGGCTAGGAGATGTTAACTACCTCGCCTGGTGTACAGGAGGTCGTGGGTTCGATCCCGACCCTGACGATGCCTGCTGTATATTTGGATTCATACTCTTAGTTCTTTCGGTAAAGTCACGTAGGTAAAAAATGAAATTAAAATTTATAAAAAATAAAAACAATCTAGAATGTATATTTGGAGTTTGCGTGTCTCTCTCATCATCATCATCACGGTGGCTCGGAGATGTTAACTACCTCGCTCGCCTGGAATGCAGGAGGTCGTGGTTTCGATCCCGACCCTGACGCCTGCTGTATATTTGGAGTTTGCGTGTCTCTCTCTCATCATCATCATCACGGTGGCTAGAAGATGTTAACCACCTCTCCTGGTATGCAGGAGGTCGTTCTGTTCGATCCCGACCCTGACGATGCCTGCTGCTGTGTATTTGGAGTTTGCGTGTCTCTCTCTCATCATCATCATCATCATCGTAATCATGTTAGCTAGGAGATGTTAACTACCTCGCCTGGTATGCAGGAGGTCGTGGGTTCGATCCAGACCCTGACGATGCCTGCTGTATATTTGGAGTTTGCGTGTCTCCTCTCTCCTCTCTCTTTATCTTTTTCCCCGTGGTCGCTTAGATCTTTTTCTCCGGTTGTTCCCTCCGCATTTAGAATCAACGTCTCTACGCGTTCAGAGTAAGTTGACTGCTGCCGTACATGTCCACGTGATGCTGATGGTGACGATAAGCCCACTTCGTTGAGATATCGTTCGTGAGAGTCAGGATGGCTTCTTTTCTGTTTTCGCCTCCGCATTGTCGAATAGCCATCACGCGTTTCGAGTATTTGGCTGCTGTGCATTTCCACGCAATAATACACTTCGTTGAGCTATCATTTGTGGCCAGGTGGCTTCCGAAAGAAAAAAAAACAGCTCTATAGCTCAGTGGGCTCTAGCTGGTAAAATTGGTTCTGAAATAGATACAAATAAAAGTTGGACGGAAGAAAAAAAACGGTGGACCCGGAGAAAAATCCACAAGACCACGGGCAAAGAGAGAAACGCAAACTCCGAATATTAAATAAGCGTCAGGATCAGGATCAAATTCACGACATCCTGTATATCCAGGCGAGGTAGTTAACATCTCACCACTGAGAGAGAGACACGCAAACACCAAATATACAGCAGCAGGCATCGTCAGGGTCGAGATAGAACCCACGACCTCCTGTACACCATGCGAGGTAGTCAACATCTCACCACGGAGAGAGAGAGAGACACGCAAACTACAAATATACAGCAGGAGTCAGGGTCTGGCTCCAAAACATATGACCTCCAGTGTACCAGGCGAGGTCGTCAACATCTCACGACGGAGAGAGAGAGAGACACGCAAACTCCAAATATACAGCAGGCGTCAGGGTCTGGCTCCAAAACATATGATCTTCAGTGTACCAGGCGAGGTAGTCAACATCTGTACCACCGCCAGCACACTCGAATTGACTACCCCCCCCCCCCTTGTCCCCAAACGGTTCCCCACGGCAGCCGCCATTCTACTTGAAGTTATTTTATTCTTAGGTTTTTTTCTCGGTAAAGTCACGTAAGTAAAAAAAATAAAATTAAAATTAATAAAAGTAAAATAAAAATAAAATAAAAATCACGACGTTTCGGAGGCAACACAAGCTTCCGTCTTCAGGTGGAACCGTCACAGCACGACTGCTGTATCAAGTAAGAGAAATTTCATTTTCAGATAATCGTCACAGCACGATTGCTGCATCAAGTAAGATAAATTTCTTGATACAGCAATCGTGCTGTGACGGTTCCACCTGAAGACGGAAGCTTGTGTTGCCTCCGAAACGTCGTGATTTTTATTTTATTTTTATTTTACTTTTATTAATTGTAATTTTAATTTTTTTACCTACGTGACTTTACCGAAAAAAAAAACTATAACCTAAGAATATGAATCCTTGCAGTCACGAAAGCTTCAAATCTAGAATTGATGTTATTATTTTTTTATTATTGCTCCTGCCGTCTGCTAGTATTTTTTCATTACCATCATTATTTTTTCGGGGCCGCAACGCGAGTGAGAGAGAGAGAGGCTTCGTAACGCAGCCCGCGTCTAATTGCCTAGGCGCCCCTTGCACGGCATTAAGCCACAACAGATGGGTTTATTCTCGCCGGTTTATCCTCGCGGTTTATAAATTGTGGTTTATATTCGCGGCTCAGCATTAGCCTCGTTTAAAGGTGAATCTCGACGCCATGAAGCGGCTTCTGGGCGAGAGAGTTGCGGTGAAGAGGCGAATTCAACTGCTGATGCTGCTGCTGCTACTGCTGGTTGTGCGTGGTGGTGGTGCGTTGTGGTGGTGCGTGTTGTGGTGGTGCGTAGTGGTGGTGTGTGGTAGTGGTGGTGGTGGTGCGTGGTGGTGGTGCGTTGTGGTGGTGCGTGGTGGTGCGTGGTGGTGCGTGGTGGTGGGGCGTGGCGGTGGTGGTGCGTGGTGGTGTGTGCTGGTGGTGCTGGTGGTGCTGGTGGTGCTGGTGCGTTGTGGTGGTGCGTTGTGGTGGTTCGTGGTGGTGGTGAGTAGTGGTGGTGCGCAGTGGTGCGTAGTGGTGGTGCTGCTGCTGTTGGTGGTTCTGTGTGGTGGTGGTGTGTGGTGGTGGTTGTGCTGCTGGTGGTGCGTGATGGTGCTACTGGTGCATTGTGGTGGTGCGTGTTGTGGTGGTGCTTGGTGGTGGTGCGTAGTGGTGGTGTGTGGTAGTGGTGGTGCGTGTTGGTGGTGTGTGGTAGTGGTGGTGCGTAGTGGTGCTGGTGGTGCGTAGTGGTGGTGCGTAGTGGTGGTGCTGCTGCTACTGCTGGTGGTGCTGGTGCGTTGTGGTGGTGCGTGGTGGTGGTGCTGCTGGTGGTGCGTGATGGTGCTGCTGGTGCGTTGTGGTGGTGCGTAGTGGTAGTGCGTAGTGGTAGTGCGTGGTGGTGGTGCGTAGTGGTGGTGCTGGTGCGTGGTGCGTTGTGGTGGTGCGTAGTGGTAGTCCATAGTGGTGGTGCGTGGTGGTGGTGTGTAGTGGTAGTGCTTGTGGTGGTGGTGCGTTGTGGTGGTGCGTAGTGATGGTGCGTGGTGGTGATGTGTAGTGGTAGTCCATAGTGGTGGTGCGTTGTGGTGGTGCGTGATGGTGCTGCTGGTGCGTTGTGGTGGTGCGTGGTGGTGCTTGTGGTGGTGGTGCGTTGTGGTGGTGCGTAAAGTGGTGCTGGTGCGTTGTGGTGGTTCTGCTGGTGCTGTTGGTGGTCGTGTACCAGTAAGCACGCTTTGCTATGAACCCGGCAACCCGAGTTCGATTCCCGCTCACACCGCAGACTCACTCGCCGATATTAACGACGAATTATATATGGCTCCAGTCCGTCCACCTGTCATGCATCACGAAAGTAAAGTTTGCGAGGAATAATGGCCATTTTGAGGCATAATCAATTAGAAAATAACACTTCCTACCTAGGAAAAAAACTCGTGTTACATGGTGGAATCATCTTCTTGGTTCTTTCGGTAAAGTCACGTAGAATGGAAATAATAAAATAATACAAATAAAACATATTTTATTATATTATTTTATTATGTTTTATTTTAAAATAAAACATATTTAATTATATTATTTTATTATGTTTTATTTTTATTATTTTATTATTTCCATTCTACGTGACTTTACCGAAAGAACCAAGAAGATGAATCCCTGCAGTCACGAAAGCTTTAAATCGAAATAGTGGAATCGGTTGTAAAACTGATAGGGGTAGAGCATGGCTATGGCTGCTGCTGCTGCTTCTGCTGCTGCTGCTGCTTTTGCTGCTGCTGCTGCTTCTGCTGCTGCTGATGATGAATCAGACGATTGGTGTTGCTGGTGGTGATGATGGATTACAAATCATTAGAGCGCTCTCACCGATACGCTCCTAATGGGGCAGCGTGACACGTGACAGGGGGGGAGGAGGTGTGGGTGGGCTACAGCATGCGCGCTTCCTCCGAGTCGAGAGCCCAAATCTGAGGTCAGACATGTGGGGTCGACGCTAATTATCGGGGATTGATGATGATGGGGAGGTGGGGGTGGTGGGGGGGGGGGGGGGGCTCGTGGGTTGCTTCGGCAACGGGGCCGGGTCAATTCCGCTTCAAGCCACTTGAGTACGGCGCGAAGAAAGTTCACGCAAAACGTAATTTTTATTTTAAGTTTAGCTTTCTGTCCTACGTGAGCGCTGATTCCCCCATTCGTCCCATCTCCGCAAGTCGGTCACCATCCTTTCGGCACGATGGAATGAAGTGGGTTCGAGTGGTCATTATTCTTTTAAATCCTTTATATTAAGTTCGCTTGCTTGCGTGCTTGCGTGCTTGCTTGCTTGCTTACGACCGTGCAAATCTTTCGGTAGTTTTTTTAACCCACTTCCCGTGATCCAATCGAGCTGACATTTTGCACACAGCCTCTTTGTGCGTGACAATTTATTTTAGGAAAAAAATAATTTCATATTTAATTTAAAATACCAATGTGATAAAAATGAAACTCTTACTCAAGAAAAACAGAAATGAATAATAAAATAAAACCGATGCCACGCATATAAAGGATTTATAGTGAAAAACTTGGTTTTTACGGGTTAATTTTTTGCCTTTGTGATGGAACTCGACACTTCAAATGCGTCCCATGCGTAGCGCGGCGCGGGCTTCCCCAGTAACGGCTCTTCCCAGAAGCTCTTGCATCCGACAGAAGGGAGGGGTGGTTCTTCCACGCCGGCTGGGAGATAAAAGTAAAGACAAAGATCCCCCGTGTAGCCTCAACAGACTGTTGGGGCAAGCGCTGTTAGCGAGCACCTAACCAAGGCCCGAACGGTACACGAGAGGGGTGGGTGACCAGTAGCACGCCCGACCGCCTTTGTCAGTTTAACACAGAGACTCACATAGACCCACAGACCCACACAGAGACTCACAGACCCACATAGAGACTCACAGACTCACATAGACCCACAGACTCACGCAGAGACTCGCATAGACCCACAGACTCACACAAACACCCACAGACTCATAGACCCATATACTCACACAGAGACCCACAAACTCACCTAGACTCACAGAGACTCACATAGCCCCACAGTTTAACACAGAGACTCACAGACTCATAGACCCATAGACACACACAGAGACCCACAGACCCACACAGAGACTCACAGACCCACACAGAGACTCACAGACTCACGTACACCCACAGACCCACACAGAGACTCACAGACTGACATAGACCCACAGGCTCACGCAGAGACTCGCGTAGACCCACAGACTCACACAAACACCCACAGACTCATAGACCCATAAACTCACACAGATATCCACAAACTCACCAAGACCCACAGAGACTCACATAGACCCACAGTTTAATACAGAGACTCACACACTCATAGACCCATAGACACACACAGAGACCCACAGACCCACACAGAGACTCACAGACTCACGTACACCCACAGACCCACACAGAGACTCACAGACTCACATAGACCCACAGACTCACACAGAGACTCACAGACCCACATAGACCCACAGACTCACGCAGAGACTCACATAGACCCACAGACTCACACAAACACCCACAGACTCATAGACCCATATACTCACACAGAGACCCACAAACTCACCTAGACCCACAGAGACTCACATAGACCCACAGACCCACACAGAGACTCACAGACCCACATAGACCCACAGACTCACGCAGAGACTCACATAGACCCACAGTTTAACACAGAGACTCACAGACTCATAGACCAATAGACACACACACAGACCCACAGACCCACACAGAGACTTACAGACCCACGCAGAGACTCACAGACCCACATAGACCCACAGACTCACGCAGAGACTCGCATAGACCCACAAATTCACACAAACACCCACAGACTCATCGACCCATATACTCACACAGAGACCCACAAACTCACCTAGACCCACAGAGACTCACATAGACCCACAGTTTAACACAGAGACTCACAGACCCACACAGAGACTCACAGACTCACGTACACCCACAGACCCACACAGAGACGCACAGACTGACATAGACCCACAGACTCACGCATAGACTCGCATAGACCCACAGACTCACACAAACACTCACAGACTCATAGACCCATATACTCACACAGAGACCCACAAACTCACCTAGAACCACAGAGACTCACATAGACCCACAGACCCACACAGAGACTCACATAGACCCACAGTTTAACACAGAGACTCACAGACCCACATAGACCCACAGGCTCAAGCAGAGACTCGCATAGACCCACAGACTCACACAAACACCCACAGACTCATAGACCCATATACTCACACAAACACCCACAGACTCTTAGACCCATATATTCACACAGAGACCCACAAACTCACCTAGACCCACAGAGACTCACATATACCCACAGTTTAACACAGAGGCTCACAGAGTCATAGACCAATAGACACACACAGAGACCCACAGACTCACATAGAGACCAATATACTCTCATAGATTGAAAGCGCACGTCTTTAGAACTGCGTGCTGTTGTTGTTGTTGTCTTAAAGTTGTTGTCCCACCCCCGCTCGCACCTCCCGGCAGCACGGTTGGCTACGTACGGTGAGAAAGAAGTTCAACACACGTACGTACAGTGGGAAAACAAAAACACATTCCTGCGGAGGGAGCTGGTAGGAACGTTGGGTTGCTCGGTCAATGGCCTGCAGGGTCAACGGCGGCGTGGTGTATTCCGCAAATATGCCCGACTGTGAGGGCGGGCACAAGCCGGCGTGAGTAGGTTAAACGTTGAGTTTTATAAGGGCACCACGGAGTGACCAGCCCCTCCCCACCCAGCCCCACCCTCCCAACCCAGCCCCACCCTCCCCACCCAGCCCCACCCTCCCCAACCAGCCCCACCCAGCCTCCCCTCCCCACCAGGCCCCACCCTCCACACCCAGCCTCTCCCCACCCTCCCCTCCCCACCCTGCCCAACCCTCCCCACCCAGCCCCTCCCCACCCTCCCCACCCAGCCCCTCCCCACCCTCCCCACCCAGCCCCTCCCCACCCTGCCCACACAGCCCTTCCTCACCCTCCCCTCCCCACCCTCCCCACCCAGCCCCTCCCCTCCCCACCCAGCCCCTCCCCTCCCCACCCAGCCCCTCCCCACCCTCCCCTCTCCACCCAGCCCCACCCCTCCCATTTTTTGATGCACGACGGACGGACGGACACAATAATCCCCTGTGGGCTGCTGTAACCAGGAGGTTCCTACCGGTATAATTTACTAACGTACACACCTCCCCATCACTCGCAACGGGCCACGATCTTCGTGGCAAACGTTGGCCAATGTTTCGTTTGTTTTTTTTGGAGGGGTTGTGTGTGTTATCGGCCGGGATGAACACGTGCTCAACGTTGTTTTATTTCAGGACGCCCTCTGGGTCGCGGCTAATCGCATTCGCTTTGTCCGTGCCTGGGAGCTTCTCTGTTTATTCACGCTAATTTTTTTTGTCTTCCAATTACCATAAGTTTGTTTGTATAAATAGCTAAATTGATGGGGGGGGGGGGGTTCTTCTCTGAGTTGGCTTGTTTATCCCAATCATACCTAATTAGTGGGCCGAAGGAGACGGACAAAAGCTTCATCCTAATTTAGAGTCTCCGCCAACAGCACCCCACTCACCCCCCTCGAACACCCACCACCCCCACCACCCCCACCACCCCCACCACCACCACCACCCCCACCACAACCACCACCACCACAAGCCCCACCACCAACACCACCACCACCTCCACCACCCCCACCAGCCCCACCACCCCACCACCCCCACCACCCCCACCAGTACCACCACCCCCACCACCACCTCCACCACCCCCACCAGCCCCACCACCCCACCACCCCACCACCTCCACCACCTCCACCACCACCAGCTCCACCACCACCACCTCCACCACCCCCACCAGCCCCACCACCACCACAAGCCCCACCACCCCCACCACCACCACCACAACCACAAGCCCCACCACCAACACCACCACCACCACCCCCACTACCACCACCACCACCTCCACCACCCCCACCAGCCCCACCACCACCACCAGCCCCACCACCCCCACCACCTCCACCACCCCCACCAGCCCCACCACCACCACCACCTCCACCACCCCCACCAGCCCCACCACCACCACCACCACAAGCCCCACCACCCCCACCACCACAACCACCCCCACCAGCCCCACCACCACCACCACCCCAACCACCCCCACTAGCCCCACCACCACCCCCCACCACCTCCACCACCCCCACCACCCCAACCACCTCCACCACCACCACCTCCACCACCCCCACCACCCCCACCACCTCCACCACCCGCACCACCCCCACCACCTCCACCACCCGCACCTCCCCCACCACCCCCACCACCCCCACCACCACCACCCCAACCACCACCACCCCAACCACCCCCACCAGCCCCACCACCACCACAAGCCCCACCACCCCCACCACCACCACCACAACCACAAGCCCCACCACCAACACCACCACCACCACCCCCACCACCTCCACCACCACCACCTCCACCACCACCCCCCCCCCGATCTCGTATCAATCCCAAGACCTCCAACCACATTCCCCCCGCGGTGCAGGATCACAGCCCTGCCACGTGCATCAGCCACAGGCCCGGCACCAGCCTACGGACTTCACTCGGAGGCACGCGCCGAGTGACTTCACAGATACCCACAAAGTCACCTAGACCCACAGAGACTCACATAGACCCACAGTTTAACACATAGACTCACAGACTCATAGACCCATAGACACACACAGAGACCCACAGACCCACACAGAGACTCACAGACCCACACAGAGACTCACAGACTCACGTACACCCACAGACCCATTTACTCACACAGAGACCCACTAGACTCACAGAGACTCACATAGACCCACAGTTTAACACAGAGACTCACAGACTCATAGACCCATAGACACACACAGAGACCCACAGACCCACACAGAGACTTACAGACCCACACAGAGACTCACAGACTCACGTACACCCACAGACCCATATACTCACACAGAGACCCACTAGACTCACAGAGACTCACATAGACCCACAGTTTAACACAGAGACTCACAGACTCATAGACCCATAGACACACACAGAGACCCACAGACCCACACAGAGACTCACAGACCCACACAGAGACTCAGAGACTCACGTACACTCACAGATCCACACAGAGACTCACAGACTCACATAGACCCACAGGCTCACCCAGAGACTCGCATAGACCCACAGACTCACGCAGAGACTCCCATAGACCCACAGACTCACGCAGAGACTCGCATAGACCCACAGACTCACGCAGAGACTCGCATAGACCCACAGGCTCACGCAGAGACTCGCATAGACCCACAGACTCACGCAGAGACTCGCATAGACCCACAGAAATGGCATCGCTACTGCACGGGCTTGGTTTGATGGGCGGTGGTAGGGGGCGTAAGGTGGCGGTGGTGGTGGAGGGGATTGGATAATATATAGACGTTGTTGGTGTGTAATAGGAAAATAAATTAGAGGCAATGCCAGAAGAAGAAAAATAAGAAGAGAGAGAGGGGGGGGGAATGAATCTCAGCGGCGGCGTCGGCGGCGATGAAAATCCGCGGGCAGTCCCGTGGAAGCATTGATATGACAGCAATTCACCGATGAGATTTTTTGGGAGTTCGTTTTTTTGCTATTTGTTCAGCTCCTTAATTTTTTTGCCGCTCGCTCATCGCTGCCCAGCTGCTGCTTCTGCTGCTGCATTCGGAACACTTCTCTCTCCACAGCTCCGTCTGTTTTTTTTTTACTTTTTTTTACGATCAGTGGAAACAAGAAGATGCTCGGTGTATTCGGCACTTTGCTTCGTTCATCATTTTGTAAACATTTTTTTTTTACATTTTTAAACTTAGCTTTATGTAAACCCCCCACCTCTCGCTCACTCTCTCGCTCACTCTCTCGGTCACTCTCTCGCTCACTCCCTCCCTCCCCCTCACCCCCTCCCCTCTCACTCCTTTTTTTTACGATCAGTGGAAACAAGAAGATGCTCGGTGTATTCGGCACTTTGCTTCGTTCATCATTTCATAATTTTTTTTTAAACTTAGCTTTATGTAAAACCCCCACCTCTCGCTCTCTCTCTCGCTCACTCTCTCGGTCACTCTCTCACTCTCTCTCTCGCTCTCTCTCTCTCGCTGGTGACTTTGTGTATTTCATATTGAAATCGCCTCCAGTGCATTTGCTGCTGGCGGCAATAAAAGTTGTTTAAAAGTCAAAAGTCTCTTGCTCTCTCTCGTTGTGCACGCAGCCCTTCTCGCAGTCCGACGGCCTCCGATGAGTAGCTCATATCAGCATGCAGAGCTCCAGTCATCTGCCACCGAGCACACGGCCTCCTCCATCGCCCACTGCTCCGTCTCTCTCCTGCGGTGCCAGGTAGGATCTGCCCCACCGGTACTTACACTGCCAGCGGCTCAAACCAACGTTCCGTCTTTTGGGGGACATCTTCAGGAAACTGGGGGTGCCCTTCTACAACAGCAGCTTCGTGTATGGGGTGGTGCCTTACCTGGCTAACAAGCGCCATGACCTCGCCAACTTCGCCTGTGCTCAGGCGAAGATGGCGGTGTACAGAGCGAGGAGGAAGATGCTGCAAGGTGACACTGACGGCTGCTCTGAGCTTCCAGTGTTCAGGGGCCTGCTCAAGGCGCGGCTCCGGCTGGAGCACGCCATGTACCACACACGTGTCGGTGATGTGCAGCCCGTCTTCCTCCAACGCTGGGGAGCCGGACAAGCCCCTCTCTGTACCAGCGTGGACGGCACCCTCGTGGTGTTCACCTTCTGACGCGCTCGCTCGTCACCGTGGCGTGCGCGATGACCACCACAACCACCACAACCACCAACAACACCACCACCATCACCACCAACACCACCACCACCACGTGACTTTTATTTAGTGTTGTGCGCGTTGCTTTTAGTGCCACAGCGCGTGGATTTGTAGCGTTTATTTTCATTTGTGTTGCTGGTGACTTTGTGTATTTCATATCGAAATCGCCTCCAGTGCATTTGCTGCTGGCGGCAATAAAAGTTGTTTAAAAACCGAAAGTCTCTCTCTCTCTCTCCATGTGTCTCTCTTTGACGCTAGCGCTCTCTCTCCCTCTCTAGCTGGCTCTCCCCTCCTCCCCCCCCCTCTCTCTCTCGCCGGCTAACGTCACAATAATGACAAACGAGAGAGAGAGAGTGGATTTTCGCACGGAACCCTAAATCTACAAAGCCACCCACCCCACCCCGCCACGAAACCCTCCCCTCGCTTTGCATTACCCCGGCCCTAGGATTGGCAGTTGTGGAATTGTAAAAGGTAGTTGTTTATTTATTCTCTCTCTCTCGTGTGTGTATGAGGTGTGCGTTTCTAATTTAACGGTAGAATATTTTCTCGCTCGCTCACTCGCTTGCTCTCTACGTTACCGTTGGACGGATGGTGCCATCGGCAAACATCGCGGTGTTCGTGAGTTGTTAAATAGAGTTCTTTCTTTGCGTGCAAAAGAATTAAAATGGGGTTTTTATCCTATTTTTTGGCAATAAAACAAGAGAGGAAACGATGTTCAAACACCAAATCGATATCATGAGGCTTTCCTTGCCAGTACCAAAATATTATAATGGGGTTTTCCCCTTTTTTCTGGCGACAAAACTGAAAGCTTTTGCAAGGAATCGTGTTCATATTAACCACAATAATTGTGGTCAAAATGCAAACAACGTACGGTGCGAAAGAAGTTCAACGTCCATACATACTGCCCATAGACTCAACACTACCCATAGACTCAACACTAGCCCATAGACTCAACACTACCCATAGAATCAACACTACCCATAGACTCAACACTGCCCATAGACTCAACACTACCCATAGACTCAACACTAGCCCATAGACTCAACACTACCCATAGAATCAACACTACCCATAGACTCAACACTGCCCATAGACTCAACACTGCCCATAGACTCAACACTGCCCATAGAATCAACACCACCCATAGACTCAACACTATCCATAGACTCAACACTACCCATAGACTCAACACTACCCATAGACTCAACACTACCCATAGACTCAACACTATCCATAGACTCAACACTACCCATGGACTCAACACTGCCCTTAGACTCAACAGTACCCATAGACTCAACACTGCCCTTAGACTCAACACTGCCCATAGACTCAACACTGCCCATAGACTCAACACTACCCATAGACTCAACACTGCCCTTAGTCTCAACAGTACCCATAGACTCAACACTGCCCTTAGACTCAACACTACCCATAGACTCAACACTGCCCATAGACTCAACACTACCCATAGACTCAACACTACCCATAGACTCAACACTACCCATAGACTCAACACTGCCCATAGACTCAACACTGCCCATAGACTCAACACTGCCCATAGACTCAACACTACCCATAGACTCAACACTGCCCTTAGACTCAACAGTACCCATAGACTCAACACTGCCCATAGACTCAACACTACCCATAGACTCAACACTGCCCTTAGACTCAACAGTACCCATAGACTCAACACTGCCCTTAGACTCAACAGTACCCATAGACTCAACACTGCCCTTAGACTCAACACTGCCTCATAGACTCAACACTACCCATAGACTCAACACTGCCCATAGACTCAACACTGCCCATAGACTCAACACTGCCCATAGACTCAACACTGCCCATAGACTCAACACTGCCCATAGACTCAACACTGCCCATAAACTCAACACTGCCCATAGACTCAACACTGCCCATAGACTCAACACTGCCCATAGACTCAACACTGCCCATAGACTCAACACTGCCCATAGACTCAACACTGCCCATAGACTCAACACTGCCCATAGACTCAACACTGCCCATAGACTCAACACTGCCCATAGACTCAACACTGCCCATAGACTCAACACTACCCATAGACTCAACACTGCCCATAGACTCAACACTACCCATAGACTCAACACTGCCCATAGACTCAATACTACCCACAGACTCAACACTACCCATAGACTCAACACTACCCATAGACTCAACACTGCCCATAGACTCAACACTGCCCATAGACTCAATACTACCCACAGACTCAACACTACCCATAATACTCAACACTGCCCATGGACTCAACACTACCCATAGACTCAACACTACCCATAAACTCAACACTACCCATAAACTCAACACTATCCATAGACTCAACACTGCCCATAGACTCAACACTACCCATAGACTCAACACTACCCATAGACTCAACACTGCCCATAGACTCAACACTGCCCATAGACTCAACACTACCCATAGACTCAACTCTGCCTACGTCCGGTTATTATAATCGTGAGCGGGAATCGAACCCGGGTAGCCGAGTTCATAGTGCAGCGTAGCGCTAACCGCTGCACCACCGCTCCCTGTCAGTCCTGGACCTCTCCCAGGACGACTCGGCCTTAAATGAGTACTGCCACGTGCGAACGAAAGTGAACTCCGGTGTGAAGACGAGCATTGGGGAGAGACAAAGGCGGACGAGAGTCCCAGCCTTCAGCTAGGTGTTAGTGCTAGCTCACGGCACTTGCCCCAACAGTCTGTTAAGGCTATACGGGGGATCTTTGCCTTTGTGCTCTGTAGGTGTGTGTATGTGTGTATCGTTACGGACTGCATGTCCCCTGTGAGGCGTGCGCGTGTGTGTTGTGAAGTGTTTGTTTGAGCGGTGGTGCAGCGGTTAGCGCGCTGCGCTATGAACCTGGCGACACGGGTTTCGATTCCCGCTCAAGGCCAACACCAGTGACGATTATCTGAACCGGTCCTGGGCCTCCCCTAGGTCGACTCAGCCTGAAATGAGTACCTGGTGCGGTGTGTGAACATCGCCACTAGGGAGACAAAGGCGGTCGGGCGTGGTGCTGGCCACCCACCCCCTCGTGTGCCGTTCCGGCCTTCATAGGTGCTCGCTAACAGCACTTGCCCCTACAGTCTGTTCAGGCTATACGGGGGATCTGTGATCTTTGTTTGTTTGATGTTCTCCGGACGAAGCAATTCGTCCAAGCCGTAAGATAATAATCGCATGGGGCAGATCGCAGGACCCCTTGACTCGTGCCTACACGGTACGAAGCGATGAACAAAAAAAAATAATTATTTTGATGTTCCCCCACGAAAAAAAAACAACGTAAACAAAAATGTTTTTATTTTATATATATTTTTTGAAATTTTGTTTTAATTAGATTTTTTTTCTTTTCTATTTACGTGACTTTACCGAAAGAACCAATAATACACATCCCCCCCCAATATTCAAATATGCTCAAAATGTCCCCCCCCTCCCCCCAATATATTGCTATAAAATAGATTTATGTTCATATGATTGTGGTTATGGTTGTACTTTAATTAATCCCTAATCTCTGCCATTACATACAATGAAACAAGAAAAGGTAAAAAAAGAAAAAACAGACCAATGTAATACAATACACGTTTAGACATTATTGTAAAAAAAAATCTATCCTATGTGTTTGTGAATTTTTTAAAATATTTTCGGAAGGAAATGGCAGGAAATTCGTTTTCAAATTAAAAACAAATTCTGGGGGGGGGGACCCCAGACCCTCTGGAAAAATTTGGTCCCCCCCAATGTTGACTCCATGGCTAGGGCTTTGGTGTCGTGGCAGCATAGCTTCTGACAAAGAGCTTATTAGTAGCTCAGTCGACCTTTCGCTCGTAAATAAAAGTTTAATTTTAACTTGGTTGGCCTCTATTCATCTCTCTATGGGTCTCTGTGTGTCTCTCTGAGTTCAGATTGTTTTTGCTGCTGTTGCTATAAATATCCACGTGGCAATGATGATGATGATAATATCAGCCATCGATCGTGATAGCAAAGTCGCTTCCAAAAGAATAAAAAAAAATTGCGATAAAGCTCGGTAAAATAAAATAAATAAAACAAAGTTATTTCGGTAAAGTCACGTAGGTACAAAATAAATAACGATGTTTCGGGCCTAACAGCTTGTGTTGCGGGCAAAAAAAAAACTCACCGAGCAAAAAAAAATTAACCCGGAAAAACAAAGTTTTTCACTCTAAATCCTTTATATGCGTGGCGGCTAGAGTCCTCTCGTCCTCTGGCATGAGATGGCTGCCACCTATGGGTCAGATGATTGTCTGCCAGCATTAAGCAATTGGTAATTTAATATTTTAAAAAATGTCCCTAAACAGTGTAAAATTTTGGGAAAAAATGTTCACGAAAATTAATTGTCACGCACAACGAGTCTGTGTGGAAAATGTCAGCTCGATTGGATCACGGGAAGTGGGTTAAAAAACGACCGAAAAGTTTGCACGGTCGTAAGCAAGCAAGCAAGCACGCAAGCAAGCAAGCAACCAAACTTAATATAAAGGATTTAATAAAGGATTTTAAAAGCTTCTTTTTCAGAAGCGACGTGGTCACAAACGTCAGCTCGACAAAGTGGCTTCACCATCATCACAATCATCACGTGGAAATTCAGAGCACGCAGGTAGAAAAATAATAGATAATGACGTTTCGGGCGCAGCGCCTGATGACGATTGCTTGTGTTGCGATCGAAACGTCGTGATTTATTTTATTTTTATACCTACGTGACTTTACCGAAAGAACCAAAAAGTATGGATTCCTGCAGTCACGAAAGCTTCAAATCAGATGAAACATCGTTTTTTTTTATTTAAAGCTTTCGTGACTGCAGGGATTCATATTATTGGTTATTTCGGCAAAGTCACGTAAAAGGGAAACAATAAAATAATAACAATATAAAACAATAAAATTCTCACGACGTTTCGACTGCAACACAAGCAATCGGCATTAGGTGCGAAAAACACTACAATAATAAAAATATAAAACAATAAAATTCTCACGACGTTTCGACTGCAACACAAGCAATCATCATCAGGTGTGACAAACAAAATGTTCTTGCCGTGTTGTTCACACCCGATGATGATTGCTTGTGTTGCAGTCGAAACGTCGTGAGAATTGTATTATTTTATATTTTTTTTCATTTTATTGTTTCCCTTCTACGTGACTTTACCGAAAGAACCAAGAATATAAAACATCGTTTTATCGCTCTCCGAGTCTGCCAGCGACAGAAAAAAATTCAATAACAACCCCGACAGAAAAGTGAACGCCGACGTTAACCACTGCCCCACCGCTCACCGCATCGTTCCCGTCCGGGACACTTCGCTCATTTCCGGGACAGTCTCAACCGAGGCGCGCTTTTTGACCGTTTTAGCATTTAAATTGGTGCTGTCGGTCCCCAGAGCATCAATTATTGTGTCGCCGTGGTTGCTGGAACAACATAAATGTGTAATGTTATCTCTCTATGATGTATCTAAAATATATATTCCCAGCCGGATTGTCTATGCGGCGACGAACAGTGGCACACAACGTGAACATCTGAACGTGCAATTTTTTTTTTATTCAAAGGATGCTGCGCTTCAGCTGAATAATATCGGCAAATAAGTATAACCAGTAAAAACAAAGTTTTTCACTATAAATCCTTTATATGCGTGGCGGCTAGAGTCCTCTCGTCCTCTGGCTTGAGATGGCTGCCACCTATGGGTCAGATGATTGCATTGCACCATTAAGCAATTGGTAATTAAATATAATATTTTTTGTCCTAAAAAGTGTAAAATTTTGTAAAAAAAAATTCACGAACATTAATTGTCACGCACAACGAGTCTGTGTGGAAAATGTCAGCTCGATCGGATCACGGGAAGTGGGTTAAAAAACGACCGAAAGATTTGCACAGTCCTAAGCAAGCAAGCGAAATTAATATAAAGGATTTAAAAAACACACGCGGGGCAAGGTCCCCTTCTTCCACGGGAGGGAAAATATCATCACTGACAAACGAGATATATGGATCAGCGGGCCTTACCTGGTAAAATAAATAATAATAAACATGTTTAGTAGGTTTTTTTTTTATTTAAGATGTTGAATGCTGTCTGAACCACCAGTGGAAGGGGAATCAAGGCAAGGATGCCTTGTGAAGTGGGGAGCCGCGGTGGCTAGGAGATGTTAACTACCTCGCCTGGTATACAGGAGGTCGTGGGTTCGATCCTGAACCTGACGATGCCTGCTGTATATTTGGAGTTTGCGTGTCTCTCTCTCTCCGTGGTGAGATGTTAACTACCTCGCCTGGTCTACAGGAGGTCGTGGGTTCGATCCTGAACCTGACGATGCCTGCTGTATATTTGGAGTTTGCGTGTCTCTCTCTCTCCGTGGTGAGATGTTAACTACCTCGCCTGGTCTACAGGAGGTCGTGGGTTCGATCCTGAACCTGACGATGCCTGCTGTATATTTGGAGTTTGAGTGTCTCTCTCTCTCCGTGGTGAGATGTTAACTACCTCGCCTGGTCTACAGGAGGTCGTGGGTTCGATCCCGAACCTGACGAAGCCTGCTGTATATTTGGAGTTTGCGTGTCTCTCTCTCCGTGGTGAGATGTTAACTACCTCGCCTGGTATACAGGAGGTCGTGGGTTCGATCCCGACCCTGATGCCTGCTGTGTATTGGAAGTTTGCGTGTCTCTCTCTCTCTTTCCGTGGTGAGATGTGAACTACCTCGCCTGGTATACAGGAGGTCGTGGGTTCGATCCCGACCCTGATGCCTGCTGTGTATTGGAAGTTTGCGTGTCTCCCTCTCTCTTTCCGTGGTGAGATGTGAACTACCTCGCCTGGTATACAGGAGTTCATAGGTTCGATCCCGACCCATACGATGCCTGCTGCTGTATATTTGGATTTTGCGTGTCTCTCTCTCATCATCATCACGGTGGCTAGGAGATGTTAACTACCTCGCCTGGTGTACAGGAGGTCGTGGGTTCGATCCAGACCCTGACGATGCCTGCTGTACATTTGGAATTTTCGTGTCTCTCTCTCATCATCATCACCGTGGCTAGGAGATGTTAACTACCTCGCCTGGTGTACAGGGGGTCGTGGGTTCGATCCAGACCCTGACTAAGCCTGCTATACATTTGGAGTTTGCATGTCTCTCACCATGGTCGCGTGGATTTGCTCCGGATCCCTCTGTTTTTTTCTTTGCACATTTAGAATCCAACCGTGCAATTCGAGGTGCTAGTCTATGGGGAGTGTTGGTCTATGGGCAGTGTTGAGTCTATGAGCAGTGTTGAGTCTATGGGTAGTGTGAGTCTATGGGTAGTGTTGAGTCTATGGGTAGTGTTGAGTCTATGAGCAGTGTTGAGTCTATGGGTAGTGTGAGTCTATGGGCAGTGTTGAGTCTATGGGTAGTGTTGAGTCTATGGGCAGTGTTGAGTCTATGGGCAGTGTTGAGTCTATGGGGAGTGTTGGTCTATGGGCAGTGTTGAGTCTATGAGTAGTGTTGAGTCTATGGGTAGTGTTGAGTCTATGGGTAGTGTTGAGTCTATGGGTAGTGTTGAGTCTATGGGCAGTGTTAGTCTATGGGCAGTGTTGAGTCTATGGGCAGTGTTGAGTCTATGGGTAGTGTTGAGTCTATGGGCAGTGTTAGTCTATGGGCAGTGTTGAGTCTATGGGCAGTGTTGAGTCTATGGGCAGTGTTGAGTCTATGGGTAGTGTGAGTCTATGGGCAGTGTTGAGTCTATGGGTAGTGTGAGTCTATGGGTAGTGTTGAGTCTATGGGTAGTGTTGAGTCTATGGGCAGTGTTGAGTCTATGGGCAGTGTTGAGTCTATGAGCAGTGTTGAGTCTATGGGTAGTGTGAGTCTATGGGTAGTGTTGAGTCTATGGGTAGTGTTGAGTCTATGAGCAGTGTTGAGTCTATGGGTAGTGTGAGTCTATGGGTAGTGTTGAGTCTATGGGTAGTGTTGAGTCTATGGGCAGTGTTGAGTCTATGGGCAGTGTTGAGTCTATGGGCAGTGTTGAGTCTATGGGCAGTGTTGAGTCAATGGGCAGTGTTGAGTCTATGGGCAGTGTTGAGTATATGGGCAGTGTTAGTCTATGGGCAGTGTTGAGTCTATGGGTAGTGTGAGTCTATGGGTAGTGTTGAGTCAATGGGCAGTGTTAGTCTATGGGTAGTGTTGAGTATATGGGCAGTGTTGAGTCTATGGGCAGTGTTGAGTCTATGGGCAGTGTTGAGTCTATGGGCAGTGTTGAGTCTATGGGCAGTGTTGAGTCTATGGGCAGTGTTAGTCGATGGGCAGTGTTGAGTCTATGAGCAGTGTTGAGTCTATGGGCAGTGTTGAGTCTGTGGGCAGTGTTGAGTCTATGGTGCAGTGTTGAGTCTATGGGCAGTGTTGAGTCTATGAGCAGTATTGAGTCTATGAGCAGTGTTGAGTCTATGGTGCAGTGTTGAGTCTGTGGGCAGTGTTGAGTCTATGGTGCAGTGTTGAGTCTGTGGGCAGTGTTGAGTCTATGGTGCAGTGTTGAGTCTGTGGGCAGTGTTGAGTCTATGAGCAGTGTTGAGTCTATGGGCAGTGTTGAGTCTGTGGGCAGTGTTGAGTCTATGGTGCAGTGTTGAGTCGATGGGCAGTGTTGAGTCTATGAGCAGTGTTGAGTCTATGGGCAGTGTTGAGTCTATGGGCAGTGTTGAGTCTATGGTGCAGTGTTGAGTCTATGGGCAGTGTTGAGTCTATGGGCAGTGTTGAGTCTATGGGCAGTGTTGAGTCTATGGGTAGTGTTGAGTCTATGGGTAGTGTTGAGTCTATGGGCAGTGTTGAGTCTATGGGTAGTGTTGAGTCTATGGGCAGTGTTGAGTCTATGGGTAGTGTTGAGTCTATGGGTAGTGTTGAGTCTATGGGCAGTGTTGAGTCTATGGGTAGTGTTGAGTCTATGGGTAGTGTTGAGTCTATGGGTAGTGTTGAGTCTATGGGTAGTGTTAGTCCATGAGCAGTGTGCATGCACATTGAACTTCTTTCGCACCGTACGTAGCACATCGGTGCTAATCGGAGGTGCGGTTCAGGGGATGGACAACAAAACACAACACGAGCGGATGTTTCTGAAGAAATGCGTTTTTCAATCGAGATTATTTAAAAATCGCTGCACCACCGCTCCCCCCCCCCCACCAACAAACCACCCCCCTTTCCCCCAACCCCCTCCCCCCTACAATGACCGACACAGTTTTGGCTAAGACCTTCATCCAGCAGTGAGCTGTTGATTTATAGGGCTCACGCTCACCGTTTCCCCACCCTTACATGCGCTCAGGCACTGATCCAGCACGAGTGATGGTGGGTGGGGGGGTGGTGTGTGTGTGGGGGGGGGTGGGTGGTGGGTGGGGGGGTGGTGGGTGGGTGGAGGGGGTGGTGGGTGGGTGGAAGGGGTGGTGGGTGGGTGGGTGGGTGGAGGGGGGGTGGGTGGGTGGGTGGAGGGGATGGTGGGTGGAGGGGGTGGTGAGTGGAGCGGGTGGTGGGTGGAGCAGGTGGTGGGTGGAGGGGGTGGTGGGTGGAGCGGGTGGTAGGTGGGTGGAGCGGGTGGTGGGTGGAGCGGGTGGTGGGTGGGGGGGTGGAGGGGGTGGTCGGTGGAGGGGGTGGTGGGTGGGTGGAGTGGGTGGGGGGTGGTGGTGAGTGAGTGGAGGGGATGGTGGGTGGAGGGGGTGGTGGGTGGGTGGGTGGAGGGGGTTGGTGGGTGGGTGGAGGGAGTGGTGGGTGGAGGTGGTGGTGAGTGGGTGGAGGGGGTGGTGGGTGGTGCGGGGGGTGGGTGGGGTGGTGGGTGGGTGGGTGGAGGTGGTGAGTGGGTGGAGGGGGCGGTGGGTGGAGGGGGTGGTGGGTGGAGGGGGTGGTGGGGGATGGGGTTTGGTGTCAGACGGCGATGAGACGAGGACACAGCGTGCGAGTGGGTGATGGAACGAGGCGTCTGTGTCTGTTAGTGAGGCCGCATTACAACACCGCCTCTGTATGAATGTCACGAGCGATACGGTGGTGTAGGTGGGGTGTGTGTGGGGGTGGGGTGTGCGTGTGTGGGTGGGGTGTGTGGGGGGTGTGTGGGGGGGTGTGGGGTGGAGGGCGCCCCTCGGGTTATTTAGATTATTTTTCCTGTTGATTTGAAGCTTTTGTGACTGCAGCAATCCATACTCCTTGGTTCTTTCAGTAAAGTCACGTAGGCAGAAAATAATAATACATAACAACGCAAGCAATCGTCATCAGGCGGTGCGCCCGAAACGTCGTGATCTATTATTTTTTCCTAGCTACGTGACTTCACCGTAAGAACCAAGGGGTATTCGTTTGCTGCTATGAATTCCCACGTGATGATCGTGATGATGGTGAAACCACTTTGTTGAGCTGACGTTTGATGCAGCTAATCTGGCTGTGACGGTCCCACCTGATGACGGAGACTTGTGTTGCCTCCGAAACGTCGTGATTTTTGTTTTATTTTATTTTATTTTCATTAATTTTGATGTTTTACCTACGTGACTTTACCGAAAAAACCTAAGAATCTGACGTTTGTGACCAAGTCGCTTCTGAAAAAAAAGCATTTTTTGTTTTGCTCGGTGAGTAATTTTTTTGCCTGCTAATATTTAATAAAAATTAACCCGTAAAAACAAAGTTTTTCACTATAAATCCTTTATATGCGTGTTCAATGGGCCACAACCCAGCCCACATTGGTCTTTGAAACGGGCGGCTAGAGTCCTCTCGTCCTCTGGCTTGAGATGGCTGCCACCTATGGGTCAGATGATTGCCTGCCACCATTAAGCAATTGGTAATTAAATATAATTTTTTTGTTCTAAAAAGTGTAAAATTTAGGAAAAATTTTTTCACGAAAATTAATTGTCACGCACAACGAGTCTGTGTGGAAAATGTCAGCTCGATTGGATCACGGGAAGTGGGTTAAAAAACGACCGAAAGATTTGCACGGTCGTAAGTGCGCAAGCAAGCAAGCAAGCGCGCAAGCAAGTGAACTTAATATAAAGGATTTAAAAGAAAAGTTCACGATTACGTTCATTTCGTTGGGTTCGATCGCGTTCATATATAAATGCGCCGTCAAACCCACCAACACCCGACACAGCCAATAAGTCGGGTTTGTCACGTTAACATATTTTAGTTTTATGTTTGGAAACACTTTGGTTCTATCGGTAAAGTCACGTCCGTAGAAAAATAAAACAAAGTAAAAATAGTAAATAATGCAAAATAAAAATTATAAATAAAACAAAATAAAAATTACAAATAAAACAAAATAAAAATGATATAAAACTATGCAACTTGTGCTATATATTATTTTTATTTTGTTTTATTTTTTTTTCCTGACGTGACTTTACCGAAAGAACCAAAGTGTATGGATTCCTGCAGTCACGAAAGCTTCAAATCGAGATTTTTTTTGTGCGTTTTATTCCAAGTGATTTTCTTACCTTTCCTCGACTTTGCAAATCCCATCGTTGTTTTTGTCCACGGTACAAATCATGATTCCGATTCTGAGTGGTGTAGGTGTCTTCAGTAACAATTCGAGAGGTTTGGAAATCACTCGAGGGACGATAATCATACAGCACATCAGATTAACACATTGTCCTGCGGAGGGAGCTGGTAGGAACACGTTGGGTTGCTCGGTCAATGGCCTGCAGGGTCAACGGCGGCGTGGTGTATTCCGCAAATATATGGCCGACTGTGAGGGCGGGCACAAGCCGGCGTGAGTAGGTGAAACGTTGAGTTTTATAAGGGCACCACGGGGTGACCAGCCCCTCCCCACCCAGCCCCAACCCTCCCACCCCCCACCCAGCCCCACCCTCCCCACCCAGCCCCTTCCCACCTTCCCCACCCAGCCCCTCCCCACCCAGCCCCACCCTCCCCACCCAGCCCCTCCCCACCCAGCCCCTCCCCACCCTCCCCACTCAGCCCCTCCCCACCCTCCCCACCCAACCCCTCACCACCCAGCCCCTCCCCACCCTCCCACCCCCACCCACCCTCCCCTCCCCACCCAGCCCCTCCCCACCCTCCCCTCTCCACCCAGCCCGACCCCTCCCATTGTTTGATGCACGACGGACGGACACAATAATCCCCTGTGGACTGGTGTAACCAGGTGGTTCCTACCAGTATCAGAATGATTATTTATACTGCAGGAGGAATCTGATGAGTTATAAAGCTCTTTTGCACAGAACGTTAAGCGAATCACTTTAAAACGTTATACATATATATACAAATACAACAAAGCTATCATCTCAGTCACTCCGGCTGCAAGTTTAATTTTTAGGAGCAGGGGGTACAAGTCTTGTGTACGTCTTTCAAGATTTAGAATTATTATTTAGACTGGGAGGAAGAATCCGATGAGCTATGAAGCTTTTTTCTTTTCTCACAGATGCCCCAGCGGGGGCACTGAGTCAGAACGTTTCAACGTCAACAACAACAACAAAATATACCAAGAAAACAACACGATTTGTATGCAACGTATGGGACAGGTAAGGACATCACTTTTAACGGGGATACAACATTATTCAGAACTCAGCACGACCATAATAACGTTTTCCCTTCAGAATTAAATCTCAAAAAGCGGGGGGGGGTAGCTTCCAAAAGATTGCTATCATATTTGTTCCTTAAGGGGTTTTATATATATAATTATATATCCAAGAATGTATTTATATACTGGCAGTTTTGACAGATGATGTCGGCTGCGTAGTTTGTACGTGTCTGGCGGGTGCGTTCACACGCAGACACGCATATCTGCCGCGGTGGTGAGATGTTAACTACCTCGCCTGGTGTACAGGAGGTCGTGGGTTCGATCCCGACCCTGACGATGCCTGCTGTATATTTGGAGTTTGCGTGTCTCTCTCTCTCCGTGGTGAGATGTTAACTACCTCGCCCGGTATACAGGAGGTCGTGGGTTCGATCCCGATCCTGACGATGCCTGCTGTATATTTGGAGTTTGCGTCTCTCTCTCTCCACGTGGTCGCGTGGAGTTTTCTCCGAGTCCTCCTCACCGTTTAGAGTTTTTGGTTTGCTGCTAGTGTAGTGTATAGTGTAGTGTATAGTGTAGTGTATAGTGTAGTGTATAGTGTAGTGTATAGTGTAGTGTATAGTGTAGTGTATAGTGGTGTAGTGTATAGTGTAGTGTATAGTGTAGAGTGTAGTGTATAGTGTAGCGTGTAGTGTATAGTGTAGTGTATTGTAGTGTATTGTATAGTAGTGTAGTGTATAGTAGTGTATAGTGTAGTGTACAGTGTAGTGTATAGTGTATAGTGTAGTGTATTGTAGTGTATAGTAGTGTATAGTGTAGTGTTTTGTAGTGTATAGTGTAGTGTATTGTAGTGTATAGTGTAGTGTATTGCAGTGTATAGTGTAGTGTATAGTAGTGTATAGTGTAGTGTATGGTAGTGTATAGTGTAGTGTATAGTGTAGTGTATAGTAGTGTAGTGTATAGTGTAGTGTCTAGTGTAGTGTATAGTGTAGTGTATAGTGTAGTGTATAGTGTAGTGTATAGTGTAGTGTATAGTGTAGTGTATAGTGTAGTGTATAGTGTAGTATGCTAGTACAACACACCGGTGTGTTGGAGAGCAAAGCCACAACATTAGGTGACAAACCTTACTAATTGGCTGTGTCGGGTGGTGGCGGGTTTTGACGACACATTTATAGACTTACGCGATCTAAAACAAAACTGACCCTGTATTATTGATGCTATTGCTCGCGAAGGCCTCGTGCGTTTTAAACAGAGATGTTTCACTCTTTGTTTTTTTCGGCAAAGTCACGTAGCAAATAAAATAAAATAATAATAGAATAGACGTTTCGGTTGCACCACAAGCAACCATCATCAGGTAAGAATGGATGATAAAACACAGACTCGGGACCAGCATAGGCAGACACACCGAGAAAAACAGTGTGTGTGTCTCGCTCGGTGTGTCTTTGTATGTGTCTCTCTCTGTGTGCATACGTGCGTATGTGTGTGCGTACGTGCGTGTGTGTGCGTGTGTGTGTGCGCGTACGTGCGTGTGTGTGCGCGTACGTGCGTGTGTGTGTGTACGTGCGTGTGTGTGTGTGTGCCGGAGGATGTGCAGTCAATCAGACTCACGCAAAATTACCTCCACCCTCCAAACCCCCCAGATATTATTATTCTTGAAATGTAAAACAGTAAAAAAAAATATATATATATATTTACACGTGTGCGTGTGCGTGTGCATTTTTCGTTACTTTTTCGTAATACAAATTTCGAGTTACGTTCTATTATCATATATATATATTTTGCAAATGGCATAACAACAACAAAACGATACACCTCGTAAGCTAAATAAAATATGTGACGCATATTTATTTATTTATTAACGCCGCGCATTTTCAATTCGAGGACCGGCACACACATCGGCCGGTCTGGTCACGTGTACACGCAGGAGAAAGCAAATCAATCGGCGTCAGGATATTTATTCATAGTGGAGGAGGAATCCGATGAGCTATGAAGCTCGTTGTTTCTTCACAGACCTCCAGCAAAGGGGGACACGTGGTCAGAACATGACAACGTCAACAACAACAAACAAAAATTCTTTATATGCGTGGCGGCTAGAGTCCTCTCGTCCTCTGGCTTGAGATGGCTGCCACCTATGGGTCAGATGATTGCCTGCCACCATTAAGCAATTGGTAATTAAATGTCATTTTTTTCTACCTAAAAAGTGTAACATTTTGGGAAAAATTTTTCACGAAAAGAAATTGTCACGCACAACGAGTCTGTGTGCAAAATGTCAGCTCGATTGGATCACGGGAAGTGGGTTAAAAAACGACCGAAAGATTTGCACGGTCGTAAGCGCGCAAGCAAGTGAACTTAATATAAAGGATTTAAAAACCCGATTTTTCCAGCGGCAGGCATCGGGTTTTTTCTTTAATACAATTAAACCCGATTTCGGGGAATTAAAACCTGGTTTAATGAATACGAAACTCTGATCCAAAGCTTAGGCTGCTTCCTTGTCGGTGCTGCTATTACACTGGTCAACAAAAAAATAATTCTGGCCTGGACTTTTGCAGCTGTTCTAGACTAATTTCAGGGTGCCGATTCCAAATCTGATCTCAGATTTGCTCTATCACATCTCATTTTTATGCTATCGGCATACCCCATTTTCATTGATTTTACCCGAAATTAACTCTGTCACTAACGATTGCAAGTGGTTGCGAGTCAGTGACTGCTTTAGTGTTAAAATATGGTGCCGTATTTTTAGAAAAGTGTGTTTATAATATCATCATTTTATGTAGAAATCCACATTCATTTAATATTTTTCTCCTGCAGTTTTTATTGAAAATGCAAAATATTGTATCTCAAAAACCTGATGTGATAGACAAAAACTGATGCCAGATTTGGAATCAGATTTGGAATCAGCAGTGTGGAGGTGACGTGGAGGTGACGTGGAGGTGGTGTGGAGGTGGGGTGGAGGTGGGGTGGAGGTGGGGTGGAGGTGGTGTGGAGGTGACGTGGAGGTGACGTGGAGGTGACGTGGAGGTGACGTGGAGGTGGGGTGGAGGTGGGGTGGAGGTGGGGTGGAGGTGGGGTGGAGGTGACGTGGAGGTGGGGTGGAGGTGGGGTGGAGGTGACGTGGAGGTGACGTGGAGGTGGTGTGGAGGTGGGGTGGAGGTGGGGTGGAGGTGGCGTGGAGGTGGGGTGGAGGTGACGTGGAGGTGGCGTGGAGGTGGGGTGGAGGTGGGGTGGAGGTGGGGTGGAGGTGGGGTGGAGGTGACGTGGAGGTGGTGTGGAGGTGGGGTGGAGGTGGGGTGGAGGTGACGTAGAGGTGGGGTGGAGGTGACATGGAGGTGGTGTGGAGGTTGGGTGGAGGTGGGGTGGAGGTGGGGTGGAGGTGACGTGGAGGTGGGGTGGAGGTGACGTGGAGGTGGTGTGGAGGTGACGTAGAGGTGGGGTGGAGGTGGGGTGGAGGTGGGGTGGAGGTGGGGTGGAGGTGACGTGGAGGTGGTGTGGAGGTGGGGTGGAGGTGGGGTGGAGGTGGGGTGGAGGTGACGTAGAGGTGGGGTGGAGGTGACGTGGAGGTGGTGTGGAGGTGGGGTGGAGGTGGGGTGGAGGTGGGGTGGAGGTGACGTGGAGGTGGTGTGGAGGTGGGGTGGAGGTGGTGTGGAGGTGACGTGGAGGTGACGTGGAGGTGGTGTGGAGGTGACGTGGAGGTGGTGTGGAGGTGACGTGGAGGTGACGTGGAGGTGGTGTGGAGGTGACGTGGAGGTGGTGTGGAGGTGACGTGGAGGTGGTGTGGAAGTGACGTGGAGGTGGCGTGGAGGTGGCGTGGAGGTGGTGTGGAGGTGACGTGGAGGTGACGTGGAGGTGGTGTGGAGGTGACGTGGAGGTGGTGTGGAAGTGACGTGGAGGTGGCGTGGAGGTGGCGTGGAGGTGACGTGGAGGTGGTGTGGAGGTGGTGTGGAGGTGGTGTGGAGGTGGTGTGGAGGTGGTGTGGAGGTGACGTGGAGGTGACGTGGAGGTGGTGTGGAGGTGACGTGGAGGTGGTGTGGAGGTGACGTGGAGGTGGTGTGGAAGTGACGTGGAGGTGGTGTGGAGGTGGTGTGGAGGTGACGTGGAGGTGGTGTGGAGGTGACGTGGAGGTGGTGTGGAGGTGGTGTGGAGGTGACGTGGAAGTGACGTGGAGGTGGTGTGGAGGTGACGTGGAGGTGGCGTGGAGGTGGTGTGGAGGTGACGTGGAGGTGACGTGGAGGTGGTGTGGAGGTGGTGTGGAGGTGGTGTGGAGGTGGTGTGGAGGTGGTGTGGAGGTGGTGTGGAGGTGGCGTGGAGGTGGTGTGCAGGTGATGTGGAGGAGGATGTTGAGAGCCAAGCCACGCGATATCTCAGGCTCGTAACGAGCAATTACCTTGCTGAGAATGTGAATGTGATCTGCAGGAGTTGTTTAACAATTCCACAGAGACCTTGCCTGCCTCGCCTTGCCTTGCCTGCCTCGCCTTGCCTTGCCCGCATGCGAGAATCTACAACGCCAATGTTGTCGTTCCAAGCTGTATATAAATTTATTTTGTTATTTCGTCAGGCAATACAATTCTGGGCCGGTTTTGACCCCCCAGGGTCTCATCGGCAAAGCAAACAGACAGAGACTTGTTCAACAAAGGCTGCTGGGATTGGCATTGGCACTAGCAACTCCGAATACAATAAAATATAACAACCGGCCTCGAATTTCGATTTAAAGCTTTCGTGACTGTAGGGATTCATCTTCTTGGTTCTTTCGGTAAAGTCACATCATCATCATCATTATCTACCCAAATTTGTGTTTTTCTTAAACAACTGCCACTTTAAATAACGTTGAGTCCAGATGCACGATAGGCCGATGAACTGAACAACCTCGCTTGGTATATAGGAGGTCGTGGATTCGATACCGACCCTGACGACGCCTGATGTATATTTGGAGTTTGCGTGTCTCTCTCTCCGTGGTGAGATGTTAACTACCTCGCCTGGTCTACATGAGGTCGTGGGCTCGATCCCGACTTTGACGACGCCTGCTGTATATTTGGAGTTTGCGTGTCTCTCTCTCTCCGTGGTGAGATGTTAACTACCTCGCCTGGTATACAGGAGGTCGTGGGTTCGATCCCGACACTGACGCATGTTGTATATTTGGAGTTTGCGTCTCTCTCTCTCTCCGTGGCCGAGTGGATTTTCCTTCGGGTTTTTTCTCCACATTTAAAATCAACATCACGCGTTCAGAGTAATTTGGCAGCCGCTATAAATTTCCACGTGGTGATGAGGATAATGATAGGCCCACTTAGTTGAGCTATCATTTGTGATCGTCAGGGTCGGTTCTTAATAAAGAAAAAAAGCGGTGTTTGCTCAGTGGGCTTTGCCTGGTAAAATAATGAGAAAGAATAACTATGACCTCTGTTTCATATTTTATGTGTGAGAGAGAGAGAGGGGGAGAGAGACACGCGCGCTGCAATTCTGCTGATGTTTGATTATTTTATAGTTTATATTTTTTTTAACGGGGAAAGGTGCCCATAAATTCTGCGGTGAACGCGAGTGTGGTGATGATCTGCGCCGGCTGACAATAATTGAACAGGGCTCTTCAGTAACACAGCAGCACGTCAAATATTCACAGAGCTCGTTTGCGATGCGGCTGGGGGGGGAGGGGAGGGGAGGTGATTGCGGGAAACCGGTGGAGGAAGAACGCCTCTGAACGTACCACGTAAGGCTGCCGAACGGTTAAAAATTAACCCGTAAAAACAAAGTTTTTCATAAATCCTTTATATGCGTGGCATCGGTTTTATTTTATTATTCATTCATATCACATCGGTATTTTAAATTAAATATGAAATTTTTTTTCCTAAAAAGTGGAAAATGTTGGGAATTTTTTTTCACGAAAATCAATTGTCACGCACAACGAGTCTGTGTGCAAAATGTCAGCTCGATTGGATCACGGGAGGTGGGTTAAAAAACGACCGAAAGATTTGCACGGTCGTAAGCGCGCAAGCAAGCAAGCAAGTGAACTTAATATTAAGGATTTAAATAAAAAAACGACCGAAAGATTTGCACGGTCGTAAGCGCGCAAGCAAGCAAGTGAACTTAATATAAAGGATTTTAAAAATGCGGCCGCTACGATTCTTACTGGGTCACCCTTTTAAAGGATCACATCGGAGACCCCCGTACCATTACCGTGCCCCGTATTGATTTTTTAAAAGATTTTCTTGATCGTATTCGAGGCCCTAAGTGGACTTGCTCCTCCCTACATTCTCATGACCTCCTTGTCAGACACGAACATTGCGTCGGGCATCATGAAGATCTTCTGAATGTGCACCGATCACGATCAACACGGTCTCCAGGCTTGGCACTTGGGGCGATATTTCACATTGCGGGAGCTAGACTCCCCTTCGAGGTCATTTATTATTATACAATCTGCTATACACTATACCAGTGTATAGCAGATTGTATAATAATGAATAGTATAAAAGTGTAATTTTTAATACAATGTATAAGGTAATATATAGTATCGTAATTGTATAGTGAATATACAGCAGTGTGGTATACAGTAGGGTGGGTAGAATAATACATAGTGTAATATCACAATTCTAGATTGGAAGCTTTCGTTACTGCAAGGATTCATACTCTTAATTCTTTCGGTAAAGTCACGTAGGTAAAAAAATGAAATTATAATTAATAAAAATAAAATAATAAAAAATCACGACGTTTCTGGGGCAACACAAGTCTCCGTCATCAGGTGGGACCGTCACAGCCAGATTTGCTGCATCAAGTGAGGCAGCGATTCCAAGATGCAAGTTCTTAAATACAAGTTAAGGGGGGAGGAGAGGGGGGTAGGAGCTTATCAGAATGTGGTAGCCAATCAATGGAACGTATCGGGAGGGGGGGGGGCGGGGCTAAAAGAGGGCACGGGGTACTCGTGGGCGTGGACGTGTTTGTGCGCAAGTCACTGTGGATGCACATGATAGAGAAGAAACGAAAATGCCCATGTTTATACCAGTGTTATTCTTTGGTTCTTTCGGTAAAGTCACGTATAAAGATAAAATAATAAGTTAAATAATAGCATACTACGACGTTTCGATTGCAACACAAGCAATCGTCATCAGGTATAAAAGAAATGATGATGATGATGATGATTGTGTTGCAATCGAAACGTCGTAGTATGCTATTATTTAATTCATTATTTTATCTTTATACGTGAGTTTACTGAAAGAACCAAAGAATAATTCCTGCAGTCACGAAAGCTCCAAAATTAAGATTATACCAGCGTTGGCTGACAATAAAGAGAGTACTGTTAAACGCTAGGAATGTTTCTCCCACCATACAGAAACATCCACTTGAAACTCCCATCAAAACTGTCACGTTACCATACATAGCAGGCGTGACCAAAAAGATCTCCAAAATTCTAAACAAACAAAAGATCCAAGTCCGATTCAGTACAATACATAAAATCCGTGATCTAATTCCATCTGTGAAGGATGTCATCCCTGGCTTGCAATACCCTGGAGTCTATAAACTGAGTTGCAGCTGTGGTGACTGTTACATTGGGGAAACGAAACGAAACGATCGTGTCTGTGTAGTGACATAAGAAGGGAGGGGCTGCTGGAAGCGTTGGGTTCCCGGGCGGGTCCAGACGCTTAATCCCCTTGGCACCGCCAAAGGGGGGGGGGCTGTGTGTGCTCTGTGGGAGATCTGGGGGCGCACACGGCCCCACCCCTCGTTGGACCAGGCATAAAAGCGGAGCTCCCTGGACGATCAGGGCCAGTTGTAACTCAAGACCCAAGACCCTGGGATGTTGTGAGAGCGAGTGGTGGGACTCTGGAACTCCCGACTCGACGACCTTGTGAGGGCGAGTTCCAGAGCGTAGCCAGAGTAGAGTATCTAGGCTGTGTACCTAGGCTGTGTACCTAGGTTGTGTACCTAGGCTGTGTATCTAGGCTGTGTCGCTAGGCTGTGTACCTAGGCTGTCTACCTAGGCTGTGTACCTAGGCTGTGTATCTAGGCTGTGTACCTAGGCTGTGTACCTAGGTTGTGTACCTAGGCTGTGTATCTAGGCTGTGTCGCTAGGCTGTGTACCTAGGCTGTGTACCTAGGCTGTGTACCTAGGCTGTGTACCTAGGCTGTGTATCTAGGCTGTGTACCTAGGCTGTGTACCTAGGCTGTGTATCTAGGCTGTGTACCTAGGCTGTGTATCTAGGCTGTGTACCTAGGCTGTGTCTCTAGGCTGTGTACCTAGGCTGTGTACCTAGGTTGTGTATCTAGGCTGTGTCTCTAGGCTGTGTACCTAGGCTGTGTACCTAGGCTGTGTACCTAGGGTGTCTCTAGGCTGTGTACCTAGGCTGTGTACCTAGGCTGTGTACCTAGGCTGTGTACCTAGGCTGTGTATCTAGGCTGTGTACCTAGGCTGTGTACCTAGGCTGTGTACCTAGGCTGTGTACCTAGGCTGTGTATCTAGGCTGTGTACCTAGGCTGTGTACCTAGGCTGTGTACCTAGGCTGTGTATCTAGGCTGTGTACCTAGGCTGTGTATCTAGGCTGTGTACCTAGGCTGTGTACCTAGGCTGTGTATCTAGGCTGTGTACCTAGGCTGTGTACCTAGGCTGTGTATCTAGGCTGTGTACCTAGGCTGTGTATCTAGGCTGTGTACCTAGGCTGTGTACCTAGGCTGTGTACCTAGGCTGTGTCTCTAGGCTGTGTACCTCGGCTGTGTACCTAGGCTGTGTACCTAGGCTGTGTACCTAGGCTGTGTACCTAGGCTGTAACAGAGTATCAGGACTGTTGGAGTGTTGTGTTGTAATAAAGAAGTTACATCTACAAGTGTCTCCGGAACCCGTTACAGATGCGAGCACAAGTCAGATTTGAAACACGGCAAAATTGAGTCTTCCGCCGTTGCCGATCATTGCTACAACGCGGTGGGCTCTCATGAGATTGTTTTTTTCCGAGACTAAGGTGCTCTGCAAACCCTCTGGCTACCATCAAAGGTTTGCACACAAAGCCATCCAGATATACAAACATAGACATAATTTCAACCGTGATGATGATGGGTACAAACTGAGTAATCATTGGAAAGATGTTATCAACCATGCAAAAAAAGATTTAACTACACATTTTTGGACCATCTTATCTGACAGGCACTATTTTACTTTACCGAGTGTTAACATCCCTAGCGTTTAACAGTACTCTCTTTATTGTCAGCCAACACTGGTATAAACATGGGCATTTTCGTTTCTTTTCTATCATGTACATCCACAGTGACTTGCGCACAAACACGTCCACATCGACGCCTTCGCACACCTCTTTTAGCCCCGCCCCCCCCTCCCGATACGTTCCATTCATTGGCTACCACATTCTGATAAGCTCCTCCCCCCCTCCTCCCCCTTAACTTGTATTTAAGAACTTGCATCTTGGATTCCCTGCCTCACTTGATACAGCAAATCTGGCTGTGACTGTCCCACCTGATGACGGAGACTTGTGTTGCCTCCGAAACGTCGTGATTTTTATTATTTTATTTTTATCAATTTTTATTTCAATTTTTTACCTACGTGACTTTACCGAAAGAACTAATAGTATAATATTACAATGTATAGTCTATAAGCATATTAGTTGCTGCAGCTCCATACTATTAACATTCCTTCCCTTTATTAATGCTAACCTTACTCCCTCCCCTTTGATGCTGCTAATCCTGCATAATGCACGGACATATTATGACTTTGAAACCCTCCACCCTACCTCCTACGCATTCCACAAGTAGTGACTAATCCCATATCTGCATTTCCCATAAATATGCTAAATTCCTCTGTTGATATGCACATTCCTTTGTCAAGGCGCTCTTCCCCCTCCAACCCAGCAGCTTAAATATACGCTGCCAAGCCTGGTGGTGTTCATTCAGACGCTGTCTTTCCGACAGACCTGTTCTTCACCTGAGGACGGCTGCTTGCGTTGTGGCCGAAACGTCGTGAGAATTATTTTATTATGTTTTATTTGTATTATTTTATTATTTCCATTCTACGTGACTTTACCGAAAGAACCAAGAAGATGAATCCCTGCAGTCACGAAAGCTTTAAATCGAAATATAAACTACCCGTAGACTCAACACTACCCATAGACTCCACACTACCCATATACTCAACACTTCTCATAGACTAACACGACCCATTGACTAACGTTGATTAATAATTAGTAATAATAATAAAAAAATATAAATTGCTTTAATCATAAAATAAAACATTCTTATAACATAATGATAGGATGCTACATGCTATGCGCAGTGTAATCACAACAGTGTAACGAATATGGTAATTATTTAGTAAACAAATTGTATATTGTAATTATAATCACTGCACGGGGCGTGTAGGCCCGGATGGTGGTGGTGGTGGTGGAAGGGGAGGTTGCTGAATGAACCTAATGGGGTGGTTTAATGTCGAATACTTTCCAGGGTGATCGCCACGGTAATCAGGGGAACGCGTTAATGAGCGGCCGTGGTTGCGATTTTGCTAATTAAATATTTGCCTTAATCAGCTGCGGGGATGCCAATTTGCGTGCTGCTGCTGTTGTTGTTGTATACTCACTCTCCCTCGGCAAAAAGGTGCAAACGACCATTTAATGAATTTGATAATTAAGCT
>NC_136166.1:6052570-6118417 GCF_965212315.1 Lampetra planeri
CACTGCCTATAGACTCACATTGCCCATAGACTAACATTGCCCATAGACTAACATTGCCCATAGACTAACACTGCCTATAGACTCACATTGCCCATAGACTAACACTGCTCATAGACTCACCTTGCCCATAGACTAACATTGCCCATAGACTAACACTGCCCATAGACTAACATTGCCCATAGACTAACATTGCCCATAGACTCACCTTGCCCATAGACTAACATTGCCCATAGACTAACACTGCCCATAGACTAACATTGCCAATAGACTCACCTTGCCCATAGACTAACATTGCCCATAGACTAACATTGCCCATAGACTAACATTGCCCATAGACTCACCTTGCCCATAGACTAACATTGCCCATAGACTAACACTGCCCATAGACTAACATTGCCCATAGACTCACCTTGCCCATAGACTAACACTGCCCATAGACTAACACTGCCCATAGACTAACATTGCCCATAGACTAACACTGCTCATAGACTAACACTGCCCATAGACTAACATTGCCAATAGACTAACATTGCCAATAGACTAACACTGCTCATAGACTAACATTGCCCATAGACTAACATTGCCAATAGACTAACATTGCCCATAGACTAACATTGCCCATAGACTAACATTGCCAATAGACTAACATTGCCAATAGACTAACATTGCCCATAGACTAACATTGCCCATAGACTAACACTACCCATAGATTAACACTACCCATCGACTAACTCTGCCCATAGACTAACACTACCCATAGAATAACACTACCCATAGACTAACACTGCCCATAGACTAACACTGCCCATAGACTAACACTGTCCATAGACTAACACTGCTCATAGACTAACATTGCCCATAGACTAACACTGCCCATAGACTAACACTACCCATAGCCTAACACTGCCCATAGACTAACACTGCTCATAGACTAACACTGCCCATAGACTAACACTGCCCATAGACTAACATTGCCCATAGACTAACACTGCCCATAGACTAACTCTACCCATAGACTAACACTGCTCATAGACTAACACTACCCATAGACTAACACTCCTCATAGACTAACACTGCCCATAGACTAACATTGCACATAGACTAACATAGCCCACAGCTTAAGAACGCAAGTTCCAATTGACTTTGTTTCATCAAACCCTAATGCATTTATTAACGTTATATTAACGTTATATTAACGTTACATTAACGTTATATTAACCATTGAGACCCAAAGGGGTACAGGGGTTCAGTTTCAGAACCGTCTCTCTCAGCCGAGTCGAGCATCTCAGCACCACACGAGCATCTCTGGACGCACGGACACGCCGTGCGAGTATCCACCTTCCACGTGGGGTCTCATCAGCGAGCCGTGTGTGTGGGGGGGGGCAGGCAGTGGCAGTGGGGGGTGGGCGTCTTGTTAAACCAACGCTGCTACGATGCCAGATCCTATTTGGCACGGACACTCCATCAACACGACGGCAACCTCGATCATCGAGCACACGCAAATCGGGTGTAAAACTCATTACTACGCTCGGAAGGACAACGGAGACAGACCACCGGCCAATCAATTTGCGCGGCACCGTACGCGCGAAGCAACGGAGCGCAGGAGCGGTGGCGCATCGGTTAGCGAACGCCGCGTTTATGAACACCGCGGGGTTTTAAAAAAAAAATTTATTTAAGCGGGGTATGTGCCACGCGCGCGTCGAAACTTCTTTCGCACCGTACGTAGCCAAAACCGTGATGATTGCGGCGTGTTCGCGCGATGTTGACTACCTCGCCTGGTGTGCAGGAGGTCGTGGGTTCGATCCCGACCCTGACGATGCCTGCTGTATATTTGGAATGTGTGTGTGTCTCTCTCTCATCATCATCATCATCACGGTGGCTAGGAGATGTTAACTACCTCGCCTGGTATGCAGGAGGTCGTGGGTTCGATCCCGACCCTGACGATGCCTGCTGCTGTATATTTTGAGTTTGCGTGTCTCTCTCTCTCTCTCATCATCACGGTGGCTAGGAGATGTTGACTGCCTCACCTGGTATGCAGGAGGTCGTGGGTTCGAACCCGACCCTGACGACGTCTGCTGTATATTTGGAGTTTGCGTGTCTCTCTCTTTCCGTGGTGAGATGTTAATTACCTCGCCTGGTCTACAGGAGGTCCTGGGTTCGATCCCGACCCTGACGACACCTGCTGTTTATTTGGAGTTTGCGTGTTTCTCTCTCCGTGGTCGCGTGGATTTTCCTACGGATGCTCCGGTTTTGTTTCCCCTCCACGTTTAGAATCAAGGTCACGCGTTTAAAGTTATTTTGCTGCTGATATAAATTCCCACGCGATGATGATGATGATAAGTCCACTTCGTTGAGCTATCATTTGCTATAGCCAGGGTCGCTTCTGAAAGAAAGAGCTGTGCAACTCAGTGGGGCCTTACCTGGTAAAATAATAAAACAAGTGTTACTTTATATTCTTGGTTCTTTCGGTTTAGTCACGTAGATTGAAAATAAAAAGTAAAACTAGAAATTTAAAATTAAAGCAAAAAACCCACGACGTTTCGATCGCAACACAAGCGGTCCTCATCTCTCCGCCTGATAATGTATACACTACACACTACATTACACTACACACTACACTACACACTACACTACACACTACATTACACTAAACACTACACTACACACTACACTACATTACACTACATTACACTACACTACACACGACACTATACACTACATTACACACTACACTACACTACACACTACATTACACTACACACTACACTACACACTAAACACTACACTACATACTACACTACACTATACACTACATTACACACTACACTATACTCGTAACTAATTATCGTTTTGTTTACGTGACCAATCCCTAACTAATCGGCTGTGTCGGGTGGTGGAGGGTCACGACACATTTACACTTCCACACATACAGCAGGCGTCAGGGTCTAGAGCCGAACCCACGACCTCGTGTAATAGCAGGCGATGGAACTAAGACATCTCGACACTGCAGCGTCAAAGTCGGAGACGCGATGGAACCCGGAGTTCACCAACTCTCAGCACTCATTAATTCTAGATTTGAAGCTTTCGTGACTGCAATGATTCATATCCTTTACCGAAAAATCTCAGCACTCACTCGATCTCTCTCGCTCTCTCTCTCTCTTTTTTTTACGATCAGTGGAAACAAGAAGATGCTCGGTGTAGACGGCACTTTGCTTCGTTCATCATTTCGTAATTTTTTTCTTTAACTTTGCTTTATGTAAACCCCCACCTCTCGCTCACTCTCTCGCTCACTCTCTCGGTCACTCTCTCGCCCACTCGCTCACTCTCTCGCTCACTCTCTCGGTCACTCTCTCGCTCACTCTCTCGCTCACTCTCTCGGTCACTCTCTCGCTCGCTCACTCGCTCACTCTCTCGCTCACTCTCTCGCTCACTCGCTCACTCTCTCGCTCACTTTCTCACTCTCTCGCTTGCTCACTCGCTCACTCTCTCGCTCACTCTCTCGCTCACTCTCTCGCTCTCTCGCTCGCTCGCTCACTCGCTCACTCTCTCGCTCACTCTCTCGCTCACTCTCTCGCTCACTCTCTCGCTCACTCTCTCGCTCACTCTCTCGGTCACTCTCTCACTCACTCTCTCGGTCACTCTCTCGCTCACTCTCTCGCTCACTCTCTCGCTCACTCTCTCGCTCGCTCGCTCGCTCACTCGCTCACTCTCTCGCTCACTCGCTCACTCTCTCCTCGCTCACTTTCTCACTCTCTCGCTCGCTCACTCGCTCACTCTCTCGCTCACTCTCTCGCTCACTCTCTCGCTCTCTCGCTCGCTCGCTCACTCGCTCACTCTCTCGCTCACTCTCTCGCACACTCTCTCGCTCACTCTCTCGCTCACTCACTCGCTCACTCTCTCGCTCACTCTCTCGGTCACTCTCTCACTCACTCTCTCGGTCACTCTCTCGCTCACTCTCTCGCTCACTCTCTGGTTCTGCACGCAGCCCTTCTCGCAGTCCACTCTCTCTCTTTTGTTTTCATCATATCGGTTTTTTTTCATTTTTTTTCAATGATTTATTTTATGTGCCCTCCCCCCTGTTTAAATGAAAGATTTCACCAAATATATCAAGCTAATTTTCTTACCCCCCCCCCCCTCTCTCTACCCCCCCCCCTCTCTACCCCCCCCCCTCTCTCTCTACCCCCCCTCTCTCTCTACCCCCCCCCCCCTCTCTCTCTACCACCTCTCTCTACCCCCCCCCCCTCTCTCTACCACCTCTCTCTACCCCCCCCTCTCTCTCTACCCCCCCTCTCTCTCTACCCCGCCCCCCTCTCTCTCTACCACCTCTCTCTACCCCCCCCCCCCCTCTCTTTTTTTACGATCAGTGGAAACAAGAAGATGCTCGGTGTAGTCGGCACTTTGCTTCCTTCATCATTTCGTATTTGTTTTTTACTTTGCTTTATGTAAACTCCCAACTCTCGCTCACTCTCTCGCTCTCTCTCTACCCCCTCTCTCCCTACTCCATGTCTATGTTTCCCCTATGTTTTCTATGTAATATTTGTAACAACATTTTTTTATTTTTTTACAAGTGCTGCATCTGCACCCAAGCCCGTCTCGCAGTCCTTGGCCTCCGATGGGTAGCTCATATCTGCATGCAGAGCTGTTCTCTCTCTCTCTCTCGTCTTCTCTCGCCTTCTCTCGCTCTCTAGCCAAACGCTGCGGTGACCTCCAGTGGAGGTTGGCACACTGCACGTTGCCATCGGCCGTGTGGCTCAGCCGAATCTCGCCAGGGGTAACAGACTTGTGCATTTCCTGCGGTGCCAGGGAGGATCTGCCCCACCAGAACTTACGCTGCCAGCGGCTCAAACCAACGTTCCGCCTTTTGGGGGACATCTTCAGGAAACTGGGGGTGCCCTTCTACAACAGCAGCAGCTTCGTATATGGGGTGGTGCCTTACCTGGCTAACAAGCGCCATGACCTCGCCAACTTCGCCTGTGCTCAGGCGATGATGGCGGTGTACAGAACGAAGAAAAATTAACCCGTAAAAACAAAGTTTTTCACTATAAATCCTTTATATGCGTGGCATCGGTTTTATTTTATTATTCATTTCTGTTTTTCTTGAGTAAGAGTTTCATTTTTATCACATTGGTATTTTAATTTAAATATGACATTTTTTTTTTCCTAAAAAGTGGAAAATTTTTGGAATTTTTTTTTACGAAAATAAATTGTCACGCACAACGAGTCTGTGTGCAAAATGTCAGCTCGATTGGATCACGGGAAGTGGGTTAAAAAAACGACCGAAAGATTTGCACGGTCGTAAGCGCGCAAGCAAGCAAGCAAGTGAACTTAATATAAAGGATTTTAAAAGATGCTGCAAGGTGACACTGACGGCTGCTCTGTGCTGCTTCCAGTGTTCAGGGGCCTGCTCAAGGCGCGGCTCCGGCTGGAGCACGCCATGTACCACACACGTGTCGGTGATGTGCAACGCGTCTTCTTAGAACGCTGGGGAGCCGGACAAGCCCCTCTCTGTAGCAGCGTGGACGGCACCCTCGTGGTGTTCACCTTCTGAAGCGCTCGCTCGTCACCGTGGCGTGCGCGATGACCACCACCACCACCACCACAACCACCACAACCACCACCACCACAACCACCACCACGTGACTTTTCTTTCGTGTCATGCGCGGTGCTTTTAGCGCCACATCGCGTGGATTTGTAGCGTTTGTTTATTTTAATTTGTTTGCTGGTGACTTTGTGTATTTCATATCGAAATTTCCTCCAGTGCTGTTGCTGCTGGCGGCAATAAAAGTTGTTTAAAAGTCAAAAGTCTCTCTCTCTCGCTCTCTCGCTCTTAGAATCTTAATTTAAACAGGAGGAGGAGGAATCCGAATAAACACAAAGCTCTTGTTCCCAGACGTGTCCAGCCGAAGTCGGTTGTTGCCTTCACTGTCAGGATAAGCGATGGAGAGGGTGGATCATACTACACCACTCTGGGTCAGTGCGGCAAGAAAGCACATTTTGTCTCGCTGAGTACTCGACTGAGTATCTGGCTGAGTAAGTGGCTGAGTCCGGAGTCTCTCATGCACTTCATGATGGTAATGCCCCAATAATAATTGCAATCATAACGATGATGATGGCTTATTTCTGCAGGCAAGCCACATTGGACGCATAAAACGTGATAATATAGCCTTGTATAATCCCTATTGAGTCATTCGCGGATTATTTATCAACAGTTTGGCCAAAACTGGCTACATTGAATGTGCGTGCGTGTGTGTGCAGTGGTGTGGAGTCCGTAAAATTATCGCCGCCGGGGAGACAAAGGCGGCCGGGCGTGGTGTTGTTCACCCACGACCCCATCGTGTGCCGTGCCGGCCTTCACAGTTGCCGCTACTCACTAACAGCACTTGCCCCTACAAGTCTGTTGAGACTACACGGAAGGCGGGGGGACCTTTGTCTTTGTGTGCGCGTGTGTGCCTAGTCCCCGCTTGCGATGTGTAAACATCACCACTAGGGGAGACAAAGGCGGTCGGGCGGTCTGACGTGGTGCTGGCCCACCCATCACCTCCCCGTGTTTCGAGACCGCCTTCATGGCGAGTGTCAGAACTTGCCCCTATAATTCTGTTAAGGCTATAAGAGATGGGGGTGGGGTTGGAGGGATGTTCAAGTTCAAGTTCATTTATTAGGTATAGCCCTGTGAGCCATTCGGCTCTTGAATCGGGTGCAACCGCAACAAACAAAAAACAAATGCATTAACAAAAAACATCTTAAAGTGAATATGTGACTAAGTGCAAACAGAAAATCCAAGAAAAGACAGCAAAATATTGCAGAAAAAAACACCGTACACCAACGCTGTGTGCAAAAATCCCAGTGGGGTGCAAGTCAAACAACAACAACAACAACCACAAGACAACTTAGATTAAGGCCATCTTAATCTAAATGTGGGGGGGGGGTAGCCTTTATTACCTATACTTATTCATCCCACGTCCGCGTTGTTGTCAGTGTTGTGATGTAATACAATACACTATTAGAAAGTATTGTGGAAAAAACAAGTCGATCCCACGTGTTAGTGCATTTTTCAAAATTTTAGGCAGGAAATTAGTTCATATTCTAAGGTTTTCGGTAAAGTCACGTAGGTAAAAAAATTCAAATTAAAATGAATAAAAGTAAAATTTTTATTTTACTTTTATTAATTTTAACATTAATAAAAGTAAAAAACGATTTATTTTACTTTTATTAATTTTTATTTAAATGTTTTACCTACGTGACTTTACCGAAAACCTTAGAATATGAATCCTTGCAGTCACGAAATCTTCAAATCTAGAAGGAATTTAGTTTTCAAATGTAGATAATTTTTCTGGGTTGGAACCCCCAGACACCCTGGAAGATTTGGTCCCCCTCCCCAATGTTGCCTCCATGGCTACGGCCTTCGTAATAACCACTGCTAGAGACTAACATTGTCCATACAACCCCCAGGTTAAGAAGAACAGCTGGACTTAAACGGAGCTCGGTTTAACGCATTTAATTAACTCGCAATGTCGTATGACCATACTTCGCCACGCCGGTACATGGGCGAGCGGGGGTTGGGGAGCACAGATGCGCATTGGCCCTCTGCTGCTCGTCACGTGGCCCTGTAGTAACCTGTCATGCATGAACAGTATCATTGTTACAACTCTGTGGGTGATCATGATATTGTTTTCTCCGATACAAGGTACTCTGCAAGCCGTCTGGATACCACACAAAGATTTGTCCATGAGGCCATACAGATATACAAACATAACTTCAACCGAGAAGATGGATTCAAATTGAGCAATCATTGGAAAGATGTGATTAACCATATTAATGACATGTTAATGACATGTTAATGACATGTTAAACCTCAACCGCCACTCTCCCCCGCTCTGTGTCCCCCCTCCCCCATCCGTGACTCCGTCGTGTAGTAGCTCCTTCACCTTCCTGGCTCCACCCACACCCCAACCCCCCCCCCCCCCCCCCATTCTGCACCCGTCAGAGGTCGCAAACGGGTTTTGATTCCTTACCCGTACCCGTACCCGGCCGCACCAGGGTCACAAACGGGTACCGGTACCCGGCGCGTACCCGTACCCTACCCGTACCCGGCCGCACCAGGGTCGCAAACGGGTACCCGTACCCGTACCCGGCCGGGTACGGGTAGCCGGGTATTGGGTAGGGTACGGGTATCGGGTACCCGGTTGCGACCTCTGGCGCCCGTCCTCATTGGCTCCTCCCCCTCCTCCTCTTAACCTATGTAACAATGTCTCATCACAAATAACTCTGGCTATAGTCATTACGGGTACGGGTAGGCCGTGAGTCACTGGGTGAGTCACCGTTTGTCACTCATTTCCCAACGTCTTGTCTCTTCTCACGATTCAAGTTCCTAGAATCGACCCACCCGCGCCTGCAACGTGGCTTCATCCCAGAGGTCGCAATCGGGTACCCGATACCCGTACCCTACCTGTACCCGGCCGGGTACGGCCGGGTACGGGTACCCGTTTGCGACCCTGGTGCGGCCGGGTACGGGTACGGGTAGGCCGTGAGTCACTGGCGAGTAACCGTTTGTAACTCATTTCGGGAAGGGTACGGGTAGGGGACGGGTACCCGTACCGGTACGAGTACGGGTACCCATTTGCGACCCTGGTGCGGCCGGGTACGGGTAAGGAATCAAAACCCTTTTGCGACCTCTGCGGTCCACCGTCAACCGCATCGCACTGCGCAATCGATGGCAGCAGTAGATGCGGACACCCGTGACGATGCACAAATGGGAACATGCAAGAGGCTGCAACAGTGGTGTTGCGACTGCGGTCATCCAGAACAGCACCGTTGATCGACGCGATGGCGCCCGATCCACAAAATACTGCCTCCGCTGACGCGGTTATCTTTGGCTTGACCACCTGAATGTGGCACTGTAGTCGTGCTGCTTTGCAGCTACATCAGCAGCCGTACGACAAAAAGTGCACTGTCGTGACTGTTGTGCAGCGTTGAGTCTATGGGCTGACTCAACACTGCGCATAGACTCAACACTGCCCGTAGACTCAACACTACCCATAGACTCAACACTGCCCATAGACTCAACACTACCCATAGACTCAACACTACCCATAGACTCAACACTACCCATAGACTCAGCACTACCCATAGACTCAACACTACCCATAGACTCAACACTGCCCATAGACTCAACACTGCCCATAGACTCAACACTACCCATAGACTCAACACTACCCATAGACTCAGCACTACCCATAGACTCAACACTACCCATAGACTCAACACTGCCCATAGACTCAACACTGCCCATAGACTCAACACTACCCATAGACTCAACACTACCCATAGACTCAACACTGCCCATAGACTCAACACTACCCATAGACTCAACACTGCCCATAGACTCAACACTGCCCATAGACTCAACACTACCTGTTTGACAAGAACGAGGAAGAATAAGACGATGTATAACAAAGGTGCAAACGCTTGCTGTATGATTTGCAGGAGGTAGAGCGTGATACAAGTTCAACGCACGTGCATACAGACATCAACAGTTTGCTAAAAATCTCAAGGTCACGAACCACACATTGAAGGCAATTTCTGATCGCTTTCATCCTCATACGAGTACGCTTTAGGTAAGGTTGTGCAGCCAGCCACTCAGTATTTAAGCGGCAAAGCATCAGGGGGAAAAAAATTGAATATCCCAGACAAATGTCATTATAACAAGTAGCGGCTGTTTAAAGTTTGGCTCTGTAGGTCTGCAGTGAATTACTTTTCTCATTAAGTTCAGAGTGGCTTTCTAGCGCACGCTCTCTCGCTCTCTCTCTCTCGTTATGATTGAGTGTATATTTATTTATTTGTCCCACGAACGGCACAGACATACACAGCAAAAAAGCTATAATGAAAAAACTATAATCATATTTTTTTTATTTTACCAGGTAAGGCTCCAACGAGCTGTATCGTAGCTCCTTTAAAGCAAAAAAATTATAGCTATTTATTTCAGAAGCGACCCTGGCTAACGCAAATTATATCTCAAATAAGCGGCTTATTATCATGATCATCATCACCACGTGGAAATTTAAATCAGCCGAAAAACTTCGAAACGCGTGACGTTCTTGACTCGATTCGGCCACAAATGAAACGCTGAACGAAGCCGGCTTATGATCATCATCGTCACCACCACGTGGAAATTTAAATCAGCTGAAAAACTTCGAAACGCGTGACGTTCTTGACTCGACACGGCCACAAATGAAACGCTCAACGAAGCCGGCTTATGATCATCATCATCATCACCACGTGGAAATTTTAATCAGCCGAAAATCTTCGAAACGCGTGACGTTCTTGACTCGACACGGCCACAAATGAAACGCTCAACGAAGCCGGCTTATTATCATCATCATCATCACCACGTGGAAATTTAAATCAGCCGAAAATCTTCGAAACGCGTGACGTTCTTGACTCGATTCGGCCACAAATGAAACGCTGAACGAAGCCGGCTTATGATCATCATCGTCACCACCACGTGGAAATTTAAATCAGCTGAAAAACTTCGAAACGCGTGACGTTCTTGACTCGACACGGCCACAAATGAAACGCTCAACGAAGCCGGCTTATGATCATCATCATCATCACCACGTGGAAATTTTAATCAGCCGAAAATCTTCGAAACGCGTGACGTTCTTGACTCGACATAACCACAGATGATAGCCCCAACGAAGTGGACATTGACAGCGGGCCAAACGCGGTTGAATGCGCGGTCGAACCTAGATGTGGAGCGGGGAAATAAAAAATAAAACGGCGGAAGACCCCGGAGCAAAATCCTCGTGGCCACGGGGAGACAGACAGACAGACAGAGACGCAAACTCCAAATGTACAGCAGGCGTCACGGGGTCGGGATCGCGAAACCCCGGGACCTCCTGTATACGAGGCGAGGTAATTGATATCTCACCGGTGACCCGGGTTCGATTCCCGCTCACGGCCAACACCACCAGTGACGATTATCTGAATCGGTCCCGGTCCTCCCCTAGGTCGACTCAGCCTCAAATTAGTACCTGGTGAGGTGTGTAAACATCGCCACTGGGGAGACAAAGGCGTTCGGGCGTGGTGCTGGCCACCCACCCCCTCGTGTGCCGTGCCGGCCTTCATAGGTGCTGCTCGCTAACAGCACTTGCCCCTACAGTCTGTTAAGGCTACACGGGGGATCTTTGTCTTTGATCATTGTTTGTGCGCCGCGATGGTGAGATGTTGACTACATCGCCTCGTATACAGAAGGTGGTGGGATCAATCCCGACCCTGACGATGCCTGTTTATTTGGAGTTTGTGTGTTGAACTTCTTTCGCACCGTACCGAGCCAACGGTTACTAATCCGTGGATCTCTGTGAGTGTCTCTATGGGCATCTCTGTGGGTCTTGGTGTCTGTGAGTCTCTGTGTGTGTGTGTGTGTTGAACTTCTTTCGCGCCGTACCTAGCCAAGGGTTACTAATCCGTGGATGTCTTTGAGTGTCTCAATGGGCATCTCTGTGGGTCTGGGTGTCTGTGGGTCTCTGTGTCTGGGTGTTGAACTTTTTTCGCACCGTACCTTGCCAACGGCTGCTAATCCATGGATCTCTGTGGGTGTCTCTTTGAGCTTCTCTGTGGGTCTGGGTGTCTGTGGGTATGTGTGTGTGTGGGTGTTGAACTTTTTTCGCACCGTACCTTGCCAACGGCTGCTAATCCATGGATCTCTGTGGGTGTCTCTTTGGGCTTCTTTGTGGGTCTGGGTGTCTGTGGGTATGTGTGTGTGTGGGTGTTGAACTTCTTTTGCACCGTACCTAACCAACGGCTGCTAATCCGTGGATCTCTGTGGGTGTCTCAATGGGCATCTCTGTGGGTCTGGGTGTCTGTGAGTCTCTGTGTGTGTGTGTGTTGAACTTCTTTCGCGCCGTACCTAACCAACGGCTGCTAATCCGTGGATCTCTGTGAGTCTCTATGGGCATCTCTGTGGGTCTGGGTGTCTATGAGTCTCTGTCTGTGTGTGTGTTGAACTTCTTTCGCGCCGTACCCAGCCAACGGTTACTAATGCGTGGATCTCTGTGAGTGTCTCAATGGGCATCTCTGTGGGTCTGGGTGTCTGTGAGTCTCTGTGAGTGTGTTGAACTTTTTTCGCACCGTACCTTGCCAACGGTTACTAATGCGTGGATCTCTGTGAGTGTCTCAATGGGCATCTCTGTGGGTTTGGGTGTCTGTGAGTCTCTGTGTGTGTGTTGAACTTTTTTCGCACCGTACCTAACCAACGGCTGCTAATCCGTGGATCTCTGTGGGTGTCTCAATGTGCATCTCTGTGGGTCTGGGTGTCTGTGAGTCTCTGTGAGTGTGTTGAACTTTTTTCGCACCGTACCTTGCCAACGGCTGCTAATGCGTAGATCTCTGTGGGTGTCTCAATGGGCATCTCTGTGGGTCTGGGTGTCTGTGAGTCTCTGTGAGTGTGTTGAACTTTTTTCGCACCGTACCTTGCCAACGGCTGCTAATGCGTAGATCTCTGTGAGTGTCCACGTCTGCGGCTCGCGAGGAATTTCAATTTGGACGCCTTCAGCCAAAGCAGCAATGACGACGACAACAAAGACGGAAAAAAAAACACATTCCCTACCGCCGCTGAAGTGAAATAGCCACGTCGTTTTCTGCCCATTAACGTTCTTCTCTTGAAAAAAAAACACGTAATTATTCCACTTTATTACAGCCTCACGAGAAGGCTAAGACGTGCTCTGCGATTTGCATATATATATGGCTGCTAACGCGTGCATTAAAAGACTGGGCGATGCCTAAAAAAATATATAAGCTCCCACTCAGCTGCGTGCAGCACGGAGGAGGCCTGCACAAAGACAAAGATCACCCGTATAGCCTGCGCATGTTTGTGTTTGGGCGTGGGGGGCAAGTGCTGTAAGCGAGCACGTGGGATGAGATTGGTGGGGTGGCCGGCACCACGCCCGGTCGCCTTTGTCTCCCCCAGTGTTGAACGCTGCACCTCATTGGCTGCTCGATTGAGGGTTTTTTTTTGTCGACATAGGAGAGGCCCAGGACGGGACCAGATAATTGTCGCTGGCTTTGGCCAGATGCTGTTGGGTTCGATCCCGACACTGACGATGCCTGCTGCTGTATATTTGGAGTTTGCGTGTATCTCTCTCTTCGTGGTGAGATGTTAACTACCTCGCCTGGTATACAGGAGGTCGTGGGTTCGATCCCGACCCTGACGCCTGCTGTGTATTTGGAGTCTGGGTGTCTCTCTCTCTCATCATCACGGTGGCTAGGAGATGTTAACTACCTCGCCTGGTCTACAGGAGGTCGTGGGTTCGATCCCGACCCTGACACCTGCTGTATATTTGAAGTTTGCGTCTCTCTCTCGCCGTGGTGAGATGTTAACTACCTCGCCTGGTATACAGGAGGTCGTGGATTCCATTGCTAGGAGATGTTGACTACTTCGCCTGGTATACAGGAGGTCGTGGGTTCAATCCCGACAATGACGCCTGCTGCTGTATATTTGGAGTTTGCGTGTCTCTCTCGCCGTGGTCGCGTGGATTTTTCTCCAGGGCTCTCTGGCCCCTCCACATGAAGTATCATTGTCACGCGTTTACAGTAATTTGACTGCAATAGCTTCCCACGTGATAACCACCACGACGACGGATGATGAGCCACTTCGTTGAGCTGTCATTTGTGTTGGCCAGGGCACTTTATTAAAACGCGCTAACCTACATGCTCGGTTGAATTTATCTTATAAAAAATGAAAATAAACATGATAATTGTTTTTTTACACTTTTATCTGGCAACAAAACTGACACCTTTTTTACGAGGAGTCATGTTTGCATTGACCACAATACCTACAGTCATAATACAAACAAAAAACACAACTCTGATAATGTGTGCACTGTCCTTGAAGTTGATTGGTCCACACCCAAGACAGCTTTCCTTAGAGCCTAGTCTCACATGGTGTTGGACCAGATGACGCCAAAAGGCGCACAACTCAAAGACAATGCACCATCAGAGTATGAGAGTTCAGGGTAAAGCATTTACACCATTGGAACCTCATTTGCCAGTAAAAAATATGATAATTGTTTTTTTACCCTTCTATCTGGCAACAAAACTGACACCTTTTTTTACAAGGAGTCATGTTTGCATAGACCACAAAAGCTACAGTCATAATGCAAACAAAAAACACAACTCTGATAATGTATGCACTGTCCTTGAAGTTCATTGGTCCACACCCGAGACAGCTTTCCTTAGAGCCTAGTCTCACATGGTGTTGGACCAGATGACGCCAAAAGGCGCACAACTCAAAGACAATGCACCATCAGAGTTTGAGAGCTCGGGGTTGAAGCATTCACACCATTGGAACCTCATTTGCCAGTAAAAAAATGTTATCATATTTTTTACTGGCAAATATTATCATATTTTTTACTGGCAAATGAGGTACCAATGGTATATAAAAACATGTTTAAATTGTTTTTTTTTTTAAATAGTGACTCCCCACCGTCAACAACCCATTCGCTCGCTGCGTATGCCGAGTGGCTAACGGGTATAAGAATCGGGGTTTTCTCTTTTCTGGCAACAAAACAGGTTCTGTAAAGATGTTGAAACACAAAATTGAAACCTTTTGCAAGGAATCGCAATGCTTGTGGTGAACATACAAACAAACATTCATTCTAGATTTCAAGTTGTCGTGACTGCAAGGATCCATACTCTTTGTTTCTTTCGGTAAAGTCACGTAGGTGGAAAATAAAAAATAAAATAAGAATTAAATAAAAATGTAGTTTTTTCTATTTGTATTTTGTATTTTTATTCTTATTTAAGAAAATATTTTCACCTACGTGACTTTACCGAAAAAACCAAAGAGTTTAAAAAAAACATGCTCTGACAGTCTTGTGCATTGTCTTTGAAACTGATTGGTCCACACCAGAGACAGCTTTCTTTTGAGCCTCGTCTCAAAACCGGTGTTAGAACCAAAGGACGCCAAAAAGGCGGACAGCACAAAGACAATGCCACTCTCAGGACAAACTCTTTGCTTTTTTCGGTAAAGTCACGTAGGTGAAAATAAAAACTAAAATTAGAATGCAAATAAAAAATAAGAATAAAAATACTAAAATAAAATTAAGAAAATAAAAAATACAAATATAAATAACTTTAAAAAATATTCTTATTTTTTTTTTCACCGACGTGACTTTACCGAAAAAAACAAAGAGCACGAATCCTTGCAGTCACGAAACTTCAAATCTACAACTATCAGGACATCGAGAGCTCGGGGTGAGCAGCTCACATCTTAACACACCTGTTTCATTGCCAGAAAGGGGGAAAACCCCCATTCTATTTTGAAACCTGCAAAGAAGGTGCCATGATGTGACCAACACGTGACCATCCTGACAATATCTTTGGGGGATTTAAAACATTCGGGCGGCGAAATTTGTATTTTTCCTCGTCGCCCGCTCCGTGACAAACACCACCCCCACCCCCACCCACCCCCACCCCCCATTCTTTGTTTGCTTCATGAGCATAATAAAACATTCCGTCTTTGGTATTGCTCGTCATGGCCGGCGGTGATTTATTTGAACTCGCCTCCTTCCCTCCAAGCGGCGGCGAGGGGAGGCAACGCGTCTGGGTTTTGTGGGGTGGATCATTTTGTTGACGTTTGGGACGTTCAACTTCTTTCGCACCGTACGTAACCAGCCGTGATAATCTGTGGGTTTCTGTTGGGTCTCCGTGGGTCTCTGTGGGTCTCTGTGTGTGGGGGGGACTTCCTTTGCACCGTACGTATCCAGCCGTGATAATCTGTGGGTTTCTGTTGGGTCTCCGTGGGTCTCTGTGGGTCTCTGTGTGTGTGGGGGACTTCCTTTGCACCGTACGTATCCAGCCGTGCTAATCTGTGGGTTTCTGTTGGGTCTCTGTGAGTCTCTGTGGGTCTCTGTGTGTGTGGGGGGGATTTCTTTTGCACCCTACTTATCCAGCCGTGATAATCTGTGGGTCTCTGTTGGGTCTACGTGGGTCTCTGTGGGTCTCTGTGTGTGTGGGGGATTTCTTTTGCACCCTACTTATCCAGCCGTGATAATCTGTGGGTTTCTGTTGGGTCTACGTGGGTCTCTGTGGGTCTCTGTGTGTGGGGGGGACTTCTTTCACACCGTACGTATCAAGCCGTGCAAATTTGTGGGTCTCTGTTGGGTCTCTGTGGGTCTCTGTGGGTCTCTGTGTGTGGGGGGGGCTTCTTTTGCACCGTACGTATCCAGCTGTGGCAATCTGTGGGTTTCTGTTGGGTCTCTGTGGGTCTTTGTGGGTCTCTGTGTGTGTTGGGGGGGACTTCTTTTTCACCGTACGTAGCCAAGCGTGATAATCTGTGGGTCTCTGTTGGGTCTCTGTGGTTCTCTGTGGGTCTCTGTGTGTGGGGGGGGACTTCTTTTTCACCGTACGTAGCCAAGCGTGATAATCTGTGGGTCTCTTTTGGGTCTCTGTGGGTCTCTGTGGGTCTCTGTGTGTGTGGGGGGGACTTCTTTTGCACCGTACGTATCCAGCTGTGATAATCTGTGGGTCTCTGTTGGGTCTCTGTGGTTCTCTGTGGGTCTCTGTGTGTGTGGGGGGGGGGGGGGACTTCTTTTGCACCGTACGTATCCAGCCGTGACAATCTATGGGTCTATGGTGGGTCTCCGTGGGTCTCTGTGGGTCTCTGTGTGTGTGGGAGGACTTCTTTTGCACCGTACGTATCCAGCCGTGATAATCTGTGGGTCTCTGTTGGGTCTCTGTGGTTCTCTGTGGGTCTCTGTGTGTGTGGGAGGACTTCTTTTGCACCGTACGTATCCAGCCGTTATAATCTGTGGGTCTCTGTTGGGTCTCTGTGGTTCTCTGTGGGTCTCTGTGTGTGGGGGGGGACTTCTTTTGCACCGTACGTATCCAGCCGTTATAATCTGTGGGTCTCTGTTGGGTCTCCGTGGGTCTCTGTGTGTGTGGGGGGATTTCTTTTTCACCGTACGTATCCAGCCATGCTAATCTGTTGATCTCTGTTGGGTCTCTGTGTGTGTGTGTTGAACTTCTTTCTCACCGTACGTAGCCAACCGCGCTAATTGGCGGGGTGGGGGTGGGGGGGGGAGGTGTCAGGGGGAGAGGTTTCTGATTTCCGAACGCGTTTGCTTAAAACCCCCGCGGGGGATTTGTGTTTTCCGTAGTGGGTTTTGTTTTGCGTCTGTAGGTGTTCGCGCCGATTAATTACGTTGCGTCCGTGTTAATTGCTATTTAAAAACACGCTAATTCGCTTGGCGATGGTGATAAAGACGGACACAGATGATGTGTGCATGCATCTCAGCAGCCGCTCCGCAGTTAAGATCATACGTCATGGGCCCTGTCAATTGTTATTGTTCTAATGGGGATCCAAACCACTCCGAACTCGACTCACCCATTCGCTCAATCATCCACCCACTGACTCTCCCACTCACTCACCAACTCACCCATTCACTCGCCCACCCATACACTCACCAATTGACTCACCCACTCGCTCACTCGGCCATTCACTCACTCACGAACTCACTCACCCACTCACTCACTAACTAACTCATTCACCCACACGCTCAATCACTGACTCTCCCACTCACTCACTAACTCACCCACTCACTCACTAACTCACCCACTCACTCGCCCACGCATCCACTCACCAATTAACTCACCCACTCGCTCACTCGCCCACCCATCCACTCACCCATTAACTCACCCACTCGCTCACTCGCCCATTCACTCACTCACGAACTCACTCACCCACTCACTCACTAACTAACTCATTCACCCACACGCTCACTCACTGACTCTCCCACTCACTCAGCAACTCACCCACTCGCTCGCTCACCCATCCACTCACCCATTCACTCACTCAACCACTCACTCACCCACTCACTCACCAACTCGCTCACTCGCCCATTCACTCACTCAACCACTCACTCACTCACCCATTCACTCACCCACCCATCCACACACCCATTCACTCACTCACCCACTCACTCACTCACCCACCCATCCACTCACCCATTCACTCACTCGACCACACGCTCGCCAGATACGGAGAGCACGAGAGAGAGAGAGATCGAGAGTGGGTCCCGAATCAGACTGGACTCGTATCCAAAGAGAGGGAGAGAGCGACGGGAGAGAGGACAGTGGAGGGCAGGATGATTGATGCAGCTCGTTGTTTTGAGCGAACGGGCGTGAAATTTTGGCGTTACCAATCCGGCCTTGGGGGGCTATGGGGGGCACAGAGGTGCGGTAGGGGGGGGGGGCGGAGGGTGGCGAGGGGGTAGGGAGTTGGTGGGGGGGGGGGGGGCCTTGGTTCTCACCTACACACGGTGGCTAGGAGATGTTAACTACCTCGCCTGGTATGCAGGAGGTCGTGGGTTCGATCCTGACCCTGACGATGCCTGCTGTATATTTGGAGTCTGCGTGTCTCTCTCTCTCATTATCATCATCACGGTGGCTAAGAGATGTTAACTACCTCGCCTGGTATGCAGGAGGTCGTGGGTTCGATCCTGACCCTGACGCCTGCTGCTGTATATTTGGAGTCTGCGTGTCTCTCTCTCTCTCTCAGCATCATCATCACGGTGGCTAGGAGATGTTAACTACCTCGCCTGGTATACAGGAGGTCGTGGGTTCGATCCCGACACTGACGATGCCCGCTGCTGTATATTTTGAGTTTGCGTGTCTCTCTCGCATCATCATCACGGTGGCTAGGAGATGTTAACTACCTCGCCTGGTATGCAGGAGGTCGTGGGTTCGATCCCGACACTGACGATGCCTGCTGTAAATTTGAATTTTGCGTGTCTCTCTTTCCCTCTCTCATTCGCCGTGGTCGCGCGGATTTTTCTCCGGGTTCTCCCTTTGTTCCATACAAGTCTAGAATCAACAACCACGCGTTTAGAGCATTGGGCTGCTGTGCATTTCGACGCGAGAAGCCATTTGTGGCCAAGTCGCTTCTGAAAAAAGGGCAACACGGCTCATTGGGGTCTTACGTGAAATAAAAAAAAGCAGTTTAAATTATTTCCTCCCACGGATTCACATTCATCGACCACTCAGGTGACACCCACTCACTCACCCACCCATCCACTCATCCACTAACTCACCCACTCACTAACTCACCCACACACTCATTCACCCATCCACTCACCCACTAACTCACCGACTCACTAACTCACACAGACACTCACCCACCCATCCACTCACCCACTAACTCACCCACTCACAAACTCACACACACACTCACTCACCCACCCATCCACTCACCCACTAACTCACCCACACACTCATCCACCCATCCACTCACCCACTAACTCACCCACTCACTAACTCACCCATACACTCACCCATCCATCCACTCACCCACTAACTCACCCACTCACTAACTCACACACTCACTCACTAACCAACCCATCCACTCACTCACTAACTCACCCACTCACTAACTCACACACACACTCACCAATCCACTCACCCACTAACTCACCCACTCACTAACTCACTCATACACTCACCCACCCATCCACTCACCCACTAACTCACCCACTCACTCACTAACTCACACACTCACTCACTAACCAACCCATCCACTCACTCACTAACTCACACACTCACTAACTCACTCACCCACCCTCTCACCCACTAACTCACCCCTCACTCGTCCACCCATCGACTCACCCACTAACTCACCCACTCACTCACCCATACACTCACTAACTCACCCACCCCCTCACCCACTAATTCACCCACTCACTCGTCCACCCATCCACTCACCAACTAACTCACCCACTCACTAACTCACGCACTCACTCACCCATACACTCACTCACCCCCTTCCTCACCCATTAACTCACCTACTCACTAACTCACCAACTCGCTGACTCACCCATTCCCTCACGCAACCCGTGCCAGGCTAGGTGCACACTGCGTTGAAGAGAACTTTCTCCGAGAGGTCGCTAGTCTGGCAGGAGGTCACTGCACCTCCGTTCACCTCCGATGAGTGAATTTCTGTTTTTTTTTTATTTCCCCGTACATCGCAACACAGGGGAGACAAAGGCGGCCGGGCTGGGTGATTGGTCACCACAACCCACCTCGTGTGCTGTGTCCGGCCTTCATAGGGTTGCTACTCGCTACATCACTTGCCCAAACAGTCTGTTCAGGCTACACTGGGAGATTCATTCGTGCATTCATACTGGTAGGAACGCACTGGTTCCACCAGGTCACAGGGGATTATTGTGTCCGTCCGTCGTGCAGGGAGGGGCTGGGTGGGGAGGGAGGGGCTGGGTGGGGAGGGGAGGGTGGGGAGGGGCTGAGTGGAGAGGGTGGGCCTGGGTGGGGAGGGGAGGGTGGAGAGGTGCTGGGTATGGAGGGTGGGGAGGGGCTGGGTGGGGAGGGAGGGGCTGGATGGGGAGGGGAAGGTGGGGAGGGGCTGGGTGGGGAGGGTGGGGAGGGGCTGGTGGGGAAGGTGGGGCTGGGTGGGGGGTGGGAGGGGTGGGGCTGGGTGAAGAGGGGAGGGGCTGGGTGGGAGGGGTGTGGCTGGGAGGGGAGGGGCTGGTCACCCCATGGTGCCCTTATAAAACTCAACGTTTAACCTACTCACGCCGGCTTGTGCCCGCCCTCACAGTCGGCCATATTTGCAAAATACACCACGCGGCCGTTGACCCTGCAGGCCATTGACCGAGCAACCCAACGTTCCTACCAGCTCCCTCCGCAGGAATGTGTTCACACAAACCCCGCCCCGCCCCCCCCCACAATTCGCACGTGACAAGTGACGTCATCACATCTGCTCCTCGATTTAAGGAACGAAAACAGGAGGATTTCTCCACAAATTTGGCTGTCCGCATGTATGATGCCGGTTGTAATTACTGATGAAACGTCGTTACTCAGATTGTAAATGTTGGGGATTTGGGGATTTGCTCTCCAGCACACCGGTGTGGTGCTGTACTAGTATACTACACTATACACTACTATATACACTACACTATACACTACTATACACTACTATATACACTACACTATACACTACTATATACAACACTATACACTACTATACACTACACTATACACTACTATACACTACATTATATACTACTATACACTTTACTATACACTACACTATACACTACACTATACACTACTATACACTACACTATACACTACTATACACTACACTATACACTACTATACACTACACGATACACTACACTATACACTACACTATACACTACAATACACTACACTATACACTACACTATACACTACACTATACACTACACTATACACTACACTATATACTACTATATACTACACTATACACTACTATACACTACACTATACACTACACTATACACTACACTATACACTACACTATACACTACTATACACTACACTATACACTACACTATACACTACACTATACACTACTATACACTACACTATACACTACACTATACACTAGACTATACACTAGACTATGCACTACACTATACACTACACTATACACATCTATACACTACACTATACACTACACTATACACTACTACACTGTACACTACACTATACACTACTACACTATACACTACATTATACACCACACTATACACATCTATACACTACACTATACACTACACTATACACTACACTATACACTACACTATACACATATATACACTACACTATACACTACACTATACACTACTAAACTATACACTACACTACACTATACACTACACTATACACTACACTATACACTACACTATACACTACACTCCCTCTCCTCATTTCCTCTCGTCCCTCTCCTCCCTCCCTCCTCTTCCTCGTCCCGTCTCTTTTTTTTACGATCAGTGGAAACAAGAAGATGCTCGGTGTAGTCGGCACTTTGCTTCGTTCGTCATTTCGTAAATTCCTTTTTAAATAATAACTCTCGCTCGCCCTCTCGCTCTCTCGCTCACTCTCTCGCTCGTTCTTTCGCTCGCTCTCTCACTCTCTCGCTCGCTCACTCTCTCGCTCACCCTCTATCTCCCTCTCTCGCTCGCTCGCTCGCTCACTCTCTCGCTCACCCTCTATCTCCCTCTCTCGCTCGCTCGCTCGCTCACTCTCTCGCTCGTTCTTTCGCTCGCTCTCTCGGTCACTCTCTCACTCACTCTCTCGCTCACCCTCTATCTCCCTCTCTCGCTCGCTCGCTCTCTCGCTCGCCCTCTCTCTCGCTCTCTCGCTCACCCTCTCTCTCGCTCTCTCGCTCTCTCGCTCTCTCGCTCACCCTCTCTCGCTCTCTCGCTCACCCTCTCTCGCTCGCCCTCTCTCTCGCTCTCTCGCTCACCCTCTCTCTCGCTCTCTCGCTCGCCCTCTCTCTCGCTCTCCTCGCTCACCCTCTCTCTCTCGCTCTCTCGCTCACTCCGCCCTCGACACCGTGAACGCCCCACTGACCCCCCCGTTCGAGACGCACGGGGCAGAGCGTGAACACAATCACAGGGCTGTCGCCTCTCCCTCCTCGTCATTGACCTTTCAGCTCCACCGTGGGGGGCGGGTGGTGGTGGTGGGGTTACGACTATTCAATCTGTAGTCGTCGCGAACAAATTTTACACACTTTCACAGTACGTGACTTTACCGAAAGAACCAAAGAGTATGGATTCCTGCAGTCACGAAAGCTTCCAATAATAATAATGTGGACTCTTTCGCATGTATCGATTTAAAACTTTGGTGACTGCAGGGATTCATCTTCTTGGTTCTTTCGGTAAAGTCACGTAGAATGGAAATAATAAAATAATAAAAATAAAACATAATAAAATAATTGTTTTTAAGGGAAATAATAAAATAATAAAAATAAAACATGATACAATAATTGTTTATAAGGGAAATAATAAAATAATAACAATAAAAATAATAAAATAATTGTCACGACGTTTCGGCCACAACGCAAGCAGCCGTCCTCAGGTGAAGAACAGGTCTGTCGAGAAGACAGACCTGTTCTTCTCGACAGACCTGCTCTTCACCTGAGGACGGCTGCTTGCGTTGTGGCCGAAACGTCGTGATTTTTATTTTATTTGACTTTTATTAATTTTCATGTTTTACCTACGTGACTTTACCGAAAAAAACTAAGAATATTCAGCTGGTCCACTGGCTGACCAGATGGTCGGATGACTTGGCAGGCCGTTTGGCCGGGTGGCCGGCTGGCTGACTGGCTGCCTGGCTGGCTAGCTGGCCGGATGACCGGATGACTGACAGGTCGTTCGGCCAGAGAGCCGGCTGGTCCACTGGCTGACCAGATGACCGGATGACTGGCAGGTCGTTCGGCCGGGTGGCTGCCTGGCTGCCTGGCTGTCCGCAAGGCTGGATGGCTGGCTGGCTGGCCGGTGATCTGAGTTCGATTCCCGAGCCACGGTTTCACCGTCAGTGGGCATCCGATATCTGAGACGGACTTGAGGAGGGAGCGCTGTTCTTTATCTCAACCCACCCGCACTGCACCGGAGTGGTGAAGTATGGTCAAATGGGCTACCACGAACGGGTGGGGCCGATCGTATGGTGGGGGGCGGGGGGGGGGAAGCGGGGGGCTCGGTTGCATCCAGCAGTGGATTGGCCAATGGGGGTTTAAAGAGTGAAGTGAGAGAGTGAGAGTGGGAGAGAGAGCGAGAGAGGGAGCCAAAGAGAGAGAGAGACACTCGGAGAAGAGCGATTGGGTGGGATGCACATCCACAACATTCACAACATTCACAATCTGCGGATGTGCTCCCCAGTTCACCCGCGTGTTGCAGAGGACATCCACAACATCCACAACATCCACAACATCTTCTTGGTTCTTTCGATAAAGTCACGTAGAAGGGAAATAATAAAATAATAAAAATATGAAACTAGAAAATTGTCTTGCTGTGGATTTCACACCTGATGATGATTGCTTGTGTTGCAGTCGAAACGTCGTGAGAAATGTTATTGTTTTATAATTTTTATCATTTTATTATTTCGCTTTTACATAATAACATAATAACATTTAATTTCATTGTATTACGTTTAATTTTTATTCAAATAAACAATGAAAAGTTTTTTTGATATTTTTTATTGTTTTATATTTGTATTATTTTATTATTTCCCTTCTACGTGACTTTACCGACAGAACCAAGAACATGAATCCCTGCAGTCACGAAAGCTTTAAATCGAAATTTAACATCCGCAGCGTCCACATCATCGCTGTGGTTGTCCCACCTGAAGACGCTTGCCCGCGTTGCGATCGAAACGTCGCGATCTATGCATTTTCTACTCACGTGACTTCACCGAACGAACCAACGAGTATGGATTCCCGCAGTCACAAAAGGTTCAACTCAAGATTACAATCCTCTCTTCCTCTCTGCGGCAGTAGCAGCAGCAGCTGCACTAAAACAGCCAAGGTCGTTCTTTGCCGAGCGACCGAGTCCGAGGGTGTTTGCGCTCGCGTGAGTTTTACAAATGGGGCCAGGGGCTGTTTGGCTTTTTTTTTGTTCATCTCTAGCGAGAAAGCGACAGGATGGAGAGAGAATGGGGGGGTGGGGGGGGGGGAGTAGCGTGAGAGATAGAGGGAGCAATAGATAAGAGAGATTACTAGGTATAAAATAAAATCGCTCACGACGTTTCGGGCGCGACGCAAGCCTCTGTCATCAAGTGGGAAAGCGTGGTCTGCTGCTGATGCAGACTGCTGTAAAAGGTTTTAAATGGGTGTAGCCCAAGGGTCATAAAGAAGTGGCCGGGGCTAGTGATGTTAATGTGAGAAATTAGCATGCGGCTGTAAGATAGGAGGAGAGCGGCCTCCTGGATGAGGGCACGGAAGTGATGTTAATGTGAGAGATTAGAGGCCACGGAAGTGGCTATGTTATTGTGAAAATTTTGCATGATGTTAACGTGAAAAAATGGCATGATGTTAATGTGAGAAATTAGCATGTAACTGTGAGATAGGAGAGCAGTCTCCTGGACGAGGGCACGGAAGTGGCGATGTTAATGTGATGGATTAGCATGATGTTAATGTGATGGATTAGCATGATGTTAATGTGACGGATTAGCATGATGTTAATGTGAGAAATTAGTATGACGTTAATGTGATGGATTAGCATGATGTTAATGTGATGGATTAACATGATGTTAATGTGAGAAATTAGTATGACGTTAATGTGATGGATTAGCATGATGTTAATGTGATGGATTAACATGATGTTAATGTGAGAAATTAGTATGACGTTAATGTGATGGATTAGCATGATGTTAATGTGACGGATTAGCATGATGTTAATGTGAGAAATTAGTATGACGTTAATGTGACGGATTAGCATGATGTTAATGTGATGGATTAACATGATGTTAATGTGAGATAGTAGCATGATGCTAATGTGAGAGATTAGCATGATGTTAATGTGATGGATTAGCATGATGTTAATGTGATGGATTAACATGATGTTAATGTGACGGATTAGCATGATGTTAATGTGAGAAATTAGTATGACGTTAATGTGATGGATTAGCATGATGTTAATGTGATGGATTAACATGATGTTAATGTGAGATATTAGCATGATGCTAATGTGAGAGATTAGCATGATGTTAATGTGATGGATTAGCATGATGTTAATGTGATGGATTAGCATGATGTTAATGTGACGGATTAGCATGATGTTAATGTGAGAAATTAGCATGATGTTAATGTGATGGATTAACATGATGTTAATGTGACGGATTAGCATGATGTTAATGTGAGAAATTAGTATGACGTTAATGTGATGGATTAGCATGATGTTAATGTGACGGATTAGCATGATGTTAATGTGAGAAATTAGTATGACGTTAATGTGATGGATTAGCATGATGTTAATGTGATGGATTAACATGATGTTAATGTGAGAAATTAGTATGTAACTGTAAGATAGGAGGAGAGCGACCACCTTGACGAGGGAGTGCAATCTTCTTGGTTCTTTCGGTAAAGTCACGTAGAAGGGAATTTTATTATGTTTTATTTTTATTATTTTATTACTTCCCTTCTACGTGACTTCACCGAAAGAACCAAGAAGATGAATCCCTGCAGTCACGAAAGCTTTAAATCGAGGGAGTGCAATCCAACGGGTGCAATCCAAAGGGCATGTGAGCATGAGAGATCTAAGAGGGAGAGGAAGTAACAGAAGAAACTCTCATGTTATCTACATGGTCCCAATCAGAAGTGGACATCTCATCCGTTCATTTTTAAGTGGGATTGTAAGAGAGTCTCGTCTGAATGATCAAGTTCAAATCGGAGCAAATCTTATAACTCGCTGAGATTAGCGATAGGCTGGCTTTGAACATGATCCGTTTAGCGTTCGGAGAAGTGACAGCAGCTGATGTGAGTGTAAATGCGATGGGTGTTACCTTCTTCTTGGTTCTTTCGGTAAAGTCACGTAGAATGGAAATAATAAAATAAAAATAAAAAACATAACTACACTTGCCCCAACAGTCTAAATAAAACATAATAATGTTTTTTTTTATTTTATAATTTCCATTCTACGTGACTTTACCGAAAGAACCAAGAAGTTGAATCCCTGCAGTCTCGAAAACTTTAAATCGAAATTTTATTATGTTTTATTTTTATTATTTTATTATTTCCCTTCTACGTGACTTCACCGAAAGAACCAAGAAGATGAATCCCTGCAGTCACGAAAGCTTCAAATCGAAATTTTATTATGTTTTATTTTTATTATTTTATTATTTCCCTTCTACGTGACTTTACCGAAAGAACCAAGAAGATGAATCCCTGCAGTCACGAAAGCTTTAAATTGAAATTATATTATGTTTCATTTTTATTATTTTTTTATTTCCATTCTACGTGACTTTACCGAAAGAACCAAGAAGATGAATCCCTGCAGTCACGAAAGCTTTAAATTGAAATTATATTATGTTTCATTTTTATTATTTTATTATTTCCCTTCTACGTGACTTTACCGAAAGAACCAAGAAGATGAATCACTGCAGTCACGAAAGCTTTAAATCGAAATTTTATTATGTTTTATTTTTATTATTTTATTATTTCCCTTCTACGTGACTTTACCGAAAGAACCAAGAAGTTGAATCCCTGCAGTCACGAAAGAAGCTTCAAATCGGGGTATTACCTTGTTATCGCAGCATCTCTTGAGCAAGGTTATCTACTCGATCAGGTCAGCCATCTTGTCTCGCAGTCTGTTAAAAAGCTCTAACAGATGTGTGGAAACCCTCCTCTGGGATGGCCTCCATGGATGCTGCCCCCATAACTGCACTTGCCCACGTGTCTGGGATGGCCTCCATGGATGCTGCCCCATAACTGCACTTGCCCACCGTGTCTGGGATGGCCTCCATAGATGCTGCTCCATAACTGCACTTGCCCACGTGTCTGGGATGTCCTCCATGGATGCTGCCCCATAACTGCACTTGCCCACGTGTCTGGGATGGCCTCCATAGATGCTGCCCCATAACTGCACTTGCCCACGTGTCTGGGATGTCCTCCATGGATGCTGCCCCCATAACTGCACTTGCCCACGTGTCTGGGATGGCCTCCATAGATGCTGCCCCATAACTGCACTTGCCCCACGTGTCTGGGATGTCCTCCATGGATGCTGCCCCATAACTGCACTTGCCCACGTGTCTGGGATGGCCTCCATAGATGCTTGCCCCATAACTACACTTGCCCACGTGTCTGGGATGGTCTCCATGGATGCTGCCCCCATAAACTACACTTGCCCCACGTGTCTGGGATGGCCTTCATGAACACTGCTCCATAACTGCACTTGCCCCAACAGTCTGTTCGGGCTATACGGAGGGGGGGGGAGGCGGACATTTGGTCTCTTTGTCCAGAAGGGATCGCTCGCCGCGCAAGATTGAGCGTTGTTTCTGAGTGATGGTCTGATTTATGGATATTTGCTCGTGCGCCCAGCCGGCTGAGGAGGTCATTAATGGCTAAATGAGAGATGAGAGAGAGAGAGAGATGGCTATTTATTTTTTGCTCCGTATAAACTCGCTCCGCTTAGAGAGGAAGTCACGTGGTTAATACACTCTGATGGTTACTTCCTCCCGCCTTTCATCATTATCATCATCATCAGCAATCATCGACATCATCATCACCACCACCCATCATCATCAGCCACATTATAAACATCGTCGTCATCATCAGCAGCCTGCAGGCCGGGTGCCGATGCGGAGAAACAATGGCAGGACAATTCGTAACGAAGGTTTTCTATCGGTTGATGAATAAAAAATAAAAGTCTCCTGTAGCAGTGTGTGGTGCGTCTGTGGTCATCCAGAAAAGACCGCAACCCCCCCCCCCCCCCCCCCGATCCACAAATACGAAGAAGACATCACCACAGCGATGACTCTCATTGACTTTTCCCTTTTTCAGCAGTGGTTTTGAGGGATGGTGGCAAGTGATGTCTTCTTCCTGGTTCTTTCGGTAAAGTCACGTAGAATGGAAATAATAAAATAATAAAATAAAACATAATAAAATAATTCTCACGACTCTGTCTCTGTCTCCTCGACAGACCTGTTCTCCACCCTGAGGACGGCTGCTTGCGTTGTGGCCGAAACGTCGTGAGAATTATTTTATTATGTTTTATTTTTATTATTTTATTATTTCCCTTCTACGTGACTTTACCGAAAAGAACCAAGAAGATGAATCCCCTGCAGTCACGAAAGCTTTAAATCGAAGTGTTGTCTTGTTAAACTACGCCTTTAAAGCTGAGAGAGAGAGAGGACGCCTTTTGGCTAACACCGTTTGAGGACGAGGCTCAAAAGAAAGTTGTCTCTGGTGTGGACCAATCAGTTTCAAGGACAATGCCACAGATATTATTTAGAGTATGTGTTTTTTTTTTATTGCATTCTGACCACAAGCGTGGTGGTTAATGCAGACAGGATTCCTTGTTAAAGGTTTCAGTTTGGTGTTTTAACATTTTAACACAACCAGTTTTATTGCCAGAAAAAAGGGGAAAAACCTATTATCAAATTTTGGCACTAGCAAAGGAGGTCCCATGATGAAAAACTTCTCACCTGCAGTACCTCTGTTTAAAGAACACTATCGACAAAATAATGTACACTCGATGTGGCTTTGTGAGCACTAATTTGTTTAAACAGTACATAAAACGGTACGCGATTTAAATGCGCTGTTCATATTATGGCAAGCGTTTTATGCACCAATGTTACTCAACAGATTAGTGGGATCGCCTCTCCTCGTATCCGCATCGATACGAGCAGTATGTGGTGACTATGGCTTAAACGCAAAAAAAAACCTATCTGCACAGATGCACACGGACAAGTGGAGCATTAGTACACTCCTCCCGTTTGATAATATATCAAACGGGAGGAATTAACGGTGCAACGCATCTCATCCGTTAAATATCTGCAGGTAATAGGATTATCATCGATTGATCCTGGCTGCGAGACATTGGGAGGTCACAAAGAATCATGAAGATCAGGGAGCAGTTTCGTTGTATCATGCATCCCGTCATGACAAATGCACACACACACCACCCCTCTCTCTCCCCCCCCCCCCCCCTCTCTTACCTATATAACATCTTGCCACGGCAGCTTGCGTTGCGATCGAAACGTCGTGATTTGTATCATTTTGTTCCTACCCACGTGACTTTACCGAAAGAACCAAAGAGTACAATTTCATAATTGCTTTTTTTTTACCCTTTTATCTGGCACACAAAACTGACACTTTTTTTTACAAGGAGTCATGTTTGCATAGACCACAATACCTGCGGTCATAATGCAAACAAAAAACATAACTCTGATAATGTCCTTGAAGTTGATTGGTCCCATACCCGAGACAGCTTTTCTTAGAGCCTAGTCTCACATGGGTTGGACCAGATGACGCCAAAAGGGACGGCTTTCTTTTGACGCAGACTAGGCTCTAAGGAAAGCTGTCTCGGGTGTGGACCAATCAACTTCAAGGACAGTGCATACATTATCAGAGTTATGTTTTTTGTTTGCATTATGACTGCAGGTATTGTGGTCTATGCAAACATGACTCCTTGTAATAAAGGTGTCAGTTTTGTTGCCAGATAAAAGGGTAAAAAACCAATTATCATAAATTTTTACCTGGGCAAATCAAATTCAAATGGAGTACAATTTCAGTTTCAGTTTTTTCAGTTTTCATTTATTAGGTACAAGCCCTGTGAGCCATTCGGCTCTTGAATCGGGTGCAACCGAAAGAAACAAAAGACAAAAAACATGAACAAGAAAACGTCTTAAAGTGAATATGTGACTATGTCATAAGACCTCATTTGCCAGTACCAAAATATAATAATAGGATTTTTCCACTTTTTTCAGGCAACACAACTGAAACCTTTTTACAAGGATTCATGTCTGCATTAACAACAATACATTCAGTCGAAATGTAAAGGAAAAACACACTGTGATAATATAATGCATTGTCCTTGAAACTGATTGGTCCACACCAAGGGACGGCTTTCTTTTGAGCCTCGACCAATTGGTGCTCGACCAGAGGACGCCAAAAGGCGTCTCTTGGTGTGGACCAATCAGTTTCAAGGACAATGCCACATATATTATCATCTCCTTGGTTCTTTCGGTAAAGTCACGTAGAAGGGAAATAATAAAATAATAAAAATAAAACTGAATAAAATACAATTCTCACATTTTATTATGTTTTAATTGTATTATTTCCCTTCTACGTGACTTCACCGAAAGAACCAAGAAGATGAATCCCTGCAGTCACGAAAGCCTTAAATAGATATTGTCACAGTGTGTGTTTTTGTTTGCATTTCGACTGCAAGTATTGTGGTTAATGCAGACATGAGTCCTTGTAAAAAGTTTTCAGTTTTGTGGCCAGAAAAAGGGGGAAAACCCCTATTAGTACTATTACTATGTGACTATGTGCTACCAGAAAATCCAAATAAAGGACTTGGTGTGTAGGGAGTTGTGTGCAGCTCTGGATAAGAGTTGTGATCCGGCCCATTCGCGAGCATGGAGAGAGCCCATTCGCTTGTTCAGCTGAGCTTGGACATGACATCAGAACGATCCGTGTGGGTGACGGCGTTCGTGTTGCCATGGGATGACTCACCGTGGTCAGTCGACCTTTAACCTTTGTGGAGAGTACTGCCCTTTAAGAGACCCCCAACCCCACCCACCCCCACTCCTCCTTCACCCTTCTCACCACCAAGTGAATCTCATTTGCGCCACGAGAGAGAGAGCGGGGAGAGAGGGGACGAAACATCCACTCGAGAATTGGCGAGTGAATGTTTGCCAACACCTCCACGGGGTAAATAAAACAATAAATAATGGCCCAGTCCCTGCTCCTCGCTGCCACGAAACCCCGAGAGAGACACGAAACGAATTAGAATATTTATTCACACTGAAGGAATCCGATGAGCTATGAAGCTCTTCTTTTTAAATCCTTTATATTAAGTTCACTTGCTTGCTTGCGCGCTTACGACCGTACAAATCTTTCGGTCGTTTTTAAACACACTTCCCGTGATCCAATCGAGCTGACATTTTGCACACAGACTCGTTGTGTGTGACAATTTATTTTCGTGATAAAAAATTCAAAAATTTTACACTTTTTAGGGAAATTGTTTTTATATTTAATGACCAATTGCTTAATGGTGGCAGGCAATCATCTGACCCATAGGTGGCAGCCATCTAAAGCCAGAGGACGAGAGGACTCTAGCCGCCACGCATATAAAGGATTTATAGTGAAAAACTTAGTTTTTACGGGTTAATTTTTAAATAGATGCTCCGGTAGAGTTCACGGGGTCAGGACGTCACAACAACAAACACATTACAAAAGTCGCGATGCGAGTTCAAAATATTGGAAATGCGACGTGATAATATAGAAACACAACTGCATTTTGTTTCATCTTAATACCCACCACCCTCTCACACCTTCCACCCCCATCGCTCCACTCTCTAATGAAGCAACGCCAATTTAACACGAACTCCGATTGTAAATGTTACAATCATTGTAAATGTTGTGGGTTTGCTCTCCAACACACCGATGGTGCTGTGCTCGTAAAACATTTGGCCACGTTCTGTGTACGTGACAAACCTCTTACTAATCGGCTGTGTCGGGTGGTGGCGGGTTTAACGACACATTTATATTCATGCAATCTAACCCAAAAACCTCTATTATGGATACACAGTCCATTGTTTGGGTTGCGTGGCCACGATCACACCACTTCCGTGGCTGGTCTATAATGTATCTCTATGAGCCCCCCCATGTATTTCTACGCCTCTCTAAGGGTTTACAATACGGTCCATACGTGTAGTAAAGTCGTACTCGTATTGTACATATTTTGCGTTTACTCTCCAACACACCGATGTGCTGTACTAGTAACGAATTGGCCACGTTCTGTTTACGTGACAAACCTCGTACTAATTAGCTGTGTCGGGTGGTGGCGGGTTTAACGACACATTTATATTTACCCGATCTAACCCCCCACCCCCCCCAAAAAAAAAACCTTCATTATGGAAGCAACACCATTAACAGCAGCAGCAACAGCATCTCAGCTCACTCTACCTCCAGATTCTCATTAAAAGAAGGCCCGCTATTGATCGGACCGTTTGAGACTGCGTCCGCCTATCATTAGTCTCATCACGAGCCATTTCGTCTCGGCTAGAAGGCATGCCCCCCCCCCCCACCACCGTTCTGCAAAAGGAAGAATTGACCTGAGAATCCCCGATGCAACAACTACTACTACTACTGCCGCCAAAGCTGCTGCTGCTGCTGCGATTACTATGTTTTTTATCCCACCTCGGCAAAGCTACTACGCTCCGTCCTTTTTTTTTTCTTGTCAGAATCGACCTACGCTCTCACAAATGATAGCTCAACGGAGTGGCTTACCGTGGAGAAATCTGCAGCGGCCAAATATTGCGCTCGCAACGCGTGTTTCTTAATGTGATGGAAATTAAGAATAGGTTTAAGCCTGTCCGGCAATACAACTGGAGAGATGTTGAGATGTTTCAAACATCAAATAGATGCCTTTTGCAAGGCATCAAGCTTGCATTGACCACGCTTGATTGTGGCAAAACATGCAAACAAAAATTGCTATAAAAATACTTCAAACCTACTCTTAAAAATTTAACAGCAGTGCATACTGGCAGTGGTGGTACCTGCTATGATTACAGCAGTGCATACCGACTGTGGTGGTACCTGCTATCACTACAGTAGTACATGATGACTCTATAGCAGTTTTTTATCGACTCCATAGCACAAAGTCCTCACCTGACAGAGTGGCGTGATGAGGCCTAGTCCCGTGCAGACCCTCCGGCCTCGCCTAGATTGTCCAGCCGGCCGAGGTGGCACCTTGGTAGGCTGAGGCTGGGCTGCTACCCCCCCCCCCCCCCCCATCTCTGCCCCAACTCCTCCCCCCTCTCTCTATTTAAGGCCTCGACACAGTGGCGCTGTCTTTCTGTATGTCATTCTTTGGAGGAGCGTTGGTCAGCCAGGCAGGGGTGTTGGCTGTTGTGTTGGCCGGCTCTGTGTTGTGTTGCATTGTGTTTCTAAGTTTACTATGTTTGTTTTTTTTCTCATTCATTCTTACATGATGATGGTTGCTTGTGTTGCAATCGAAACGTCGTATTCAATTGTTATTATTATGATTTTATTTTCTACGTGACTTTACCCGAAAAAACCAAAGAGTAATGCCTGCAGTCAGGAAAGGTTCGAATCTAAATTTCGATTTAAAGCTTTCGTGACTGCAGAGATTCATCTTCTTGGTTCTTTCGGTAAAGTCACATAGAAGGGAAATAATAAATTAATACAAATAAAACATAATAAAATAATTCTCACGACGTTTCGGCCACAACGCAAGCAGCCGTCCTCAGGTGAAGACCAGGTCTGTCGGGGAGACAGCGTCTGAATGGACGCCTGAGGACGGCTGCTTGCGTTGTGGCCGAAACGTCGTGAGAATTATTTTATCATGTTTTATTTTTTATTAATTTATTATTTCCCCTTCTACGTGACTTATACCGAAAGAACCAAGAAGAGGTTCGAATCTAGTTTGTGACTCGGGCAATAGAGCGGCAATCACGCGCCCTGTTCATTGTTAGCCATGGGAGGTGGGGGGGAGGGTGGTTAATGAGTTTAAATTGGCAGGGTCGCGGTGTTAAACCCAGAGGATGTCTCGATCACTCACTCAAACTTACACAGAGGTACCCACTCACTCACCGCGTGTGTGTTTGTGTGTTTGTGTAGCGGTCAGCGCTCCGCCTGCGCTACGAACCAGGTTGTACCGAGTTCGATTCCTGCTCGCGGACAAACACCGGTGACGATTATCTGAATCGGTACGTGGGCCTCCCCTACGTCGACTCAGCCTCAAGAACCCGGTTCGGCGTGTAGTAAAAATCGCCACTGGGGAGACAAAGGCGGCCGGGCGTGGTGCTGGCCACCCACCCCCCTCGTGTGCCGTGCCGGCCTTCATAGGTGCTCACTAACAGCACTTGCCCCAACAGTCCGTTGAGGCTACACGGGGGGTTTCTTTGTCTTTGTTGGCAAGGCGCCTTTTAAAATTCGCACGACGATCAATTCTGAACGGTGAATAAAAGTAGAAAATACATTCCGTGGATTTGCCTCGGGCCAAATATTCGTGGGGGGGTGGGGGGTGGTGGCAGGGTTTGCGTTGTTTATTCATTTTTCTCTCTCTCTCGACGTCGGTTTCACTCGTGAGTGTGACAGACACCGGCGCGCTTGTCACCAAAACAAACACACGTCCTCCTCTCCCCACACCCCCCCCCCCCCCTTCAGCTGCCACATCCTGTGTCTCTTCTTTTTTCTCTCTTTTTACCTCCCAGCACAGGCGGGCGGGGGGGGGGGGCTTGATCGGCCAAACCAAAACAACAACATCAACAACAACATCAACAGCAGCACACTCTCAATATTTCAAGAAACGCGCAGTGCAGCAACGTGGCGAATACGAGGCACCACGTGGGCTCTCAAATACGGAACGCCACGAAAACAGTTCCTTGACTTGAGGCGCAGGTTTGCCAACCCTTGTTCATGTTAAACTGGACTCCCATGGTAAACTGGACTCCCATGGTAAATTGGGCTCCCATGGTGAACTGGACTCTGGTGGTGAAGTGGACATCCCATGGTAAACTGGACTCCCCTCCTGCATACCAGGCGAGGTAGTTAACATCTCACCACGAAGAGAGAAAGAGAGACACGCAAACTATAAATATACAGCAGGCATCGTCAGGGTCGGGATCGAACCCACGACCTCCTGCATACCAGGCGAGGTAGTTAACATCTCACCACAGGGAGAGAGACACGCAAACTCCAAATATACAGCAGCAGGCGTCAGAGTCGGGATCGAACCCACGACCTCCTGTAGACCAGGCGAGGTAGTTAACATATCACCACGGAGAGAGAGAGAGACACGCAAATTCTAAATATACAGCAGCAGGCATCGCCAGGGTCGAGATCGAACCCACGACCTCCTGTAGACCAAGCGAGGTAGTCAACATCTCCTCGCCACCGTGACGCACCCCGGCACAAGCACATCTCGAAAAGCGCTAATTAATCCGACGTAAAATCCGGCGAATATTAAACGGCGTTTGCAAAGGAATGCTCATTAGCCATGAAATTGGCCCAAGAAAAAAAAAATATCGTAATGCACCGAGACTCAATTCCACCTTTCTTGAACAAATAAAAAGGTTCATTGTATCATTAAATTACTGGCTCACGGCACCCCCGAGGGTAAGAGAAGGCCGAGATTCTGAGTTGGACACTCGGGGGATGTTTAACCACCCATGGCTACACCTGAACCTTCAGGGTGATGGGTTTAACGATCCGATTGCCGATGAGCGCAAGAATCTCTCCGCCAAATTCTCCCCAACCCACAAAGACAACGAACCCGTGTTTAGCTTTAAGGGGCCGTCCATAAATGACGTCACGCACCTAGTGGGTGTGGGGGGGGGGGGTCAGACATTTGGACGATGTGTGACGAGGGGGGGGGGGGGGCGGTTGAGAAATGTGACGTCACATCAAAATGCGCAACTTTAAATAAATATAGACAACACGTTCTACTTAATTAAATAGAATTTTTAATAAATGTTTTCTCCTACAACATCAGAGTGCAGCGCCACATTAAATACGCACTACAATGACAATAGTTTAAAGAGATTTGAGGCGTGTTTTATTTTGTATTGGGGGGGGGGCAGAGCTTTGTGACGTCATATTTGAGGGGGGGGGGGTCTGACTTTTTGTGACGCCGTGTGACGAAGGGGGGGGTGGGGTCAACAATCGTCCAAAATCGCGTGACGTCATTTAAAGTTGCGCATTTTGATGTGACGTCACTTTTCTCAACTCCCCTCCACCTCGTCACACATCGTCACAAATGTCTGACCCCCCCCCCCCCCCAGGTGCGTGACGTCATTTATGGACGTCCCCCAACGAGCGAACCATGAACTAAACCTATAAACTATTTTTACGTGAAAATCGTTTACGATTTTTTTTATTTCACCAGGTCAGGCCGACTTGAGCTACGTAGGTTTTTTTTCAGAAGTGCCCTTGTCGCAAATGATAGCTCAACGTGTTGTCTTATCGTCATCATCATATGGACATTTATAGCAGCAGCCAAATACTCTGAACGCGCGATGCTGATTCTAAATGTGGAGGTAAAAACCGAAAGACTCGGAGGAAAATCCACGCGGCCACGGAGAGAGAGAGACACGCAAACTCCAAATACAGCAGCAGGCATCGTCAGGGTCGGAGTCGAACCCACGACCTCCTGTACACCAGGCGAGGGAGTTAACATCTCCTAGCCACCGTGATGATGATGAGAGGGAGAGACACGCAAACTCTAAATACACAGCAGCAGGCATCGTCTGGGTCGGGATAGAACCCACAACCTCCTGTAGACCAGGCGAGGTAGTTAACATCTCACCACAGAGAGAGAGACACTCAAACTCCAAATATACAGCAGGCGTCAGGGTCGTGATCGAACCCACGACCTCCTGTATACCAGGCGAGGCAGTTAACATCTCCTAGCCACCGTGATGATGATGAGAGGGAGAGACACGCAAACTCCAAATATACAGCAGCAGGCGCCGTCAGGGTCGGGATCGAACCCACGACCTCCTGCACACCAGGCGAGGTGGTTAACATCTCCTAGTCACCGTTGTCACTTTCGCTCCGCACTGCCCCGCCCCCACTCCACGCACAGACACGCACAGGCACATCAATAACACAGCCCTTATCAATAAAACACATTAACTATCACTGGACATCGATACGTATCAGCGGGCCTACATTAATACCGCAGCAAGCCCTTTCAGAATGCCTCCTCGCCAAATCACACGGCCGGTGGCACTCCAAGACACGCGCGGATGTTGGTGGAAATTCCACGTTCCTATTCGGCTGACTCCCCCCCCCCCCTCCTGAAAAGGCCGACAACCTGAAGCTGACCTCCCGCGCAAAGGTTGGTACCAGTTTTAACGACCGGCAAGCGGGGATGATGGATTGCGTGAACGCTCGACCCACGTTTGACCTTGGCAATCCATCGATTGTTGAGGAGTGGTGGTGGTGGTGGTGGTGCTAAAGTAATTTTGCGATGTTGGGTAACGAATTAATGAATAAGTAAAGTTTTCGTCTGATTGTGTTGCAATGAAATCGACATCTGGTTGGGTCGTTCAAGCGCTCAGAGGCTCAGAGCCGCCACCCCTGATGCACCTGGGTTCGAATCAGGGTGTCGGCCGAACTCCCTGTGACCGGACCGGCTTCTCAAAGTGCAGAGGGCGGCACGGTTGTCAGCCTGGTCACCAATGTTCGGAATCATCGATTCACATAGAGACTCACAGACTCACGTAGAGACCCCTTAAACTCGCACGCGAGTCTCAAGGCCTCACAGAGACTCGTAGATACACGCTGAAAACCCACACCCATGGACCCATATACTCATGATAGAGAGATCCACAGACTCACACGGAGACCCATAGTCTCACACAGAGACCTCTTGTGGCGAATTGCCACGACACAGGGAGGTGTTGGGTGGCGTGGGTGGGTGTAGATGGGTGGATGTGGGATAGGTGGATGTGGGTGGGTGTGGGTGGGTGGGTGTGGGTGGATGTGGGATAGGTGGATGTGGGTGGGTGTGGGTGGGTGGGTGGTGTGGGTGGGTGGGTGGGTGTGGGTGGGTGTGGGATAGGTGGATGTGGGTGGGTGTGGGTGGGTGGCGTGGGTGGGTGTGGATGGGTGGGTGGGTGTGGGATAGGTGAATGTGGGTGGATGTGGGTGGGTAGATGTGGGTGGGTGTGGGATAGGTGGGTGGGTGGCGTGGGTGGGTGTGGGATAGGTGGATGTGGGTGGGTGGCGTGGGTGGGTGTGGGTGGGTGGTGTGGGTGGTGTGGGTGGGTGTGGATGGGTGGGTGTGGGTGGGTGGATGTGGGTGGGTGTGAGATAGGTGAATGTGGGTGGGTGTGGGTGGGTGGGTGGCGTGGGTGGGTGTGGATGGGTGTGGGATAGGTGGATGTGGGTGGGTGTGGGTGGGTGGTTCAAGTTCATGTATTAGGTAGAGCCCTGTGAGCCATTCGGCTCTTGAATCGGGTGCAACCGCAACAAACAAAAAACAAAAACATGAACAAGAAAACATCTTAAAGTGAATATGTGACTGAGTGCAAACAGAAAATCCAACAAAAGACAGCAAAATATTGCAGAAAAAAATCACCGCACACCAACGCTGTGTGCAAAAATCCCAATGGAATGCAAGTCAAACAACAACAACAACCACAAGACAACTTAGATTAAGGACATCAGTCTAACTCTGTACTACAACAAACAAACATGGCTAAACCGGTCCAGACCTCCCCAGAGACCCTGGCTGACAGAGGAGGTGTTCCAGATGGTTGAGAAAAAGCGACAGGCCCACTCTAATCGTCTACAGCATCCCACGTCGGAGAATGAGGAGGCTTACCGCAGCCTTCGCTCGGAGGTTCGGAGAGCAGTGAGGCGCTGCAAGGATGGGTGGTGGTCGCGGGTTGCTGAGCAGATTGAGTCTGCCTCAGTGGCCCGCGATCACAAATCCCTATATAACTCCATCAATAAAGTAACCTGCAGCGCCACACCTATTACCATCATTAAAGGAAAGAACGGTGATCCAATCTCCGACCCCCAGGAACAGGTTTGCAGATTTGATGAGCATTTTTGAGAGGTCCTGGGGGAGGGAAAATTTCTCAGCCAGGAAAACATCATGGCACAAAGTTGGGATGACCCTGCTGAGGCTGCGGTGCCTCAAATATTGGAAGAGGTCACCCCCTGTGAGTGGCTGGCTGAGGTGCCAGCTGTTGAGGAAGTACTGAGAAAGATCCGGAGTCTGAGACCAGGGAAAGCACCGGGCAGAGATGAAATCCCAAGCGAAATGCTGTGGGAGGGTGGAGTTTGTGCACAGACTGCCCTACATGACATCATAACACACACACACAGACACACACCGACACACACACAGACACACACCGACACACACACAGACACACACACACAGACACACACAGATACACACAGATACACACACACAGACAAAAATAAAAGATCCCCCGTATAGCCTTAACAGACATTATGGGCAAGTGCTGTTAGCGAGCACCTATGAAGGCCGGAACGGTACACGAGGGGGTGGGTGGCCAGCACCACACCTGACCGCCTTTGTCTCCCCAGTGGCGATGTTTACACACCACAGCAGGTACTCATTTCAGGCTGAGTCGACCTAGGAGAGGCCCAGGACCGAACCAGATAATCGTCACTGGTGTTGGCCGTGAGCGGGAATCGAACACGGGTCGCCAGGTTCATAGCGCAGCATAGCGCTAACCGTTACACACACACTCACACACAGACACACACACACAGACATACAGAGACACACACACAAACACACACACACAGACACACACAGACACACACAGACTCACACACAGACACACACATACAGACACACACAGACACACACACACAAATACACACAGACACACACACACAGACTTACACACAGACACACACCGACACACACACAGACACACACAAAGACACACACAGACACACACAGACACACACACAGACACACACCGACACACACACAGACACACACACAGACACACACACAGACACACGCCGAGAAACACACACACTCACACACAAACACACAAACACACACACAGAGACACACACACAGACACACACACAGACTCACACACTCGCACACAGAGACACACACACAAACACACACACACATAGACACACACCGACACACACACAGACACACACCGACACACACACAGACACACACACAGACTCACACACAGAGACACACCGACACACACACAGACACACACACAGACACACACACACAGACTTACACACAGACTCACACACAGACACACACACACACACAGACACACAAACACACACACACACAGGCACACTCACACGCAAATATATTGATAACAACATCAACAAGTAGAACCACTCGTTTGTTTATTGTTTTTACGTCTGACATCTCATTTCCGCCGCGCATTTCGTTGGCACGTCGAGCCGGTATCATTTAATTGCATCGCAAGCCGTGGGCACGTTTAATTTTAAATCCCTTCCAGAGCGGTTTGTGTTTGCGTTGAACGCGCAGACGAAGCGGTAAGACGCGAGAATTAGCAAACACCTCCACCAGCAGCAGCAGCACCACCAGCACCACCAAACACCACCACAACCAAACACCAACGAATACCACCACAACCACCAAACACCACCAAACACCACCACCAAACACCACCACAACCAAACACCAACGAATACCACCACAACCACCAAACACCACCAAACACCACCACCAAACACCACCAAACACCACCAAACACCACCAACAAACACCACCACCACCAAACACCAAACACCACCACCAGCAACACCACCAGCTCCACCACCAGCTCGACCAAACACCACCACCACCAAACACCACCAAACACCACCAAACACCACCAACAAACACCACCACAACCAAACACCACCACTACCAAACACGACCAAACACCACCACCACCAAACACCACCACAACCAAACACCACCAAACACCACCACCATCAAACACCACCACCATCAAACACCACCACCACCAGCACCACCACCAAACACCACCAAACACCACCAACAAACACCACCACCACCAAACACCACCAAACACCACCACCTAACACCATCACCACCAAACACCACCACAACCAAACACCACCACCACCAAACACGACCACAACCAAACACCACCAAACAATTCGTGGTTCATGTTCGCACTGAGTTAAATTAGTACGAGTGAGGAAATTGAAACATGCTTCGATAACAAACATCAACATCTGTGCGTTACCCACGGTGGCTAGGAGATGTTAACTACCTCGCCTGGTACGCAGGAGGTCGTGGGTTCGATCCCGAACCTGACGCCTGCTGTATATTTGGAGGCTGCGTGTCTCTCTCTCATCATCATCATCACGGTGGCCAGGAGATGTTGACTACCTCGCCTGGTCTACAGGGGGTCGTGGGTTCGATCCCGATCCTGACGCCTGCTGCTGTATATTTGGAGTTTGCGTGTCTCTCTCTCATCATCATCATAATCACGGCGGCTAGGAGATGTTAACTACCTCTCCTAGTGCACAGAAGATCGCGGGATCGATCCCGACCCTGACGCCTGCTGTATATTTGGAGTTTGCGTATCTCTCTCTCTCCACGTGGAGATGTTAACTCCCTCGCCTTGCATACAGGAGGTCGGTGGTCCTTTCTCTCTCTCCTCTCCTCCCCAACCCATCTCCATTCATGTTCTCTTTTTTACGATCAGAGGAAACAAGAAGATGCTCGGTGTAGTCGGCACTTTGCTTCGTTCATCATTTCGGGGTTTTTTCAATGCTTTGCTTTATGTGCCCCGCCCCCTTTTTTAAATGAAAGATTTCACGAAATAGTTCACGCTCTGCTCTCCACCTTCTTACCCCTTCCCTCTCTCTCTACCCCCCTTCTCTCTACCCCCTTTTCTACCCCCCCCCTCTCTCTCTCTACCCCCCTCTCTCTACCCCCCCCCCCTTTCTCTCTCTACCCCCCCCTCTCTCTACCCCTCTCTCTACCCCCTCTCTCTACCCCCCCTCTCTACCCCCCCCCTCTCTCTACCCCCCCCCCTCTCTCTACCCCCCTCTCTCTACCCCTCTCTCTACCCCCCCCTTCTCTCTACCCCCTCTCTCTCTACCCCCTCTCTCTCTCTCTCTACCCCCCCTCTCTCTACCCCCTCTCTCTACCCCCTCTCTCTCTATCCCCTCTCTCTCTACCCCCTCTCTCTCTACCCCCCTCTCTCTACCCCCTCTCTCTCTACCCCCTCTCTCTCTACCCCCTTTCTCTACCCCCCCTCTCTCTCTACCCCCCCTCTCTCTACCCCCTCTCTCTCTACCCCCCCTCTCTCTACCCCCCCCCCCCCCTCTCTCTACCCCCCCTCTCTCTACCCCTCTCTCTACCCCCCCTCTCTCTACCCCCTCTCTCTCTACCCTCTCTCTCTACCCCCTCTCTCTCTCTCTCTACCCCCCTCTCTCTACCCCCTCTCTCTACCCCCCCTCTCTCTACCCCCTCTCTCTCTACCCTCTCTCTCTACCCCCTCTCTCTCTCTCTCTACCCCCCTCTCTCTACCCCCTCTCTCTACCCCCTCTCTCTCTATCCCCTTTCTCTACCCCCCCCTCTCTCTACCCCCCCCTCTCTCTACCCCCTTTCTCTACCCCCCCCTCTCTCTCTACCCCCCTCTCTCTACCCTCTCTCTCTCTACCCCCTCTCTCCCTATTCCATGTCTATGTCCCCCTCTCTCTCCTCCACTCTCCTCCACTCTCCCCTCTCCTCTCACTCCTCAACAAACCATCTCCATCCCTCTCTCTCCTCCACTCTCCCCTCTCTCTCCTCTCCCACCGCCCACTCTCTGCACCCCCCCCACCCTCCCCCCGCGTGTCTTCTGCATGACGCCTCGAGGCACGATCTTCTTCCCACTCCTCCTCCTCCAGACGCAATAATCGGGAGGCTGTCGCACACCGTCGCCTCCTATCCGTCTTGACCTTCTACTCACTGCCCGCTGAATCTATTTTTGTTTATTTTTTTGGAGTGTTGCACGTTACGGCTACTTCCCAAGATTCGTCTGCGGAATAATAAATAATAATGAATAATAATAAAAATAATAAAAAATAAAAAAGCAAAGGCAAAATATCCACACCCACCGTATAGCCCGCGTACACTGCCAGGGCAAGTGCAAGTACGTTTTTTTTCTCTCATTGACTTAGCCATCAGCTATTTTATTTCATTTTCTACCCACGTGACTTTACCGAAAGAACCAAAGAGAATTATGGATTCCTGCGGTAACGAAAGCCTCAAATCAAGATGTAATCACCTATTTAATTTTATTTTAACAAGTTCAAAATGCCTAGGTGCATCGCTGGAACTATTAACACATTTTTGTTTATGAAAAAAAAAAAATCGATGCTGAGTCGATCTAGGGGGATGCCCGTAACGTCTCACCTCTGAGGTTGTTCCCGCAAGGGGCAGTCCACAACCCATCAGCGCCGTGTTATGCCCAGCAGCGTGTACGAGCTTAGGGGCCGTCCATAAATGACGTCACGCACCTAGTGGGGGGGGGGGGTCAGACATTTATGACGATGTGTGACGAGGGGGGGGGGTTGAGAAATGTGACGTCACGTAAAAATGCGCAACTTTAAATAAATGTAGACATCACGTTCTACTTAATTAAATGGACTTTGTAATAAATGTTTTCTCCTACAACATTAGAGTGCAGCGCCACATTAAATACGCACTACAATGACAATAGTTTAAAGCGATTTGAAGCATGTTTTATTTTTTTTGAGGGGGGTCAGACTTTTTGTGACGCCGTGTGACGATGGGGGGGGGGGTGGTCAAAAATCGTCCTAAATCGCGTGACGTCATTTATGGACGGCCCTTTAGCAGTTTCTCACAATGATCCCCCGTGTAGCCTTAACAGGCTGTAGGGGCAAGTGCCGTTAGCGAGCAGCACCTATGAAGGCGGGAACGGTGCACGAGGGGGTGGGTGGCCAGCACCACGCCCGACCGCCTTTGTCTCCCCAGTGGTAATGTTTACACATAGCACCAGGTGCTCATTTTGAGGATGAGTCGACCTAGGGGAGGCCCAGGACCGGTTCAGATAATCTTCACTGGTGTTGAGCTGGAATCGAACCCGGGTGGTCGGGTATCATAGCGCAGCGTAGCGCTAACCACTACACTACCGCTCCCCCCACATACACACATACACACACACAGACACACAAACAGACACACACACAGACACACAGACACACACACAGAAACACACACACAGACACACACAGGAACACACGCAGAAACACACACACAGACATACATACAGACACACACACACAGACACACAGACACGCACAGACACACACACAGACACACACACACAGAAACACACACACAGACACACACAGGAACACACGCAGAAACACACACACAGACATACATACAGACACACACACACAGACACACAGACACGCACAGACACACACAGACACACACAGACACAGACACACACACACAGACAAACACACACACAGAAACACACACACAGAAACACACACACAGACACACAGACACAGACACACAGACACACACCCAGAAACACACACACAGACACACACTCAGAAACACACACACAGACACACATACAGACACAGACACAGAGACACACACACATACAGACACACACAGAAACACACGCAGAAACACACACACAGACATACATACAGACACACACACAGACACACACAGAAACACACACAGACACACACACAGAAACACACACACAGAGAGAAACACACACACACAGAAACACACACACAGACACACACAGACACACAGACACACACACAGACACACACACACAGACACACGCACAGACACACAGATACACACAGACACACGCAGACACACAGACACACACACACACAGACACACATATACACAAAGACACACACAGACACACACACAGACACACACACAGAAACACACACACAGACACACACACAGGCACACACAGACACACACACAGACACACACACAGACACACACACACAGACACACACACAGACACACAGACACACACAGAAACACACACACAGACACACATATAGACACACACAGAGACACAGAGACACACAGACACACACAGAAACACACACACACACACAGACACACACAGACACACACACACAGAGAAACACACACAGACACACACACAGACACACACACACAGAGAAACACACACAGACACAGACACACAGACACACAGACACACAGAAACACACACAGACACACACAAAAACACACGCAGAAACACACACACAGACACACACACACACAGACACACACAGAAACACATACAGAAACACACACACAGACACACACACAGAAACACACACACACACAGACACACACACAAAAACACTCACACAGACACACACACACACACACAGAGACACACAGATACACACAGACACACACACAGACACACACAGACACACACACACAGAAACACACACAGACACACACACAGACACACACACACAGAGAAACACACACAGACACACACACAGAAACACACACACACAGACACACACACACACGCACGCGCTCTCATATATCAATCATATCCCCCCACTAACCCCCCCACTACTAACCCCCCCCCCCACTAACCCCCCCACTAACTCCCCACGGCAAATACCTCAGGGTACCCAACGATGGCTCAGTCAGCTGAATCCAGACAGCGCTATAATTCAATAAATATAAAAAATAAATAAATACCCCTTCGTGTTGTGTACATCGAACTTTCTTAGCACCATATTCTTAGGTTTTTTTCGGTAAAGTCACGTAGGTAAAAAATAAAAATTAATAAAAAAAAAATTATTTTACTTTTATTAATTAAAAGTCACGAAAGCTTCAAATCTAGAATTGTTTTGCACGTACGTAGCCGACCTCGCCGTAGCAACGGCGAGCTGAGACGCAGGGAGGCGGGGGACGAGAACGAGTCAGAAGGAGACGGGGAGAGACACGAGACAGATGAATCTTAATTTTGGAGATTTCGTGACTGCAGGAATTATTATTTGGTTCTTTCGGTAAAGTCACGGTATAAAGATAAAATAATAAATTAAATAATAGCATACTACGACGTTTCCATTGCAACACAAGCAATCATCATCAGGTATAATGAAAATTAATAAAAAATAAAATAAAATAAAAATCACGACGTTTCGTACCTCCGAAACGTCGTGATTTTTATTTTATTTTATTTTTTATTAATTTTGATGTTTTACCTACGTGACTTTACCGAAAAAAACCTAAGAATATGAATCCTTGCAGTCACGAAAGCTTAAAATCTAGAGGTATAATGAAATAGCAACAAAAAATCTAACCAGAAAACTATAGACAGACATATAAGCAGACAGATATCACCAGGATACACAGAGAGAGAGAGCAACACAGGCACAGAGAGGGGTGATCGTCTCTGTGTGGTGGCCTTAAATAGACAGAGGGGGGGGCGGAGGCAGAGAGAAGGCACGAGAAGACTGGAGCGGGCGGGCATGGCGAGAAGACACGGGAGGGAGGAGAGAGGACTCCGATGAAGACAGAAGAGAGGTGAGGGTCTGAGACAGGAGGAGGTGCAGAGAGACGCGAACAGGAGGAGGAGGAGGAGGCGGTAGGGGGGGTGTGATACGCGTGGCATCTTTTGGGTTGCGCGCAGAAGCCACGCGGTGACAATTCCGCTCCATGTGCGAATTCAGAACGGAAATGCGAAACTCCCCCCACCCATCCCCTCCTCTCTGTTTCTTTCTCTTTATTATTTTTTTTACGAACAGAGGAAACAAGAAGATGCTCGGTGAAGTCGGCACTTTGCTTCCTTCATCATTTCGTTTTGTTTTTTAATGCTTTGCCTTACGTGCCCCCCCCCTACTCCCTTTTAAAAATAAAAGATTTCACGATAAATTTCACTCTCTGCTCTCCTTACCCATTCCCCCTCTCTCTCTACCCCCCCTCTCTACCCCCTCTCTCTACCCCCTCTCTCTACCCCCTCTCTCTCTCTACCCCCCCTCTCTCTACCCCCTCTCTCTACCCCCTCTCTCTCTACCCCCTCTCTCTATCCCCCCTCTCTACCCCCTCTCTCTACCCCCTATCTCTACCCCCCCTCTCTCTACCCCCCTCTCTCCCTACTCCATGTCTATGTTCCCCCGATGTTGTCTATGTAATATTTGTAATATTATATATTTGTTTTACAACAAGTGCTGCATTTGCACCCAGCCCTTCTCGCTCTGTCTCGTCGCCCCAGTGTTCAGGGGCCTGCTCAAGGCGCGGCTCCGGCTGGAGCACGCCATGTACCACACACGTGTCGGTGATGTGCAGCGCGTCTTCTTCGAACGCTGGGGAGCCGGACAAGCCCCTCTCTGCACCAGCGTGGACGGCACCCTCGTGGTGTTCACCTTCTGAAGCGCTCGCTCGTCACCGTGGCGTGCGCGATGACCACCACCACCACCAAAACCACGACCCCCACCACCAACACCACCACCACCACCATCACCACCACCACAACCACCACCACCACGTGGCTTTTATTTCGTGTTGTGCGCGGTGCATTTAGCGCCACAGCGTGTAGATTTGTAGCGATTATTTTCATTTGTTTGTTGGTGACTTTGTGTGTTTCGTATCGGAATCGCCTCCAGTGCTGTTGCTGCCGGCGGCAATAAAAGTTGTTTAAAAGTCAAAAATCTCCCGTCGCCCGCGATGCTCCATATTGCCTTCTAAATCATGAGTCACTGGAATTAGCGTCTCTAGATTAATTAGAATAACAACAATCGTCATTCGAGCGCTAAGCGGCGGTGACGTTACCACGGCGCTTGTGCCAGGCTAGGTGCACTTTAAGGCTGTCACGTGAAGCGTCGAACGCCCGCTGGCAGGAGGTCACGGGGCAGACCCAGGTGCCATGGGTTGACTGACTGAGATGACTGGCCGATGCACCACATGTGGCCCCTACTGTGCCAACTTGCTGTGCTTTAGCCACCCGGCGCACCGCTCGTTGTTGTGAGCGTCGCTCCTCCGCCCTCCGTTGTTGTTGGAGGGCGACTGCCTCCAACTGCCCAGTAGCGTCCTTCACGAGCCTCCTCTACAGAGGCCGATCTTGACACCGCTGGTACCAGTCATCGGCAAATCCACTTAGCTCCACGTCCTCCAGTACCACATCACTCCATCTCTTCTCTAGCCCGTGCCGCGCCCGTTTAGCCCCCTCGATCCGGCCGAACAAAAGCTGTTTAGGCATGCGGTGGCTGGGCATGCGGGCTACATGACCCAGCCAACGCAGCCTTGCCTGCCGGAGGAGCTCACCGATAAGGACTTTGTCCAGATCTTTCGAGGATGTATGAGCTCCCCACACAATCCAGCCGGGTTAGACCCAGGATGGATCGTAGACATGCCAGCCTGAATATTTCTCACCGGCGAAGATGCTCCGTTAGGGTTGAAATCTCCTGCATCTGTTGTGAAACCACATTGGGGCTCCGCAAGCCTATCCTCAGCGTGCCTAGACACCGTAACGCCCCATCAGAATGATCATTCACTTCCTCCGCACCTCGCAGACCCCCCCCACTCCCCCACTCCCCTCGTGGACTTCCGCGCAGTTTCACCGCCTGCGTCCCTGGGGCCCGCGTGAAGCAGAAGCAGGAGGGAGGCGGCCAAGGAAGGAGGAGCCCGGAGAGAAACACCGAAGCACACTGCCAAGACGCTCGTTACATGTCACCAATATTGACGGACATCGCCTGGACCCATCCCCCCTCCCCCCAAACCTATCACACCCCCCCCCCCACCGACCACCCCCATCACCCCACCCCCCCCCCCCATTGCTCACAAGTCGACGCCAAATATTCCTCCGTCCGCGGTGGTCGATAACTAATTCAAATGTGTTATTTATTTATTTACGTTTAATTGTTTTCAAAATGCATTTCTCTCTCTCTCTCTTCTCTCGCTCTCTCTTCTCTCTGTCTTCTCTCTCGGAATGGCGTTGCGTTGAGTGTCGTGGGTGTCTCTTATTTTTTCTTTTTTGGAGGGGGGGAGGGGTGGGAGGAGCGGTGGTGCTGCGGTTAACGCACCGCTCCTCCGCGAACTCTCAACCAGCCGCTGAACGAAGGACGCATTGGTAGAGGTCACGTGCGCAAGGTTAGGAACGTAGCAACGTGCGCGCGCGCGCGTGTGTGTGTGTGTGATGCATCCGATGTTCTCACGCAGAGAAACTCATAGACTCACGCGGAGATCCAAAGACACGCAGAGACGCATGGACTCACACAGAGACCCACAGACACGCAGAGACCCATGGACTCACACAGAGACCCATAGACTCACACAGAGACCCGTAGACTCACACTGAGACCCCTAGTCTCACACGGAGACCCATAGTCTCACACAGAGACCCATAGACTCACATAGAGGCCTATAGGCTGACACAGATAAAACATTCCCTCACACAAACACCCCCTAGGTCGACTCAGCCGCTAGGGGGGGGGGATGTGGGGGAGGGATACAAATGCGGCCGGGCGTAGTGGCTGACCCACCATACCGAAACCACAACCCCCCCCTCACCCCCCCCCCCCTACGAACTTGAGCGACGCATTTAGCCCAGATTCGGGCGATCGCTAAGAGCCCCAAATGTTACTTCTTTAGCCCACCGGTGTGCTGAAGAGAAGAATTATTTTGTCATTTGAAAAACGAGACAATTTTAAAATGCTGAATAAAGGTGTCAGTTTTGTACCAGTTTAAAAGGGTAAAAACCTATTACTATATTTTGCCACTGGTAAAAGAGGTCTCATAGTGTAAATGCTTACCCCCGAGCTCTCAATACTCTGATAGTGCGCTGTCTTTGAGTTGTACGCCTTTTGGTGTCATCTGGTCCAACACCAATGGAGACTGGGCTCTAAGAAAAGCTGTCTCGGGTGTGGACCAATCAACTTCAAGGACAGTGCATATCATTCTCATCATTATCAGAGTTGTTTCTTTTTGTTTGCATTTTGACTGCTTGTGTTGTGGTTATTGCAAACATGATGCCTTGAATAAAGGTGTCAGTTTTGTACCAGTTTAAAAGGGTAAAAACCTACTACTACATTTTTTTTTGTTTAGCCGTGTCGGGTGGTGGAGGGTTACGACACATTTATAAATAACGCGATCTGACCCAAAAAACCTATGTTATGAATAATATTGGTCGCGAAAGCCTGCCACGTGTTAAATTGAGTGGGTGAAGTGTTTGTGGGTGGCATCGGTGACTTGGGGGCCTGTCCATAAATGACGTCACGCACCTATGGGGAGGGGGGGGGGTCAGACATTTGTGACGATGTGTGATAAGGGGGGTTGGGGTTTTGAGAAATGTGACGTCACATCAAAATGCGCAACTTTAAATAAATATATAATTCTAGATTTGAAGTTTTCGTGATCGCCAGGATTCATACTCTGGTTTTTTTCGGTAAAGTCACGTAGGTAAAAATAAATAAATGAAAAAACAACTCCATTAAATCACGACGTTTCGGAGGCAACACAAGCTTCCGTCTTCAGGTGGTACCGTCACAGCCACGACAGCTGTATCAAGTAAATGAGAGATTGCAGGAGCTACCACTCCGTTTATATAATGGTTGGAGAAGGTGGTGGGGCAAGGGTAAGGTGAGGCTTAAGACTAAAAATAGACTACATAACAAAGGCTGAGCCTTTGTTATGGAGAGGTGCGGTTTGTGACTCAACCTGTAACAGGGAGACCTCCACTAGACATGGTAAAACTGTGATGGTTGTCTGTCAAATACGATTGGCAAATAAGTGTAGTTAAATCTTTTTTGCATGGTTAATCACATCTTTCCAATGATTTTTTTTTTACTTTTTAATGTGTTTTACCTACGTGACTTTACCGAAAAAACCTAAGAATATGAATAAGATTATTGCATTTCGATTTAAAGCTTCTTTCGTGACTGCAGGGATTCATCTTCTTGGTTCTTTCGGTAAAGTCACGTAGAAGGGAAGTAATACAATAATAAAAATAAAACATAATAAAATTTCAATTTAAAGCTTCTTTCGTGACTGCAGGGATTCATCTTCTTGGTTCTTTCGGTAAAGTCACGTAGAAGGGAAGTAATACAATAATAAAACATAATAAAATTATTCTCACGACGTTTCGGCCACAACGCAAGCAGCCGTCCTCAGGTGAAACCAGGTCTGTCGAGGCGACGCTGTCGCGAGAATAATTTTATTATGTTTTATTTTTATTATTTTATTACTTCCCTTCTACGTGACTTTACCGAAAGAACCAAGAAGGAGATTATTGCAGTGAATTTGGCTGTAACGGTTCCACCGGAAAACTCGTGATTTAATTAAGTTGTTTTTTCATTTATTTATTTTTAGCTACGTGACTTTACCGAAAAATCCAATGAGTATAAATTTAGAATTGTTATAACACACACTAATTTTGATTAATTATCATTATTAACTATTTGATTCTTTTAATTTACTAAGGTCACCTTTTATTTATTCCATGAAGAAGCATTTGCTTCCCCATGGGAGAATGGAGAAGCATACATTTTGAACAAATTTTCAATGATTGTTATTAAACATTTTGATTCTAATGATTCTACCGGGGCTTTTCATTCTGTGTAATGAATATATGATTATTATTATTGTACTCTCCGTTTTGCTTCGTTCTACTACAAAGTTTCAAGTATTTTTTTAAAGTTATAATTACTTTTAATATTTTATAATTATAAGATCATTAAAATGTAATATTCTGAACATCTGCAGTTTTAGCACCACGTTAAATACGCACTACAATGGCAATAGTTTAAAGCGATTTGAAGCATGTTTTATTTTCAAAATGAAAATATAGTTTGGGGGGGGGGGCAGAGCTTTGTGACGTCATATTTGAGGGGGGGTCTGACTTTTTGCGACACATCAAAATGCGCAACTTTAAATAAACATAGACAACACGTTCTACTTAATTAAATAGACTTTCTAATACATGTTTTCTCCTACAACATCAGAGTGCAGCGCCACATTAAACACGCACTACAATGACAATAATTTTAAGCGATTTGAAGCATGTTTTATTTTTTTTGGGGGGGGGGCAGAGGTTTGTGACGTCATATGTGAGGGGGGGTCTGACTTTTTGTGACAAGGGGGGGGGGGGTCAAAAATCGTCCAAAATCGCGTGACGTCATTTATGGACGGCCCCTCACACAAACACCACGCAGACACGGGTCAGGGGTCAAGGGAACAGCGCAGTGCACGACACGAAATCCGATGATTGGGTTTTAGGACACTGCGATAAGGAGGGAGAGACGATGGCTCTGTAAGGGAACGGAGTTTTCTTCTTCGATTTAAAGCTTTCGTGACTGCAGGGATTCATCTTCTTGGTTCTTTCGGTAAAGTAACGTAGAAGGGAAATAATGAAATAATAAAAATAAAACATTATTAAATAATTATCACGACGTTTCGGCCACAACGCAAGCAGCCGTCCTCAGGTGAAGACCAGGTCCGTCGGGGAGACAGCGTCTGAATGAGACGTCTGAATGAGATGCTGTCTTTCCGACATACCTGTTCTTCACCTGAGGACGGCTGCTTGCGTTGTGGCCGAAACGTCGTGATAATTATTTTATTATGTTTTATTTTTATTATTTTATTATTTCCATTCTACGTGACTTCACCGAAAGAACCAAGAAGATGAATCCCTGCAGTCACGAAAGCTTTAAATCGAAGTTTTATGATGTTTTATTATCTTATTATTTCCATTCTACGTGACTTTACCGAAAGAACCAAGAAGATGAATCCCTGCAGTCACGAAAGCTTTAAATCGAAATGGAACGGAGTTTGTTAAGCTCTGTGGTCGGGTTTCTTTGCTGACTGGTGAAAGTGCCGTGCGAGTTGACGTTCAATATGAAGATGCAAGGCTCCACCTTTTGTCTTGCAACGAACGGAGGGTGGAGGGTGGTGGTGGAGGGGGGGTGACAGGGATGAGGAATTAGTTCACTCTCACTCGAAGGACATTCAACTGAAGCTGTAGAACAATGGGAGCGCGTCTCGAGGCACGGCACCTCAACTTACGTGGGAACTTCATTCATCCGACACTCACGATCCGTGAAGGTCTCCTCCCCCCCACCGTCATCCTCCATCGCAACCTCCATCCCTCCCTCCCCCTCCCATCCCTCCCTCCTTGCACAACCGCCCCACCTCCAACCTGTCGTATCGGTGGTGAACGGGCGGGCTTCTATGCGACCGGTTTTCTTTTTTACATTTGTGGATCTCTGCTGTAGACCAATCATTCTTTGGTTCTTTCGGTTAAGTCACGTCTAAAGATAAAATAATAAATTTAATAATAACATATTACGACGTTTCGATTGCAACACAAGCAATCGTCATCAGGCATGAAAGAAATAGCAACAAAAATCTAACTAGAAAACTACAGACAGACATACAAGCAGACAGACATCACAAGGACACACTTAAAGGCACCGTCACAGAAACAACCTCTCTCTTTGTGCCGATATGTGTCCTCTCTCTGTGTGTCCGTGTGATGTCTGTCTGCTTGTGTGTCTGTCTATAGTTTTCTAGTTAGATTTCTGTTGCTATTTCTTTTATGCCTGATGATGATTGCTTGTGTTGCAATCGAAACGTCGTAATATGCTATTATTTAATTTATTATTTTATCTTTAGACGTGACTTAACCGAAAGAACCAAAGAATAATTCCTGCAGTCACGAAAGCTCCAAAATTAAGATTGTAGACCAATCAATTTCAAAGGCGATGTGTCTATTAGTATTATGAGTTTAACAATTGGCGAACTCTACTGTAGTCCCATCAGTTTCAAAAGACAATTCGTCAATCATTATTATTATTATTATGAGTTTAACAATTGGCGATCTTTGCTGTAGAACAATCAGTTTCAAAGACTGCGTATTTTATTATTAGTTTAACAATTGTGGATCTCTGCTGTAGACCAATCAGTTCAAAAGACAATTCGTCTATCATTATTATTCATTTAACAATTGGCGATCTCTCCTGTAGAACAATCAGTTTCAAAGGCTGCGTATTTTATTATTAGTTTTAAAATTGTGGATCTCCGCTGTTGTCCAATCAGTTTCAAAAACAATGCTTATTGTATTATTAGTTTAACAATTGGCGATCTTTGCTGGAGTCCAAACAGTTTCAAAGACTGCGTATTTTATAATTAGTTTAACAATTTGTGAACGCTACTGTAGTCCAATCAGTTTCAAAGACTGCGTATTTTATAATTATTTTAATAATAGGGGATATCTGCCGTAGTCCAATCAGTTTCAAAGACAATTCGTCTATTGTTGTTATCGCAGCATGTTTGTTTGCATGCTGTTTTTTTTGGGCCACGAGTATGATGTGTGGTTATCACAGACTCGGTGCAATGGTATTCGGAGTTGCCATTTGATATGTGGACATATTAGCACCTCAAGTTTTATTGTCAGAAAAGGGGGAGGGGGTGGAAGGTAAGACCTCTTCTTCGTGGTTTTTTTTTCAACAAATTAGTTCAAAGTGCACCTAGCCTGGCACAAGTGCTGCGGCTACTTCATACGAGTGTATGGGGAGGGGGGGGGGCTGCCATTTTCGTTGCAGGTTTCGTTGACTAGGAGATGTTAACTACCTCGCCTGGTCTACAGGAGGTCGTGGGTTCGATCCCGACCCTGACGCCTGCTGCTGTATATTTGGAGTTTGCGTGTCTCTCTTTGTCATCATCATCATCACGGTGGCTAGGAGATGTTAACTACCTCGCCTGGTATGCAGGAGGTCGTGGGTTCGATCCCGACCCTGACGCCTGCTGCTGTATATTTGGAGTTTGCGTGTCTCTCTCTCATCATCATCATCACGGTGGCTAGGAGATTTTAACTACCTCGCCTGGTACACAGGAGGTCGTGGGTTCGATCCCGACCCTGACGCCTGCTGCTGTATATTTGGAGTTTGCGTGTCTCTCTCTCATCATCATCATCACGGTGGCTAGGAGATGTTAACTACCTCGCCTGGTGTGCAGGAGGTCGTGGGTTCGATCCCGACCCTGACGCCTGCTGCTGTGTATTTGGAGTTTGCGTGTCTCTCTCTCATCATCATCATCATCACGGTGGCTAGGAGATGTTAACTACCTCGCCTGGTACACAGGAGGTCGTGGGTTCGATCCCGACCCTGACGCCTGCAGCTCGTAAATATTTGGAGTTTGCGTGTCTCTCTCTCATCATCATCATCACGGTGGCTAAGAGATGTTAACTACCTCGCCTGGTATGCAGGAGGTCGTGGGTTCGATCCCGACCCTGACGCCTGCTGCTGTATATTTGGAGTTTGCGTGTCTCTCTCTCATCATCATCATCAAGGTGGCTAGGAGTTGTTAACTACCTCGCCTGGTATGCAGGAGGTCGTGGGTTCGATCCCGACCCTGACGCCTGCTGCTGTGTATTTGGAGTTTGCGTGTCTCTCTTTGTCATCATCATCATCATGGTGGCTAGGAGATGTTAACTACCTCGCCTGGTATGCAGGAGGTCGTGGGTTCGATCCCGACCCTGACGCCTGCTGCTGTATATTTGGAGTTTGCGTGTCTCTCTCTCATCATCATCATCAAGGTGGCTAGGAGTTGTTAACTACCTCGCCTGGTATGCAGGAGGTCGTGGGTTCGATCCCGACCCTGACGCCTGCTGCTGTGTATTTGGAGTTTGCGTGTCTCTCTTTGTCATCATCATCATCATGGTGGCTAGGAGATGTTAACTACCTCGCCTGGTATGCAGCAGGTCGTGGGTTCGATCCCGACCCTGACGCCTGCTGCTGTGTATTTGGAGTTTGCGTGTCTCTCTCTCATCATCATCATCACGGTGGCTAGGAGATGTTAACTACCTCGCCTGGTGTACAGGAGGTCGTGGGTTCGATCCCGACCCTGACGCCTGCTGCTGTATATTTGGAGTTTGCCTGTCTCTCTCTCATCATGATCATCACGGTGGCTAGGAGATGTTAACTACCTCGCCTGGTCTACAGGAGGTCGTGGGTTCGATCCCGACCCAGACGCCTGCTGCTGTATATTTGGAGTTTGCGTGTCTCTCTCTCATCATGATCATCACGGTGGCTAGGAGATGTTAACTACCTCGCCTGGTATGCAGGAGGTCGTGGGTTCGATCCCGACCCTGACGCCTGCTGCTGTGTATTTGGAGTTTGCGTGTCTCTCTCTCTCATCATCATCATCACGGTGGCTAGGAGATGTTAACTACCTCGCCTGGTATGCAGGAGTTCGTGGGTTCGATCCCGACCCTGACGCCTGCTGCTGTATATTTGGAGTTTGCGCGTCTCTCTCTCATCATCATCATCACGGTGGCTAGGAGATGTTAACTACCTCGCCTGGTATACAGGAGGTCGTGGGTTCGATCCCGACCCTGACGCCTGCTGCTGTGTATTTGGAGTTTGCGTGTCTCTCTCTCATCATCATCATCACGGTGGCTAGGAGATGTTAACTACCTCGCCTGGTACACAGGAGGTCGTGGGTTCGATCCCGACCCTGACGCCTGCTGCTGTATATTTGGAGTTTGCGTGTCTCTCTCTCATCATCATCATCACGGTGGCTAAGAGATGTTAACTACCTCGCCTGGTATGCAGGAGGTCGTGGGTTCGATCCCGACCCTGACGCCTGCTGCTGTATATTTGGAGTTTGCGTGTCTCTCTCTCATCATCATCATCAAGGTGGCTAGGAGATGTTAACTACCTCGCCTGGTATGCAGGAGGTCGTGGGTTCGATCCCGACCCTGACGCCTGCTGCTGTGTATTTGGAGTTTGCGTGTCTCTCTTTGTCATCATCATCATCACAGTGGCTAGGAGATGTTAACTACCTCGCCTGGTATACAGGAGGTCGTGAGTTCGATCCCGACCCTGACGCCTGCTGCTGTATATTTGGAGTTTGCGTGTCTCTCTCTCATCATCATCATCAAGGTGGCTAGGAGATGTTAACTACCTCGCCTGGTATGCAGGAGGTCGTGGGTTCGATCCTGACCCTGACGCCTGCTGCTGTGTATTTGGAGTTTGCGTGTCTCTCTTTGTCATCATCATCATCACGGTGGCTAGGAGATGTTAACTACCTCGCCTGGTATACAGGAGGTCGTGGGTTCGATCCCGACCCTGACGCCTGCTGCTGTATATTTGGAGTTTGCGTGTCTCTCTCTCTCCCCGTGGTCACGTGGGTTGTTCCCCTCCACGTTTAGAATCAACGTCACATTAACGTTTAGCCTGCAATACATTTCCACGCGATGACGACGACGATGATGATGATGATACGGCAACTTTGTCGCGCTCTCGTTTGTGAGAGCCAGGGGTCGGGTTGGCTTCTACGACAAATCACAGCTCAGTTGTAACACACACAGACACAAAAAAAAAACACCCGTCTCAGTTTAGCTTTCTTATTTGTTAGACTTCACCGGCTGTCGGATAAAAGCAAGCGGCTACAATAGCCACGGTGTTGGAAATCCATTCCCTACGTGACTGCCTCTGCCACCCCCCCCCCTCCCTTCCACCTCCCGATTGAGTCTCCCTCTGCTACCCAGACCTTCCCACCGCAAATAAAACCGCGCGTGTCGCAGGCGCGGACGGCTGAGTCGGGCTGGAGATCGATCAATGCGCCGTTATTTCCCATAAGGGGTGAGTCCAGACAGCGTCTCATGATGATGTCTCTTGATGACCCCCCAGTCTACCCCCCCCACCCGTCTACACATGCATCCCCCCATATACACACCAACCCCCATCTACCCACACACCTACCCACTCACTTGCTCACCCATATCCACCTCCACCTACACACATTCTCAGATGTCCCTCCACCTATCAACCCACCTACCCACTTACACTCCACCCCCCCCCCACCTCACCAACACACCCAACTACCCACCCACCTACCCACCCACCAACTGCATTCCCACACCCCCACCTACCCCCCCACCTATCCACCTACCTCCCCCCACCTACCCTCCCACGTAGCCCCCCCCCCCACCTACCCACCTACGTACTCCCCCCACCAACACACCCACCTACCCACCCACCTACCCACCCGCCAACTGCATTCCCACACCCCCCCCCACCCACCTATCCACCTACCTCCCCCCACCTACCCTCCCACGTAGCCCCCCACCTACCCACCTACGTACTCCCCCCACCAACCCATCCACCTACCCACCCACCTACCCACCCCCCACCTACCCCCCGCACCTACCCTCCCACACCCCCATCTACCCACCTCCCCACCCACCTACCCACCCCCACCTACCCACCCACCTCCCCACCCACCTACCCACCCCCACCTACCCACCCACCTCCCCACCCACCTACCCACCCCCACCTACCCACCCACCTACCCTCCCACACCCCCACCTACCCACCTCCCCACCCACCTACCCACCCCCACCTACCCCCCCCACCCCCACCTACCCCCCCACCTACCCACCTACCCACCCACCTCCCCACCCACCTACCCACCCCCACCTACACACCCACCTACCCTCCCACACCCCCCATCTACCCACCTCCCCACCCACCTACCCACCCCCACCTACCCATCCACCTCCCCACCCACCTACCCACCCCCACCTACCCACCCACCTACCCTCCCACACCCCCATCTACCCACCTCCCCACCCACCTACCCACCCCCACCTACCCAACCCTCCCACCCACCAACCAGTGGCGCAGTAACAATTCCGTCTGTTGCCTGATGAGGCTGGTTGTTGTCGTCGTAATTACCGGCGAAACGTCACGTGACTCGAAACCGGTGGTGCTGACGTGGTCATCAATTGCGCAACGTGTCGCGTGCGTGACGACGAACCTTTTACTGATGGTCCGTGTGGACGGCGGTGATAACGACGCACACACATCCACACGCAACGCGATATAAACCCGAAGAAAAACCCCTACGTTGTGGATGATTTCGATGTAAAGCTTTCGTGACTGCAGGGATTCATCTTCTTGGTTCTTTCGGTAAAGTCACGTAGAAGGGAAGTAATAAAATAATAAAAATAAAACATAATAAAATAAAATAATTCTCACGACGTTTCGGCTACAACGCAAGCAGCCGTCTTCAGGTGAAGACGGCAGCTTGCGTTGTAGCTGTTTGCGTTGTAGCCGAAATTTCATGAGAATTATTTTATTTTATTATGTTTTATTTTTATTATTTTATTACTTCCCTTCTACGTGACTTTACCGAAAGAACCAAGAAGATGAACCCCTACGTTGTGGATAATTTCGATTTAAAGCTTTCGTGACTGCAGGGATTCATCTTCTTGGTTATTTCGGTAAAGTCACGTAGATGCTGCTAATCCTGCATATTTCACGGGCATAATATTAATTTGAACCCCCCCCCCCGCCCACCTCCTACGCATTTTCCATATGCTAAATTCCTCTTGATATGCAAATTATTTTGTCAAGGCGCTCTTCTTCCTACCTCCCCCCCCCCTCCAACCCAGCTTAAATATACGCTCCAAGCTTGGTGGTGTTTCATTCTTCACCTGAGGACGGCTGCTTGCGTTGTGGCCGAAACGTCGTGAGAATTATTTTATTATGTTTCATTTTTTATTTTATTACTTCCCTTCTACGTGACTTTACCGAAAGAACCAAGAAGTTGTGGATGATGTTGGTCGCGAAAGTTTACTGCTGCGTGTTAAAGTAACGACGATAAAAAAATATATAGCAACGTGGGACACCCACAGAGACCCATGGACTCTCATAGAGACCCATAGACTCAGCACAGACACCCATAGACTCAGCACTGACACCCATAGACTCGCATCGAGACCCATAGACTCAGCACAGACACCCATAGACTCAGCAAAGACACCCATAGACTCAGCATAGACACCCATAGACTCAGCATAGACACCCATAGACTCAGCACAGACACCCATAGACTCAGCACAGACACCCATAGACTCGCATCGAGACCCATAGACTCAGCAAAGACACCCATAGACTCAGCATAGACACCCATAGACTCAGCACTGACACCCATAGACTCGCATCGAGACCCATAGACTCAGCAAAGACACCCATAGACTCAGCACAGACACCCATAGACTCAGCAAAGACACCCATAGACTCGCATCGAGACCCATAGACTCAGCAAAGACACCCATAGACTCAGCACAGAGACCCATAGACTCAGCACAGACACCCATAGACTCAGCACAGACACCCATAGACTCAGCAAAGACACCCATAGACTCAGCACAGACACCCATAGACTCAGCACAGACACCCATAGACTCAGCAAAGACACCCATAGACTCAGCAAAGACACCCATAGACTCAGCACAGACACCCATAGACTCAGCACAGACACCCATAGACTCAGCAAAGACACCCATAGACTCAGCAAAGACACCCATAGACTCAGCAAAGACACCCATAGACTCAGCATAGAGACCCATAGACTCAGCATAGACACCCATAGACTCAGCAAAGACACCCATAGACTCAGCAAAGACACCCATAGACTCAGCACAGACACCCATAGACTCAGCACAGAGACCCATAGACTCAGCACAGACACCCATAGACTCAGCACAGACACCCATAGACTCAGCACAGAGACCCATAGACTCAGCACAGACACCCATAGACTCAGCACAGACACCCATAGACTCAGCACAGAGACCCATAGACTCAGCACAGACACCCATAGACTCAGCACAGACACCCATAGACTCAGCACAGAGACCCATAGACTCAGCATAGATACTCATAGACTCAGCACAGACACCCATAGACTCAGCACAGAGACCCATAGATTCGCATAGAGACCCATAGACTCAGCACAGACACCCATAGACTCAGCACAGACACCCATAGACTCAGCATAGACACCCATAGACTCAGCACAGACACCCATAGACTCAGCATAGACACCCATAGACTCAGCACAGAGACTCATAGACTCAGCACAGACACCCATAGACTCAGCATAGACACCCATAGACTCAGCACAGAGACTCATAGACTCAGCACAGAGACCCATAGACTCAGCACAGACACCCATAGACTCAGCACAGACACCCATAGACTCAGCACAGACACCCATAGACTCAGCATAGACACCCATAGACTCAGCATAGAGACTCATAGACTCAGCACAGACACCCATAGACTCAGCACAGACACCCATAGACTCAGCACAGACACCCATAGACTCAGCACAGACACCCATAGACTCAGCACAGACACCCATAGACTCAGCACAGACACCCATAGACTCAGCAAAGACACCCATAGACTCAGCACAGAGACCCATAGACTCAGCATAGAGACCCATAGACTCAGCACAGAGACCCATAGACTCAGCACAGACACCCATAGACTCAGCACAGACACCCATAGACTCAGCACAGACACCCATAGACTCAGCACAGACACCCATAGACTCAGCACAGACACCCATAGACTCAGCACAGAGACCCATAGACTCAGCATAGACACCCATAGACTCAGCACAGACACCCATAGACTCAGCACAGACACCCATAGACTCAGCACAGACACCCATAGACTCAGCATAGAGACCCATAGATTCGCATAGAGACCCATAGACTCAGCACAGACACCCATAGACTCAGCACAGACACCCATAGACTCAGCACAGACACCCATAGACTCAGCACAGACACCCATAGACTCAGCATAGACACCCATAGACTCAGCACAGAGACCCATAGATTCAGCACAGACACCCATAGACTCAGCACAGAGACCCATAGACTCAGCATAGACACCCATAGACTCAGCACAGACACCCATAGACTCAGCACAGACACCCATAGACTCAGCACAGACACCCATAGACTCAGCACAGACACCCATAGACTCAGCACAGACACCCATAGACTCAGCATAGACACCCATAGACTCAGCACAGAGACCCATAGATTCAGCACAGACACCCATAGACTCAGCACAGAGACCCATAGACTCAGCATAGACACCCATAGACTCAGCACAGACACCCATAGACTCAGCACAGACACCCATAGACTCAGCACAGACACCCATAGACTCAGCATAGAGACCCATAGATTCGCATAGAGACCCATAGACTCAGCACAGACACCCATAGACTCAGCACAGACACCCATAGACTCAGCACAGACACCCATAGACTCAGCACAGACACCCATAGACTCAGCATAGACACCCATAGACTCAGCACAGACACCCATAGACTCAGCACAGACACCCATAGACTCAGCATAGACACCCATAGACTCAGCACAGACACCCATAGACTCAGCATAGAGACCCATAGATTCGCATAGAGACCCATAGACTCAGCACAGACACCCATAGACTCAGCACAGAGACCCATAGACTCAGCATAGACACCCATAGATTCGCATAGAGACTCATAGACTCAGCACAGACACCCATAGACTCAGCATAGACACCCATAGACTCAGCATAGAGACCCATAGATTCGCATAGAGACCCATAGACTCAGCACAGACACCCATAGACTCAGCACAGACACCCATAGACTCAGCACAGAGACCCATAGATTCGCATAGAGACTCATAGACTCAGCACAGACACCCATAGACTCAGCACAGACACCCATAGACTCAGCAAAGACACCCATAGACTCGGCACAGACACCCATAGACTCAGCACAGACACCCATAGACTCAGCACAGAGACCCATAGACTCGGCACAGACACCCATAGACTCAGCATAGAGACCCATAGACTCAGCATAGACACCCATAGACTCAGCACAGACACCCATAGACTCAGCACAGAGACCCATAGATTCGCATAGAGACCCATAGACTCAGCACAGACACCCATAGACTCAGCATAGAGACTCATAGACGTGGTATGAAAGCATATTTTTTTATTAAAAAATATAAACCACTTTCAAAATAGGTGTTGTTGTTCTTTATACAACAAATCTCATGTTGGTTCTCAATGACTCTCCCGCCCCCCCCCCCCCCCCTACTCGTCGCTTTGACCACCTGGGGGAGTAGAGGGTGGCCAGGTCACTCCCTGCCTGCCCCCCAAGCTCGTTGCTCTACTGCCCCCTACTCCTGATCCTTAGCGGGGGAGGGAGATTGAGGAGGGATTAGGGGGGCGGCAGAGTTAGATGTATCAATTACGGCCAGAGAGAGAGAGAGAGAAGTCTCGCTTGACGAGATGGCTTGGGCGTTGATTTCGGGGTTGGCGTTATTAGTTGCGGGACCAACGGAGTTTCACCCTCCCCCCACAGGCCCCCACCCCGACCCCGCACCCCACGACTTCCTGTGTACCAGGCGAGGTAGTTAACATCTCACCACAGAGAGAGAGAGACACGCAGACTCCAAATATACAGCAGCAGGCGTCAGGGTCGGGAAAATGTGTGGGGAAGGTTTAAAAGGTGTTGGGGTAGTGGGAGCCATAGGGGTAGTGGGAGGGGTTGGGGTAATGGTAGGGGTAGTGGTAGGGGTTGGGGTAGTGGTAGGGGTTGGGGTAGTGGTAGGGGTTGGGGTAGTGGGAGGGGTTGGGGTAATGGTAGGGGTAGTGGTAGGGGTTGGGGTAGTGGTAGGGGTAGTGGTAAGGGTTGGGGTAGGGGTTGGGGTAATGGTAGTGGTAGGGGTAGTGGTAGGGGTAGAGGTAGGGGTTGGGGTAGTGGTAGGGGTAGTGGTAGGGGTTGGGGTAATGGTAGGGGTTGGGGTAGTGGTAGGGGTTGTGGTAGTGGTAGGGGTAGTGGTAAGGGTTGGGGTAGGGGTTGGGGTAATGGTAGTGGTTTGGGTAGTGAGTTGAGTAGTGGTAGGGGTTGGGGTATGGGTAATGGTAGGGGTTGGGGTAGTGAGTGGGTCAGTGGTAGGGGTAATGATAGGGGTAGTGGTAAAGGTAGTGGTAGAGGTAGTGATTGGGGTTGTGGTAGTGATAGGGGTTGGGTTAGTGAGTGGGGTTGGGGTAATTATAGGGGTTGGGATAATGATAGGGGTAGTGATAGGGGTTTGGGTAGTGAGTGGGTCAGTGGTAGGGGTAATGATAAGGGTAGGGGTAGTGGTAAGGGTTGTGGTAGTGATAGGGGTTGGGGTAATGATTGGGGTAGTGGTAAGGGTTGTGGTAGTGATAGGGGTTGGGGTAGTGAGTGGATCAGTGGTAGAGGTAGTGATAGGGGTAGGGGTAGTGATAAGGGTTGTGGTAGTGATAGGGGTTGGGGTAGTGAGTGGAGTAGTGGTAGGGGTGGTGGTAAGGGTGGTGGCAGTGATAGGGGTTGGGGTAGTGAGTGGATTAGTGGTAGGGGTAATGATGGAGGTAGGGGTAGTGGTAAGGGTTGTGGTAGTGATAGGGGTTGGAGTAGTGAGTGAACTGGTGGCAGTGATAGGGGTCGGGGTAATGATAGACCCAGAGAGTCACACAGCCACCCTCACTCACAGTTACAAGCGTCCTGTGCGTGGAGACGTCCTGTCAGTAGGAGGGGGGAGGGAGGGATGGGGGGGGCTAATTGGGGCTCAGCCACTGGCCCCCACCCTCCCCCTCTCGCTGCTCCCCCCCTCCCCCCTCCTCTTGTCTCACCTCTACACCCCCCCCGCCCCCACGTGTCTCTAAACTGCATTGATTCTCGCCCTTAATTGTTCTGCCGAGACCAGAGTCGAGTCACCCCCCCCCCCACCCTGGACCCCCCCCCCACACCCCCCCACATCCACACCCCCACCTACCCCCCCACCTATCCATCTACCCCCCCCCACCTACCCTCCCACGTAGCCCCCCCCCCCCCCACTTACCCACCTACGTACTCCCCCCACCAACACACGCACCTACCCCCCCCACCAACTACATTCCCACACCCCCCCAACCCCCCCCCCCCCCACATCCATACCCCCACCCCGGACCCCTCAACACCCCCCCCAACCCCCCCCCCCCCACATCCCCACACCCCGCCTTTAATGAGCAAGTTCTGAGAAACAGAGAATCAGAGGTCCGATAAATCGACGATTGCTTTGCCCGCTGCATTACTTGAGCCACGCTAATTCACTTTTGTTTTACACGAGATGGAAACGGGTGGGGGGTGGGGGGCAAGAGATGTCAACCACCTCGCCCGGTGTGCAAGGAGGCGCATGGGTACGATGCCGATACCTGGCGTATGGACATTTGGGAGTGTGCGTGTGTGCGTGTCTCTCTCTCTCTCTCTCCCGTGGATTTCTTTCTTTCTATCTTTTTTTAACGATCAGTGGAAACAAGAAGATGCTCGGTGTAGTCGGCACTTTGCTTCGTTCATCATTTCGTATTTTTTAAAAAAAAATCTTTGCTTTATGTACCCCCCCCCCCCTCTCGCTCACTCTCTCACACTCTCGCTCACTCTCTCACTCTCTCGCTCACTCACTCGCTCACTCTCTCACTCTCTCGCTCACTCACTCGCTCACTCTCTCGCTCACCCTCTCACTCTCTCGCTCGCTCGCTCACTCTCTCGCTCACTCTCTCGCTCACTCTCTCGCCCACTCTCTCGCTCACTCGCTCACTCGCTCACTCTCTCGCTCACTCTCTCGCTCACTCTCTCGCTCACTCTCTCGCCCACTCTCTCGCTCACTCGCTCACTCGCTCACTCTCTCGCTCACTCTCTCGCTCACTCTCTCGCTCACCCTCTCGGTCACCCTCTCGGTCACTCTCTCGCTCACTCTCTCGCTCACTCTCTCGCTCACTCTCTGACTCTCTCGCTCACTCACTCGCTCACTCTCTCGCTCACCCTCTCACTCTCTCGCTCACTCTCTCGCTCACTCTCTCGGTCACTCTCTCGCTCTCTTGCCCACTCTCTCGCTCACTCTTTCGCCCAATCGCTCACTCTCTCGCTCACTCTCTCGCCCACTCGC
>NC_136167.1:0-50305 GCF_965212315.1 Lampetra planeri
ACACTACTATACACTACACTATACACTGCACTATACACGACACACTACACTACACACTACACTATACACTACATTATACACTACACTACTATACACTACACTATACACTACACTATACACTACACACTACACTATACACTACACTACTATACACTAGACTATACACTACACTATACACGACACACTACACTATACACTACACTATACACTACACACTACACTATACACTACATTATACACTACACTATACACTACACTATACACTACACTATACACTACACTATGATACGTAGCATTAGCGATTTAATTGTAGGGTTACCACGATACGATTCGTTCAATGCATGTTAAAAGTTTTTATTATAGCAGATAGGATTGTTTCCTGCAAAACTTTCTATGAAATTTCAGTTCATATAGGTAGGCTAAGAATTTACCTTGTGTTTTTTTACTTTAAATGTTACTGTGCAATACAGCTTTGTAATTAATGCATATATTCAATATATAGTTTATACAATACGGTACTGTAAATTGCTGTTTTGCTAAATTATCACCATTCTTTAAGGCTCCTGGGCAGGCAATAGGCCATCTTCGACTTACGATATTTTCGACTTACGATCTTCTCGACTTACGATATTTTCGACTTACGATGGGGTCGTCGTAACGCATCCCCATCGTAAGTCGGGGACTGCCTGTAGTTTATACACAGTGCGTAACGTGTACACAACAGCGTCTGTTGTTGTTGTTGTGTACACACGAGACGTGAATTATGTCATAGACATTGCGTCCACTGGTAACACAAAGTAGCGTAACGCGTTACGGTATTGTTAAGTGTCAAGTAACACAGTCTGTGTGGAATAGTTGTAACGGGAGAAACGGCGTTATGGTTACACGATTTGCTGCGTAATCACCTCTGAAATTGTACCACAGCATACTATGCAGTGTGATTAAATGTGTTACACGTACACTCTGTAACACGTGCATTCCGTAGTATACACAATAGTCCATCCGTCCACTTCTAACACGCATAACAATAACCGTTTATGATATGGGGAGCGGTGGTGCAGCGGTTAGCGCGCTGCGCTACGAACCAGGCGACCCGGATTCGATTCCCGCTCACGGCCAACACCAGTGACGATTATCTGAACCGGTCCTGGGCCTCCCCTAGGTCGACTCAGCCTCAAATGAGTACCTAGTGCGGTGTGTAAACATCGCCACTGGGGAGACAAAGGCGGTCGGGCGTGGTGCTGGCCACTCACCCCCTCGTGTACCGTTCCGGCCTTCATAGGTGCTCGCTAACAGCACTTGCCCCTACAGTCTGTTAAGGGCTACACGGGGGATCTTGATCTTTGTACCCATGCTTTAACATCACAACGATAACACAATCGTGCACACAAAGTAGAATCATTGCGGTGCAGGGCACATATTACACATTCTACAAAGACAAAGATCCACCAAAATAAAGCCATAAAAGCAATGAAACAGTGATCATAGGAACTGTGACCGAATTTTCACAATGAACGACGTCAACAACATGTACCACCAAACTCTGCAGCCATAGCTGGCTGCATGAGTCACTCCACAACTCCAGCTGAGTACGACGTTTCGCCGGTCAATACGACCAGCTTCATCAGGCGACGAGGAACCAAGTGACTTGCGTTAGCTGCACGTGGTATTCGTGATGAACGTGCACACAAGAACGTGGCTCTGATACTAATGTGTGATGCGTCGTCTTTGAAGCTGATTGGCCTACCCTCTTCTTCTTGGTTCTTTCGGTAAAGTCACGTAGGATGGAAATAATGAAATAATAAAAATAAAACATAATAAACTCATTCTCACGACGTTTCGGACACAACGCAAGCAGCCGTCCTCAGGTGGAGAACAGGTCTGTCGAGAAGACAGCGTCTGAATGACAAGCCCCAGGCTTGGAGCGTCTATTTAAGCTGGGATGGAGGGGGGAAGAGCGCCTTGACAAAATAATTTGCATATCAAGAGGAATTTCGCATATTTATGGGAAATGCAGATATGCGATTAGTACTACTTGTGAAATGCGTAGGAGGTTTGGCGGGGGGTTTAAAGTCATTATGCCCGTGCATTATGCAGGATTAGCAGCATCAAAGGGAGGGGATAGGGGTAGTATTAATCAAGGGAAGGAATGTTAATAGTATGTAGCCTACCCTCTCTCTCCGCCCCCGCCCCCTCTCTCTATTTAAGGCCTCGACACAGAGACGTGGTTTCTCTGTGTGCCTATGTACGTCTCTCTCTCTATGTATCTTTGTGATGTCTGTCTCTACTTATATGTTTGTCTATATGTCTCTGGTTCTGTGTTTAATCTCTCTCTCAAATTTAGCATTCTCAGGAAGAACGTAATCAACCAGGTAGGGTGTTGACTGTTATGTTATCCGACTCTCTGTTGTATTACATTACATTTATAAGTATACTAGATTTGTGTTTCTATTTCATTTATACCTGATGATGATTGCTTGTGTTGCAATCGAAACGTCGTATGCTAGTATTTAATTTATTATTTTCTTCTTGGTTCTTTCGGTAAAGTCACGTAGAAGGGAAATAATAAATTAATAAAAATAAAACATAATAAAATAATTCTCACGACGTTTCGGCCACAACGCAAGCAGCCGTCCTCAGGTGAAGAACAGGTCTGTCGGAAAGACAGCGTCTGACGTGACTTTACCGAAAGAACCAAGAAGATGCAGCTATCGTGCTGTGACGGTTCCACCTGAAGACGGAAGCTTGTGTTGCCTCCGAAACGTCGTGATTTTTATTTTATTTTTATTTTACTTTTATTAATTTTCATTTTTTACCTACGTGACTTTACCGAAAAAACCTAAGCATAAGAATTTGTATAAAGGTGTCAATCTTTGTACCAGTTGAAAGGGGAAAAACCTATTGCTATGTGTGTGTCTAGTTGTGGGTGTTTGAACGTCTATAACACAAAGACCTATTGTTGTTGTTGTTTGGTTTTCCTCTTCATCATTATGATAGTTGGCAAACACAAAACGTCCAACATTCACCTCGCTGCCGCACAGGGACAGCTGCCACTGGAGAATTGGTGCTCCCCCCTTTTGCAATGCCAACGTTGGGCCAACGTTCACCCAACGTTCAGCAAACCTTATTGCCCGGTGGTTTTGGAACAAACTTTTGACCCAACATTGCAAAAAGTTTACCGTGCAGATATACAACTACGAGAGAGATGGGGGGGGGGGGTTAGTGTGTCAATTGTCTAGCGGTGTTGTTACATTTGTGTACGTGTGGAGTTCCGTGATACGCGTCTGAATTTATGTCAGCCTCAAATGAGTACCTGGGGTGTAGCGGTGTGCAGTAAACATCGCCACTGGGGAGACAAAGGCGGCCGGGCGTGGTTACTGGCCACCCACCCCCTCGTGTGCCACAGTGCCGGTAGCCTTCATAGGCGCTGCTGCTACTCGCTAACAGCACTTGCGCCAACAGTCTCTTACAGGCTACACGGGGGATCTTTATCTGTGTGTGCTAGCTAACAGCACTTGCCCCAGCAGTTACAGGCTACACTGGGGATCTTTATCTGTGTGTGCTAGCTAACAGCACTTGCCCCAACAGTCTGTTCGAGGCTACACGGGGCATCTTTATCTGTGTGTGCTAGCTAACAGCACTTTCCCCAACAGTCTGTTCGAGGCTACACTGGGGATCTTTATCTGTGTGTGCTAGCTAACAGCACTTTCCCCAACAGTCTGTTCGAGGCTACACGGGGCATCTTTATCTGTGTGTGCTAGCTAACAGCACTTTCCCCAACAGTCTGTTAGAGGCTACATGGGGGATCTTTATTTGTGTGTGCTAGCTAACAGCACTTGCCCCAACAGTCTGTTCGAGGCTACACGGGGGACCTTTATCTGTGTGTGCTAGCTAACAGCACTTGCCCCAACAGTCTGTTCGAGGCTACACGGGGGATCTTTATCTGTATGCTAGCTAGCAGCACTTGCCCCAACAGTCTGTTAAGGCTACACGGGGGATCTTTATCTGGTGTGTGCCAGCTAACAGCACTTGCCCCAACAGTCTGTGGCAGGCTACACGGGGGATCTTTATCTGTGCGTGCTAGCTAACAGCACTTGCCCCAACAGTCTGTGGCAGGCTACACGGGGGATCTTTATCTGTGTGTGCTAGCTAACAGCACTTGCCCCAACAGTCTGTGGCAGGCTACACGGGGGATCTTTATCTGTGTGTGCTAGCTAACAGCACTTGCCCCAACAGTCTGTGGCAGGCTACACGGGGGATCTTTATCTGTGTGTGCTAGCTAACAGCACTTGCCCCAACAGTCTGTTCGAGGCTACACGGGGGAACTTTATCTGTGTATGCTAGCTAACAGAACTTGCCCCAACAGTCTGTTCGAGGCTACACGGGGGATCTTTATCTGTATGCTAGCTAGCAGCACTTGCCCCAACAGTCTGTTAAGGCTACACGGGGGATCTTTATCTTTGTGTGCTAGCTAACAGAACTTGCCCCAACAGTCTGTTCGAGGCTACACGGGGGACCTTTATCTGTGTGCTAGCTTACAGCACTTGCGCCAACAGTCTGTTAAGGCTACACGGGGGATCTTTATCTGTGTGTGCTAGCTAACACCACTTGCCCCAACATTCTGTTCGAGGCTACACGGGGGTCTTTATCTTTGTGTATTTGTGTGCTAGCTAACAGCACTTGCCCCAACAGTTAGTTACAGGCTACACGGGGGATCTTTATCTGTGTGCTAACTAACAGCACTTGCCCCAACAATCTGTTACAGGCTACACGGGGGATCTTTATCTGTGTGTGCTAGCTAACAGCACTTGCCCCAACAGTCTATTCGAGGCTACACGGGGGATATTTATCTGTGTGTGCTATCTAACAGCACTTGCCCCAACAATCTGTTAGAGGCTACACGAGGGATCTTTGTCTTTGTGTAGTGTGCGCTGTTTGTGCGACGTTGTCTACGCGTATATTCAAGTGTGAACATTGGGTTTCTAATTTCTATAATATTAACAATATATATACAGATACAACAATGATAATAAACACGGATACACAGATGCACACGGGATCGGAATCTTTACGCATTTACAAAGCGATGTACACGACGCACAAACACGTAGTGCCGTGTACAATGTAGATAGACACACATTACGACTCATGCATAATTAGCACAAATTTGCACGATTGCTGTATCAAGTAAAGAGAAATCCCAAAAGACCCCGACATTGTATATATACCAGAGGTCACAAACGGGTTTTGATTCCTTATCCATACCCGGCCGCACCAGGGTCGCAAATGGGTACCCGTACCCGTACCCGGCCGGGTACGGGTACCCGTTCCCTACCCGTACCCTACCCGAAATGAGTGACAAACAGTTACTCACCAGTGACTCACGGCCTACCCGTACCCGTACCCGGCCGCACCAGGGTCGCAAACGGCTACCCGTACCCATATCCGGCTGGGTACGGGTAGCCGGGTATCGGGTACCCGGTTGCGACCTCTGATATATACTGGTTGAATTTTATTTTTTACCTACGTGACTTTACCGAAAAAACCTAAGAGTACAAAATCCTTCCAGTCACGAAAGCTTCAAATCTAGATGTGGATGACCCCACTGGGGTCAACACGTCCCCACGTCACGCGCTCACCGACACACGGGTGCACGCGCGCGCGTCCCCGTCACGTACACGCCGACACGTGCGCGTGTTTCCCCCCCTCTTCTTCCGCGTGTGCGCGCAGGCTAGTGGGAGGAGGTGGGGGAGCAGGAGGGAGGCGGAGATGGATGACCCCACTCGGATGATGCAGGGCCACCCGGGCCTGGCGCTGAGCGCCCACACCGCTCCAATGGGCCTGCACACGCACGGTGGGGATGAGGCGGACGGCCGCGGCAAGCACGACATCGGCGACATCCTGCAGCAGATCATGACCATCACCGACCAGAGCCTTGACGAGGCGCAAGCCAGGTGCGTGTGTGCGCGTCCGTACGTACGGTGTGCACGTGTGCGTGTGTGTGTATACACACTTGTGCCGTACGTGAACATATGCTAAACGAACAAAAATTGTTGGGACGCGGTTTTTTTTTTTGCGCAGGTGTTAATGTCCCAAGGCTAAGGCCCCAGGTGTTAAAGCCCCAGGTGTTAAGGCCCCAAGTGTTAAGGCCCAGGTGTTAAGGCCCAGGTGTTAAGGCCCAGGTGTTAAGGCTCCAGGTGTAAGGCCCAGGTGTTAAGGCCCCAGGTGTAAGGCCCATGTGTTAAGGCCCCAGGTGTTAAGGCCCAGGTGTTAAGACCCCAGGTGTTAAGGCCCCATGTGTTAAGGTCCAGGTGTTAAGGCCCCAGGTGTTAAGGCCCCAGGTGTTAAGACCCAGGTGTTAAGACCCCAGGTGTTAAGGCCCCAGGTGTTAAGACCCAGGTGTTAAGGCCCCAGGTGTTAAGGCCCAGGTGTTAAGGCCCCAGGTGTTAAGGCCCAGGTGTTAAGGCCCCAGGTGTTAAGACCCCAGGTGTTAAGGCCCCAGGTGTTAAGACCCAGGTGTTAAGACCCCAGGTGTTAAGGCCCAGGTGTTAAGGCCCCAGGTGTTAAGGCCCAGGTGTTAAGGCCCCAGGTGTTAAGGCCCAGGTGTTAAAGCCCCAGGTGTTAAGACCCCAGGTGTTAAGACCCCAGGTGTTAAGACCCCAGGTGTTAAGGCCCCAGGTGTTAAGGCCCAGGTGTTAAGGCCCCAGGTGTTAAGGCCCAGGTGTTAAAGCCCCAGGTGTTAAGACCCCAGGTGTTAAGACCCCAGGTGTTAAGACCCCAGGTGTTAAGGCCCCAGGTGTTAAGGCCCCAGGTGTTAAGGCCCCAGGTGTTAAGACCCCAGGTGTTAAGGCCCCAGGTGTTAAGGCCCCAGGTGTTAAGGCCCCAGGTGTTAAGGCCCCAGGTGTTAAGGCCCCATGTGTTAAGGCCCCAGGTGTTAAGGCCCCAGGTGTTAAGACCCAGGTGTTAAGACCCCAGGTGTTAAGGCCCAGGTGTTAAGGGCCAGGTGTTAAGGCCCCAGGTGTTAAGGCCCCAGGTGTTAAGGCCCCAGGTGTTAAGGCCCCAGGTGTTAAGACCCCAGGTGTTAAGACCCCAGGTGTTAAGGCTCGAGGTGTTAAGACCCCAGGTGTTAAGGCCCCAGGTGTTAAGGCCCAGGTGTTAAGACCCCAGGTGTAAGACCCAGGTGTTAAGGCCCCAGGTGTAAGACTCAGGTGTTAAGGCCCCAGGTGTAAGACCCAGGTGTTAAGGCTCCAGGTGTTAAGGCTCCAGGTGTTAAGGCCCCAGGTGTTAAGGCTCCAGGTGTTAAGGCTCCAGGTGTTAAGGCTCCAGGTGTTAAGGCCCCAGGTGTTAAGGCCCCAGGTGTAAGGCCCAGGTGTTAAGGCCCCAGGTGTTAAGACCCCAGGTGTTAAGGCCAAGGTGTTAAGGCCCCAGGTGTTAAGGCTCCAGGTGTAAGGCCCAGGTGTTAAGGCCCCAGGTGTTAAGGCCCCAGGTGTTAAGGCTCCAGGTGTAAGGCCCAGGTGTTAAGACCCCAGGTGTTAAGGCCCCAGGTGTTAAGGCCCCAGGTGTTAAGGCTCCAGGTGTTAAGGCCCCAGGTGTAAGGCCCATGTGTTAAGGCCCCAGGTGTTAAGGTCCAGGTGTTAAGGCCCAGGTGTTAAGGCCCCAGGTGTTAAGGCTCCAGGTGTTAAGGCCCAGGTGTTAAGGCTCCAGGTGTTAAGGCCCAGGTGTTAAGGCCCAGGTGTTAAGGCCCCATGTGTAAGGCCCCAGGTGTTAAGGCTCCAGGTGTTAAGGCCCCAGGTGTAAGGCCCCATGTGTTAAGGTCCAGGTGTTAAGGCCCAGGTGTTAAGGCCCCAGGTGTTAAGGCCCCAGGTGTAAGGCCCAGGTGTTAAGACCCAGGTGTTAAGACCCAGGTGTTAAGGCCCCAGGTGTAAGGCTCCACGGTGGCTAGCAGATGTTAACTACCTCGCCTGGTGTACAGGAGGTCGTGGGTTCGATCCCGACCCTGACGCCAGCTGTATATTTGGAGTTTGCGTGTCTCTCTCTCATCATCATCACGGTGGCTAGGAGATGTTAACTACCTCGCCTGGTATACAGGAGGTCGTGGTTTCGATCCCGACCCGGACGCCAGCTGCTGTATATTTTGAGTTTGCACGTCTCTCCCTGTGGTGGCGTGGATTTTTCTCCGGGTCTTTCCCAAATATACAGCAGGCATCAGGGTCGAGATCGAACCCACGACCACCTTGCATACGAGGCGAGGTAGTCAACATCTCACGACGGGGATAGAAAGAGGGAGATGCAAACTCCAAATGTACGTCAGGCGTCGGGGTCGGAATCAAACCCACGAGCTCCTGCATACCGGGCAAGGGAGTTAACATCTCTTAGCCACGGTTGCGCATACGTACACGTGTGTGCGTGCGTGCGTGTGTGGGGGGGGAGCGGTAGTGTAGCGGTTAGCGCTACGCTGCGCTACAAATCTGGCGACCCGGGTTCAATTTCTGCACACGGCCAACACCATGGTGACGATTATCTGAACCGGTCCTGGGCCTCCCCTAGGTCGACTCAGCCTAAAACGAGTACCTTGGTGCGATGTGTAAACATCGCCACTGGGGAGACAAAGGCAGTCGGGCGTGGTGCTGGCCACCCACCCCCTCGTGTGCCGTGCCGGCCTTCACAGGTGCTGCTCGCTAACAGCACTTGCCCCTCCCAAATGGTCTGCTCGGGTTCCACACGGGGGATCTTTGTCTTTGGGCATGCATGCATGCATGTGCGCGCGCGCGCTAATCAACATGCCCATAGGCGGTTGCTGTTGCTAATTTGCCGATGCCGCTTTGCTTTGTCACGCCGCAGAAAGCACGGATTAAACTGCCATCGAATGAAGCCGGCGCTCTTCAGCGTCCTCTGCGAAATCAAAGAGAAAACAGGTACCACGCTTGCACTCGGCTCCACGCCCGCCTCGCCCGTGCGCGCCTACCGATTTCCCGCGTCTCCAATGAGCGCGGTTGGCTACGTGCCGTGCGAAAGAAGTTCAACGTGCAGTGCGTACGTACGTACGGCAGCATTTGTTCCTGGGTTTAATGCTGACTTACCCGGGTCTAATTCTCACTTTCTCGGGTTTAAATCTTACTTTCTCGGGTTTAAATCTCGCTTTCTTGGGTTTAAATCTCACTTTCTCGGGTTTAAATCTCACTTTCTCGGGGCTAATTCTCACTTTCTCGGGTTTAAATCTTACTTTTTCGGGTCTAATTCTCACTTTCTCGGGTTTAAATCTCACTTTCTCGGGTTTAAATCTCACTTTTTCGGGTTTAAATCTCACTTTCTCGGGTTTAAATCTTACTTTCTCGGGTTTAAATCTCACTTTCTCGGGTTTAAATCTCACTTTTTCGGGTTTAAATCTCACTTTCTCTGGTTTAAATCTCATTTTCCCGGGTTTAAATCTCACTTTCTGGGGTTTAAATCTCACTTTCTCGGGTTTAAATCTCACTTTCTCGGATTTAAATCTCACTTTCTCGGGTTTAAATCTCACTTTCTCGGGTTTAAATCTCACTTTCTCGGGTTTAAATCTCACTTTTTCGGGTTTAAATCTCACTTTCTCGGGTTTAAATCTCACTTTCTCGTGTTTAAATCTCACTTTCTCTGGTTTAATTCTCACTTTTTCGGGTTTAAATCTCACTTTCTCGGGTTTAAATCTCACTTTCTCGGGTTTAAATCTCACTTTCTCGGGTTTAAATCTCACTTTCTCGGGTCTAATTCTCACTTTCTCGGGTTTAAATCTCACTTTCTCGGGTTTAAATCTCACTTTCTCGGGTTTAAATCTCACTTTCTCGGGTTTAAATCTCACTTTCTCGGGTTTAAATCTCACTTTCTCGGGTCTAATTCTCACTTTCTCGGGTTTAAATCTCACTTTCTCGGGTCTAATTCTCACTTTCTCGGGTTTAAATCTCACTTTCTCGGGTTTAAATCTCACTTTCTCAGGTTTAAATCTCACTTTCTCGGGTTTAAATCTCACTTTCTCGGGTTTACATCTCACTTTCTCGGGTTTAAATCTCACTTACCAGACTCTGGTGTAGGCCAATCAGCTTCAAACACAATGCCATATATTATCAGAACCATGTTTGTTTGCGTGTTCCCCGCAAGCACTGTGTGCTTGGTTAATGTAGTAACTTGATTCCTTGCAAAAGGCATCTATTTGGTGTTTAAACACCGTAACACAACTCCTGTTTTATTGCCAGAAAGGGGAAACACCCTATTGTGATTCCTGTCTTGGCAGATCTGTGGGGTCTCCGTGTGAACCTGTGGGTCTCTTTGTGAATCTGTGGGTCTCTTTGTGAACTTGTGGGTATCTGTGTGAATCAGTGGGTCTCTGTGTGAATCAGTGGGTCTCTATATGAACCTGTGGGTTTATGTGTGAATTTGTAGGTCTATGTGTGAACCTGTGGGTCTCTGTGTGAAGCTTTGGGTCTCTCTCTGATTGAGTCTGTGAAGGGAATTTCAACAGGACTTGCATCTCTGTTTTATTGACCTGGTCAAGGCCTATGATACCATCAATCGGCCGGGGCTCTGGGTCGTTCTTCGTGCTTTCGGAATTCTAGACCCCATGTTCACAATCATTAAAAACCTTTGTGATGGTGGGCAGGCCACGGGTAAAGCTACGTGGCCGGGAGTCGGAGCCATTCCCTGTTCAGCTTGGGGTGCAACGGGGATGTCCTCTAACCCCTACGCTATTTACCATTTTCTTTCACCACGTAGTTCGAGAAGCTTTCCATGGATGTAATCTACAACAGATACAATGCGAGGTTGATCGGTTGCCGGGTGCAGCCGAGGGATGCCTCCCTTTTGGTCAACCATGTTATTTATGCCGATGATCTGGTGTTTGCTGCCCACTCTGTGAAGGAGTTGGAGGCGCTGCTGCTGAACCTGGAGCGTTATACAAAGGGTCGGATCCTTACCATCATCCCCAGATAAAACTAAGCAACTGCCCATGAGTGATGGGGCAGTTGTGGAGAGAGTGGAGATGATTCCGTACCTGGGCAGTGTGCTCATGACCGGCTCCAGTTTTACAGCCACGGTCTCGCTCAGAATCAGCCGTGCGGCATTATATTTTCATCGGCTGCGCAATGCCGCGTGGAAGCTACCTGTTCCGTCGCTCCACACGAAGCTTTGAGTCTTCTCGGCCACGGTTATGCCCTCCCTTCTCCATGCTTGCAAAACGTTGAGCCCTCTAAAAGAATAACATCTGCGCTGGTTGGAAACATTCAGGCTAGCCTGCCTACGATCCTTCCTGGGCTTAACAAGGCTGGATTGTGTGAGGAGCTCACAATTCCTCGGTGAGCTCCTCTGGCAGGCAAGGCTGCATTGGCTGGGTCATGTAGCCCACATGCTCAAACAGCTTCTGTTCGGCCAGATAGAGGGGAGTAAACGGGCATGACATGGGTTGGAGTGGAGATGGAGTGATGTGGTACAGGAGGATGTGGAACTGAGTGGACTGGCCAAAGACTGATACCAGCCGTGTCAAGATCGGCCTCTATGGAGCGACCCTCACAACAACGAGCGGCATGCCGGGCAGCTAAAACTCAGCAAGTTGGCATAGTAGGGGGCACAGGTGGTGCATAGCCAAGTAATCGCAGTCGGTCAACCCATGGCACCTGCGGGGTCTGTCCCGTGACCTCCTGTCAGCGAGCCTTCGACACGTCACGTGGCCTCAAAGTGCACCTGGCCTGGCACGGGCGCCGTGGTGACGTGTGTAGGTGTGTGTGTGTCAGTATATGTGGGGAGCAGTGGTGTAGTGGTTAGCGCTGCGCTGCGCTACGAACCAGGAAATCCGAGTTTGATTCCCACTCACGGCCAACACCAGTGACGATTATCTGAACCGGTCTTGGGCCTCCCCTAGGTCGACTCAGCCTCAAAGAGTACCTGGTGCGGTGTGTAGTAAACACCGCCACTGGGGGAGACAAAGGTGGCCGGGCGTGGTGCTGGCCACCCACCCCCTCGTGTGCCGTGCCGGCCTTCATAGATGCTACCCGCTAACAGCGCCTGCCCCAACAGTCCGTTGAGGCTATACAGGGGATCTTTGTCTCTGTGTCGTTATATGGGTCTGCATGTGCGACGTAAATGATGCCTCTCAACAGACACAGCCAGGGATATTGGGATGTTAATCATGCGCAGTGTGTCCGTGCGTACTCATCGAAACGGTACAGAGAAGAGTCGTGCCAACCGGAGGTGCCACGATGATTGAGGAACAAGCTTGCGCCTTACAAGGCAACGTCAAACACATTGTCCTGCGGAGGGAGCTGGTAGGAACGTTGGGTTGCTCGGTCAATGGCCTGCAGGGTCAACGGCGGCGTGGTGTATTCCGCAAATATGCCCGACTGTGAGGGCGGGCACAAGCCGGCGTGAGTAGGTTAAACGTTCAGTTTTATAAGGTCACCACGGGGTGACCAGCCCCTCCCCACCCAGCCCCACCCCTCCCACCCCACCCAGCCCCTCCCCACCCACCCAGCCCCTCCCCACCCTCCCCACCCAGCCCTTCCCCACCCAGCCCCTCCCCACCCAGCCCCTCCCCACCCAGCCCCCCCAGCCCCTCCCCACCCTCCCCACCCAGCCCCTCCCCACCCTCCCCTCCCCACCCAGCCCCTTCCTTCCCACCCACCCCACCCAGCCCCTCCCCACCCTCCCCACCCAGCCCCTTCCTCCCCACCCAGCCCATCCCTGCACGACAGACGTACGGACACAATAATCCCCTGTGGGCTGGTGTAACCAGGAGGTTCCTACCAGTATAACAACAACAACAATTCATCGTAGGCGTTCCTGGACGTGGCGTTGGCCGGGTGTGCGTCGCTCGCTTGAACCCTGACGTCTCGGAGGAGACCTCACTCTCCGTCGCCAACACCACGCTGACCGGCACGGTGAAGTATGGTCAAATCACCCAGCCCGCCCCCCGCCGCACCCGGCATAGGAATGCCCCCCTTCATCCAGCAGTGGAAGGGCAGAGAGACGCGCACGTTGAAGGTGCCCACTGCGGTGTAAATTCACATTACTCGGTAACGTTGCCTGTCACATCATATATATATGATGTGTGTGTGTGTAGGCACCGCGCACAATATTTATGTAAGCAGGGCAACATAAACTGACCGTGCTGCTGTTATGTATGAGTAACTGTATGTGGGATTGGTCAGACTTTTATTTGATCAAATCCATCTTTGCGTTTATGTACCGCACGTTGAACTTCTTTCGCACCGTACGTAGCAAAGCGTGCTAAACGGAGGTGCAGTGTTGAGTCTATGGGTAGTGTTGAGTCTATGGGCAGTGTTGAGTCTACGGGCAGTGTTGAGTCTATGGGCAGTGTTGAGTCTATGGGCAGTGTTGAGTCTATGGGTAGTGTTGAGTCTATGGGCAGTGTTGAGTCTATGGGCAGTGTTGAGTCTATGGGCAGTGTTGAGTCTATGGGCAGTGTTGAGTCTATGGGCAGTGTTGAGTCTATGGGCGGTATTGAGTCTATGGGTAGTGTTGAGTCTATGGGCAGTGTTGAGTCTATGGGTAGTGTTGAGTCTATGGGTAGTGTTGAGTCTATGGGCAGTGTTGAGTCTACGGGCAGTGTTGAGTCTATGGGCAGTGTTGAGTCTACGGGCAGTGTTGAGTCTATGGGCAGTGTTGAGTCTATGGGCAGTGTTGAGTCTATGGGCAGTGTTGAGTCTATGGGCAGTGTTGAGTCTATGGGCAGTGTTGAGTCTATGGGTAGTGTTGAGTCTATGGGCAGTGTTGAGTCTATGGGTAGTGTTGAGTCTACGGGCAGTGTTGAGTCTATGGGCAGTGTTGAGTCTGTGGGCAGTGTTGAGTCTATGGGTAGTGTTGAGTCTACGGGCAGTGTTGAGTCTATGGGTAGTGTTGAGTCTATGGGCAGTGTTGAGTCTATGGGTAGTGTTGAGTCTATGGGCAGTGTTGAGTCTACGGGCAGTGTTGAGTCTATGGGTAGTGTTGAGTCTATGGGCAGTGTTGAGTCTATGGGTAGTGTTGAGTCTATGGGCAGTGTTGAGTCTGTGGGCAGTGTTGAGTCTATGGGTAGTGTTGAGTCTATGGGCAGTGTTGAGTCTATGGGCAGTGTTGAGTCTATGGGCAGTGTTGAGTCTATGGGCAGTGTTGAGTCTATGGGCAGTGTTGAGTCTACGGGCAGTGTTGAGTCTATGGGCAGTGTTGAGTCTATGGGCAGTGTTGAGTCTATGGGCAGTGTTGAGTCTATGGGTAGTGTTGAGTCTATGGGCAGTGTTGAGTCTATGGGCAGTGTTGAGTCTATGGGTAGTGTTGAGTCTACGGGCAGTGTTGAGTCTATGGGCAGTGTTGAGTCTATGGGCAGTGTTGAGTCTATGGGCAGTGTTGAGTCTATGGGTAGTGTTGAGTCTATGGGCAGTGTTGAGTCTATGGGCAGTGTTGAGTCTATCGGCAGTGTTGAGTCTATGGGCAGTGTTGAGTCTATGGGCAGTGTTGAGTCTATGGGCAGTGTTGAGTCTATGGGCAGTGTTGAGTCTATGGGCAGTGTTGAGTCTGTGGGCGGTATTGAGTCTATGGGTAGTGTTGAGTCTGTGGGCAGTGTTGAGTCTATGGGCAGTGTTGAGTCTATGGGCAGTGTTGAGTCTATGGGTAGTGTTGAGTCTATGGGCAGTGTTGAGTCTGTGGGCAGTGTTGAGTCTATGGGCAGTGTTGAGTCTATGGGTAGTGTTGAGTCTATGGTGCAGTGTTGAGTCTATGGGCAGTGTTGAGTCTATGGGCAGTGTTGAGTCTGTGGGCAGTGTTGAGTCTATCGGTAGTGTTGAGTCTATGGGCAGTGTTGAGTCTTTGAATAGTGTTGAGTCTATGGGCAGTGTGGAGTCTATGGGTAGTGTTGAGTCTATGGCCAGTGTGGAGTCTATGGGTAGTGTTGAGTCTATGGGCAGTGTGGAGTCTATGGGCAGTGTGGAGTCTATGGGCAGTGTTGAGTCTATCGGTAGTGTTGAGTCTATGGGTAGTGTTGAGTCTATGTTGAACTTCTTCCGCACCGTACGTAGCCGACCGCGCTAATCGGAGTTGCGGGGGAAGGACAACAATAAACTAAACGCACAAAGGCAGTTGTCAGGAAATGCGTTCTCAATCGAAATGACGACGATTTCAAAGTTCCATCACAGCTCCCAGTGGGCTTCCTAACATCGCAAAGGGAAGAGCGTTCCAGACGGGCCGTAGAAGCAGCAGCATCCGACAGCGCGCCGCCGTGAAGATGACAGGTCGATCACCTCCCTGACGGGATCGGCTGCGAGGTAGTAGCTGCGGTTTTTTCTTGTTGGCGAGCGACTTAGTTGCGTGCATTGTAATGTGAACATAAGTATAAACGTAAATATATATATACACACACAACAGACGTGCGGTAGCGATGTATTGCCATTGCCATTGCAGCGGTTAGAATTTTTTTGCGAAGAAATTTTAAGAAAAATATTTTTTGGGAAACGTTCTGTGCGTGCGTGGCGTGTAGAACTGTGCACGCCCACACGCGCGTTTCTCAGCAACGCTCTGCAATGAAGCTGATGGGGGTGGTTGCAGTAGTGGTGGTTGTGGTGGCGGTGGTGGTGGTGGTTGTGGTGGTGGTGGTTGCAGTAGTGGTGGTGGTGGCGGCGGTGGTGGCGGTTGTGGTGGTGGTAGTGATCGTGGTAGTGGTGGTGGTAGTTGCAGTAGTGGTGGTGGTAGCGGTGGTGGTGGCGGTGGTGGCGGTAGTGTTGGTAGTGGTGGTGGTAGTGGTGGTGGCGGTGGTGGTAGTGGTGGTGCTGGTGGTGGAGTAAAATGTTAGCAGCGGTGGTGGCGATGACGGCATTGGTGGCGATGGTGGCGGTGGTGGTGGTTGTGGTGGTGGTGGTGGTGGCGGTGGTAGTAGTAGTGGTGGTGGTGCTGGTGGTGGTGTAAAATGTTCGCCTAATTTATTTTTGTTACTTTCTCGACGTTGCGGGAATTACAGAAGTAGCGGTGGTAAAAAATGTAACAACTAAAAAAAAATCCACAGTGGTTCGCTCCCCCCCACCCCCCCACCACAAACACATACCGTTTGCGGGAAATCGCGTGAATTATATACACACACACACGTGTCTTCAGAACGTACGGGGAAGGGAAAATGAAATGTGGGCGAGCAGAAGCGCACGTGGATGCATATTTTGGTTCCGCGAAGCCACTTGCAGATAGAGGTTGCAATGTCGACGGTTCGTCGAATCTACTTCACGTTGAAAGATGTTTTGTCATCATCGAAGTGACGGCTGGATGAAGGCCTCTCTCCCCATGCCAACGACACCACCACCGTCACCACCACCGTCACCACCTTCGCCACTACCACCGCCACCACCGTCACCACCACCGTCACCACCACCACCGTCGCCAACGTCGCCACCACCATCACCGTCACCACCCTCACCACCACCGCCACCACCACCACCACCGTCACCACACCACCGTCGCCACCACCACAGTCACCACCACCATCACCACCACCACCACCACCGTCACCATCACCACCAGCACCGCCACCACCATCACCACCACCGTCACCACCACCACCACTACCACCACCACCACCACCACCACTACCAGCACCACCGCCACCGTCACCACTGTCACCACCACCGTCACCACCACCACCGTCACCACCACCACCACTACCACCACCACCACCACCATCACCACCACCATCACCACCAACACTACCGACACCACCACTACCACCACCACCACCGTCACCACCACCACCGTCACCACCACCACCATCACCACCACCGTCACCACCACCACCACCACCGTCACCACCACCACCACCATCACCACCGTCACCACCACCACTGTCACCACCACCACCACCACCACCGTCACCACCACCACCATCACCACCGTCACCACCACCACCACCACCGTCACCACCACCACTGTCACCACCACCACCACCATCACCACCACCGTCACCACCACCATCACCGTCACCACCACCACCGTCACCACCACCATCACCACCACCGTCACCACCACCACCGTCACCACCACCGTCACCACCACCGTCACCACCACCACCGTCACCACCACCGTCACCACCACCATCATCACCACCACCACCGTCACCACCACCACCATCACCACCACCACCACCACCGTCACCACCACCACCACTGTCGCCACCACCACCACCACCGTCGCCACCACCACCATCGTCACCACCACCGTCACCACCACCGTCACCACCACCACCATCACCACCATCACCACCACCACCGTCACCACCACCACCACCGTCCCCACCACCACCACCACCACTACCACCCTCACCACCACCGTCACCACCACCATCACCACCGTCACCACCATCCGTCACCACCACCACCACCACTACCACCCTCACCACCACCACCACTACCACCACCACCACCACTACCACCACCACCCCCATCACCACCACCACTACCACCACCACCGTCACCACCACCACTACCACCCTCACCACCACCACCACCACCACCGTCACCACCACCATCACCACCACCACCGTCACCACCACCGTCACCACCACCACCACCACCGTCACCACCGCCACCACCACCATCACCGTCACCACCACCACCGTCACCACCACCACTACCACCACCACCACCACTACTGCCACCTGAGCACCTGCTCTGCTCAGCCGAGAGGTGACGATCAAATCCGTCGTTTGAAATGTAAAAATAAAAACATTTCGCGTGTAAATTAACGCGACGACAACAATATTAATAATATGTCCCTGACCAAAACCAAGATTCCCACCGCGACCACATTTCAAACCGATTCACGGCGTTCCCAAACATCTCTCCCCACGTGCGCGGTGAAGCGGACCGTGCGATTAAAACCTCCGTCATCGCACGAGCGTGAATGCCCCAAATATATTTGGGGCATTTGCTCAATTATTTCACCAATCGTCAAACAAACCACAAAATCCACGCATCGTAAAAAATACGCGAACCCGGCGGGAGGGGGGGGTGAGTGGGTGGGTGGGTGGCAAAAAGCACAACGTTTGTAAAAGTCGATTTAACGCTTTCGTGACTGCAGGGATTCATCTTCTTGGTTCTTTCGGTAAAGTCACGTAGAAGGGAAATAATAAAATAATAAAAATCAAACATTTTAAAATAATTATCACGACGTTTCGGCCACAACGCAAGCAGCCGTCCTCAGGTGAAGAACAGGGCTGTCGGAAAGACAGCGTCTCATTCAGACGTCGTGAGAATTGTATTTTATCATGTTTTATTTTTATTATTTTATTATTTCCCTTCTACGTGACTTTACCGAAAGAACCAAGAATAGGTTTCTAAAAGTGTCAACATTTTAATCCCCCCACCCGCCCCCCGCTCCCACCTCCCAATTCTCGCAAACAAACAAAAAAAGCCAGCCGAAATGTACCCCCTTATCGTCATCTGGTCCAACACCAATGGAAACTAGGCTCTAAGGAAAGCTGTCTCGGGTGTGGACCAATCAACTTCAAGGACAATGCATATCATTACCATTATCTGAGTTGTTTCTTTTTGTTTGCATTTTGACTGCTTGTGTTGTGGTTATTGCAACCATGATGCCTTGTATAAAGGTGTCAATTTTGTACCAGTTTAAAGGGTAAAAACCTACTACTATCTTTTGCCACTGGTAAAGGAGATGTCTCATAGTGTAAATGCTTACCCCGAGCTCTCAATACTCTGATAGTGCGCTGTCTTTGAGTTGTACGCCTTTTGGCGTCATCTGGTCCAACACCAATGGAGACTAGGCTCTAAGAAAAGCTGTCTCGGGTGTGGACCAATCAACTTCAAGGACAGTGCATATCATTAACATTATCAGAGTTCTTCTTGGTTCTTTCGGTAAAGTCACGTAGAAGGGACGCTGTTGCCTCGACAGACCTGGTTTTCACCTGAGGACGACTGCTTGCGTTGTGGCCGAAACGTCGTGAGAATTGTTTTATTTTTATTATTTTATTACTTCCCTTCTACGTGACTTTACCGAAAGAACCAAGAAGATGAATCCCTGCAGTCACGAAAGCTTTAAATCAAAAATTTTCAGAGTTGTTTCCTTTTGTTTGCATTTTGACTGCTTGTGTTGTGGTTATTGCAAACATGATGCCTCGTATAAAGGTGTCAATTTTGTACCAGTTGAAAGGGTAAAAACCTACTACTATGTACCCCGTTTGTCAGAGTAATTCACGCGAGCGAATATCCGTCGGCAGCGTGACGCCCATCGGTTCCGTAGCGCGTCGCGTTTAAATACGAACGGGAGGTTCGATCTCGCCCGGCCGGGGGGGGGGGGCTGTGGGGCGGTGGGGGGCTGGTGGGGGGCTGGTGGGGGGCTGGTGGGGGGCTGGTGGGGGGCCTACGTTGTGAACTTTTGAAGCCGCCGTTCAAAAAAAAAAAGAGAGAAGCGATTTGCCGCGAAGATTTGCTTTTCCTTAGCAGAGCAGAGAAAGAGAGAAAAAAAGAAACCCACGAGCCTCGACAATTGACGTTTACAAAATGTTGAATAGAAACGGGTCGAGAAGCGGTGGGACGGGAGGGTTTGCCGTGGCGATTTTTTAAGGGAGATTTGCGTTTTGAAACCGCCCCTCAGGTTTAAAAAATAAAAAAATTATATTTTATCAAAATTTTTATTAATAAAATATTTCATTCCCAAAGCTTCCTCCAAGACGGGCCATTTAATTTTCTATTCATTCATTTTGAAACGACGCGTCATTTCAAATCGTCGGGCTGGGAGTGCGACGAACAGAGGCCCCCCCACCCATCCCTCACCCTCCGTCTCTCCTCGTGTGGAGCCGCTGTTTTGGGACGGGCGGCGTCGTTGATCCCATCGGGAAGTGTTGAGTCTATGGGTAGTGTTGAGTCTATGGGTAGTGTTGAGTCTATGGGTAGTGTTGAGTCTATGGGGAGTGTTGAGTCTATGGGGAGTGTTGAGTCTATGGGAACTGTTGAGTCTCTGGGCAGTGTTGAGTCTATGGGCAGTGTTGAGTCTATGGGCAGTGTTGAGTCTATGGGTAGTGTTGAGTCTATGGGTAGTGTTGAGTCTATGGGGAGTGTTGAGTCTATGGGCAGTGTTGAGTCTATGAGCAGTGTTGAGTCTATGGGAAGTGTTGAGTCTATGGGCAGTGTTGAGTCTATGGGAAGTGTTGAGTCTATGGGCAGTGTTGAGTCTATGGGCAGTGTTGAGTCTATGGGCAGTGTTGAGTCTATGGGAAGTGTTGAGTCTATGGGCAGTGTTGAGTCTGTGGGCAGTGTTGAGTCTATGGTGCAGTGTTGAGTCTATGGACAGTGTTGAGTCTATGGACAGTGTTGAGTCTATGGGCAGTGTTGAGTCTATGGGCAGTGTTGAGTCTGTGGGCAGTGTTGAGTCTATGGGCAGTGTTGAGTCTATGGACAGTGTTGAGTCTATGGTGCAGTGTTGAGTCTATGGGGAGTGTTGAGTCTACGGTGCAGTGTTGAGTCTGTGGGCAGTGTTGAGTCTATGGGTAATGTTGAGTCTATGGGCAGTAATTCTAGATTTGAAGTTTTCGTGACTGCTAGGATGCACATCCTTTGGTTTTTTCGGTAAAATCAAGTAGGTAAAAAAAAGAAAACAATGAAATTAAATCACAAATTAAATAAATTAAATAAACAAATGACAACTCAATTAAATAACGACGTTTTTGGAAGCAACGCAATCCTCCGTCTTTTTAAAGATTTAATTTATTTCTTTTCATTTTTATTATTTTTTTAGCTACGTGACTTTACCGAAAAAACCACAGATTATCAATCCCATCGACTTCATTATATAAGAACGCTTTACGTATTATTTTGTTGTTGTTGTTGTAAATGTCTCACCCACGCATCCCTTGGGGACCGTCCATAAATGACGTCACGCACCTAGGGGGTGAGGGGGGGGTCAGACATTTGTGACGATGTGTGACGAGGGGGGGGCGGGGTTAGAGAAACGTGACGTCACATCAAAATGCTGCGCTACTTTAAATAAATATGACAACGCCTTCTACTTAATTAAATAGACTTTTTAATAAATGTTTTCTCCTACAACATCAGAGTTGCAGCGCCACATTAAATACGCACTACAATGACAATAGTTTAAAGCGATCGGAAGCATGTTTTAGTTTTTTTTTGGGGGGGGGGGGGCAGAGCTTTGTGACGTCATATTTGAGGGGGGGGGGGTCTAACTTTTCGTGACACAGTGTGACGAGGCCGGGGGGGGGGTCAGGGGGTCAAAAATCGTCCAAAATCGCGTGACGTCATTTATGGTCGGCCCCTTGCACTCCTTTTAAGCGACATCACGACCATCGCCGGCGTCGCAACAATTCTCGGAAGCAACAAAAAAAAATACATCTACGTGCGCGCGCGAGCGCGTGCAAACAGCAACCGCAACTCACGTATCCGACAAATATTTTTCGATAAAAATTTTTATCGAACAAAAATGTTCGCGAGCAAAAAAAAAAGGATCAAATTTGCGCGCGGCATTAAAGCGATTTGTCGTGGTTTTGTTTTTATTACTTTACCGAGCTGCGTTTGAATGGAATTAATATCAAAGCGCGTTGCAAGATACGTGCCCGAACCAGGCGCTACTGCACTGCGAGCATTGTTCCGTCTGCGGCCACGAGAATAACGACCACGACGGCGGCAGTGGTGGTGGTGGCGGAGATTTATGTTTCCAATATGTCACGCGCACGGTCATGTTGTCGTTCCCGAACCGGCTCTTTTGCGAGGGACGAGGCTTGAAGCCGATCAATTTTGAACCAGACGCTTTGCGAGCGAAGTCCGCCAAAGCGTTCTCGCGTTGTTATTTTTTTTTCTTATTGGTTCTTTCGGTAAAGTCACGTAGAAGGGAAATAATAAAATAATAAAAATATTACATAATAAAGTATACATTTGTATTATTATTAATAATGATACAATAAAAATCATTAAATATTTTGTTACGTTTTCTTTTACATTTTTATTACCGAAAGAACCAAGAATATGAATTCCTGCAGTCACGAAAGCTTTAAATCGAAATTAAAAAATTCGTCTTCTTGGTTCTTTCGGTAAAGTCATCACGTATAATTGAAATAATAAAATAAAAAAATAAAACATAATAAAATTCAATTCTCACGACGTTTCGGCCACAACGCAAGCAGCCGTCCTCAGGTGAAGAACAGGTCTGTCGAGAAGACCGAGTCTGAATGACACACCTACAACATCAGAATGCAGCGCCACATTAAATACGCACTACAATGACAATAGTTTGTGTTTCGATTTAAAGCTTTCGTGACTGCAGGGATTCATCTTCTTGGTTCTTTCGGTAAAGTCACGTAGAAGGGAAATAATAAAATAATAAAACTAAAACATTATTTTGTATTGTTTTATTTTTATTATTTTGTATTATGTTTTATTTTTATTATTTTACTATTTTCCTTCTACGTGACTTTACCGAAAGAACCAAGAAGAAGAATAGTTTGTGTTGTTTGTGGCGTGTGGGTGACTCTCGGATTGTTGTTGAAGAGATACGGAGTGCCACCCAGAAGTGCATTTTTTTTATATATATAAAACTATCTTCTTGGTTCCTTCGGTAAAGTCGCGTATAATGGAAATAATAAAATAATAATAAAAATAAAACATAATAATAAAATAATAAAAATAAAACATAATAAAATTCAATTCTCACGACGTTTCGGCCACAACGCAAGCAGCCGTCCTTAGGTGAAGAACATGCCTGTCGAGAAGACAGCGTCTGAATGACACACCCCAGGCTTGGAGCGTTATTCAGGCCACGCTGTGGTGATCGGCGTGGGGGGAGGGCTGTTCGCGTCACCACGTGCTTTGCGTGCGATGTTTTTGGGGCGAGTGGGTTCGGAGTCTGGTTTCCGCGGGGTCTATTGGTGTCTGGCAGGGGAGTTTAACACGTAGGGGGGGGGCTTTCGCGAGCAATGTTATCTCCCGATGTAAAGCTTTCGTGACTGCAGGGATTCATCTTCTTGGTTCTTTCGGTAAAGTCACGTAGAAGGGAAATAATAAAATAATGAAAATAAAACATAATAACATAATTCTCACGACGTTTCGGCCACAACGCAAGCGGCCGTCCTCAGGTGGAGAACAGGTCTGTCGAGAAGACAGACCTACTGTTACTCTTAGGTTTTTTTTCGGTAAAGTCACGTAGGTAAAAATAAATGATAAAATAAAAATAATAAAACATAATAATAGAAATTAAATTATAAATCTCAAAAACCTATACTGGTTTTGTTTTTTTCACACACCTCTAGAATTACATTCGGGCTGGTCACCGACGATGAATTTTATTTATTTGTTTCTAATTTATTTTCACCACATCTCGGACGGGGAGGTTGGAGCCGGTCGGAGAATGTGGTGCGTCGCGATCCAGGGGAAAAGCGCCCCATTCGTCTTCGCCGCCGCTCCCTCCGTGCGAGATTCAAATGAATCGCTCGTATAACCGCGACGCTAAATAATAACGGCGGTGGCGGCGGCGGTGACAATATAAATGATGAGCAGGGCGGAGCGAACGGCGCCAGGAATGATCACGTAAATTCTGGGATTTTTATTTGTCTGATTTATTTTATTTAAAGACGCGTTTGCTGCGTCGTGCCGCGTCTCGTGATTTTTTTTTTTTAAAAATTCGTTTCACTTTCCGTCGTTCCCATCGTTGGCCTCCGACGCGCCGTTGTTCGTTTGCCCGCGATGAATAATTTCGGAGAGATGTATAAATGATAATGACTTATTCTTGGTTCTTTCGGTAAAGACACGTAGAAGGAAAATAATTAAATAATAGAAATATAAAACAATACAATTCTCACGACGTTTCGACTGCAAACACAAGCAGTCATCGTCAGGTGTGAAATCCACAGCAGGAACATTTCGTGAAATCCACAGCAAGAAAATTTAAACAAAAGAAAATATTTTTGTTGTGGATTTCACAAAAAATTCTTGCTGTGGATTTCACTCCTGATGATGATTGCTTGTGTTGCAGTCGAAACGTCGTGAGAATTTTATTGTTTTATATTTATATTATTTTATTATTTCCCTTCTACGTGACTTTACCGATAGAACCGAGAATATGAATCCCTGCAGTCACGAAAGCTTTAAATCGAAATACTAAGTATTATTAATAAAAAAATACTAAGTTAAAACAATGAGGTCAAGTTTATAATACTAAGTATTATTAATAATTGGAATCAGTAATTAATATCGCATAGTAATTATTATTGCATAATTAATATTAATAATTATTATTATTACAAAAAAAATTCTGGACGTGCTGAAACAAAGCCTCCATTATACATTGTACGAGAAAAAGACAAAGATCCCCCGTGTAGCCTTAACGGACTGTTGGGGCAAGTGCTGTTAGCGAGCAGCACCTATGAAGGCCGGCACGGCACACGAGGGGGTGGGTGGCCAGCACCACGCCCGGCCGCCTTTGTCTCCCCAGTGGCGATGTTTACACACCGCACCAGGTACTCATTTCAGGCTGAGTCGACCTAGGGGAGGCCCAGGACCGGTTCAGATAATCGTCACTGGGTGTTGGCTGTGAGCGGGAATCGAACCCGGGTCGCCAGGTTCATAGCGCAGCGCGCTAACCGCTGCACCACCGCTCCCCACGTAGGACACACACACACGTGTCTATACGAGTATATGTGTATCTATATATGTATGTATATTTATACGCGTGGATATTTCGCGCGCCGTGTTATTCATGTGACGCTGCGGCGGCGGCGGCGGCTGCGGCGGCGTGCCAGAGGAAACGATCGTGGGTCAAGTTTCTCACATCCACCATCGCCGCTAGCACCGCTACCACCGCTATTACCACCACTACCACTACCTCCACTACCTCCACTCGCACCACTACTACCACCACCACTACCACCACTACCACCACCACTGCTACTACCACCACCTCCACTACCACCACTACCACCACCACTACCGCTACTACCACTACCTCCACCACCTCCACTACCTCCACTCGCACCACTACTACCACCACCTCCACCACTACTACCACCACCACTACCAACACTACCACCACCACCGCTAATACCACCACCTCCACCACCTCCACTACCACCACTACCACCACCACCACTACCTCCACCACCTCCACTATCTCCACTCGCACCACTACCACCACCACTACTACCGATACCACCACCACTACTACCACTACCACCACCACTACCACCACCACCACCACTACCACCACTACCACCACCGCTACTACCACCACTAGCACCACCTCCACCACCTCCACTACCTCCACTAGCACCACTACCACTACCACCACTACCACCACCGCTACTACCACCTCCACCACCTCCACTACCACCACTACTACCACTACCACCACCACTACTACACCACCACCACCACCACCGATACTACTACTACCACCACCACCACCACCACTACTACCACCACCACCACTACCACCACCACCACTACCACCACCGCTACTACCACCACTACCACCACCACTACCACCACCTCCACCACCTCCACTACCACTACTACCACCACCACTACCACCACCGCTACTACCACCACTACCACCACCTCCACCACCTCCACTACCTCCACTAGCACCACTACTACCACCACTACCACCACCTCCACCATCTCCACCACCTCCACTAGCACCGCCACCACCGCTACCACCACCAACATCACCGCTACCACCAATACCAATATCAGCCATTCGCCACTAAGTGATGGTGACGTCACCGCAATGCTTGTGCCAGGCTAGGTGCGCTAGCTTCTATCGCGTGAAGTGTCGAAGGCTCGCTGCTGACAGGAGGTCATGGGACAGACCCAGCAGGTGCCATGGGTCGACTGACCGAGATGACCGGCAGATACACCACCAGCTGTACCCCCACTGTGCCAGGCTAGGTGCAGGAGGTCTTGGGATAGACCCAGCAGGTGCCATGGGTTGGCTGACTGAGATGATCGGCAGATGCACCACCTGTTCCCCCCCTACTGTGCCAACCCGCTGCGTTTTATCCACCCGGCGCTCCGCTCGTTGTTGTGAGCGTCGCTCCTCTGCCCTCGTGTTGTTCCCGGAGGGCGACGGCCTCCGATTGCCCAGTGGCCTCGGAGTGCACCTAGCCTGGCACCGTTCCCTTGCGTCCTTCACAATCCTCCACCACTACAAAGACAAAGATCCCCCGTTGATTCAGATTTTTTCTTAAATGAAACTAAAACAATTTTAGTTTTACCAGGTAAAGGGCCCTACGTAGCTGCTGTTCAACTCCTTTTCAAAAGCAGGACCCTACCGATCTATATTTTATATATTTTATTTTTTATTTAAAACTATTAATTTTATTTTAACAGGTAAGGTCCCTCACGTAGCTGCTGTTTAACTGCTTTTCAAAAGCAGACCCTACCGATCTATATTTTATATATTTTATTATTTATTTAAAACTATTAATTTTATTTTAACAGGTAAGGGCCCTCACGTAGCTGCCGTTTAACTCCTTTCCAAAAGCAGACCCTACCTATGTATGTTTAATATTTTTTATTTAAAACTATTAATTTTATTTTAACAAGTAAGGCTCCACGTAGCTTCTGTTTAACACCTTTCCAGAAGCAGGACCTTACCTATCTATATTTTATATTTTTTATTTTTTATTCAAAACTATTAATTTTATTTTAACAGGTAAGGCTCCACGTAGCTTCTGTTTAACACCTTTCCAGAAGCAGGACCCTACCGATCTATATTTTATATATTTTATTTATATATTTAAAACTATTAATTTTATTTTACCAGGTAATACCCAATGTAGCTGCTGTTTAACTCATTTTCAGAAGCAGGACCCTACCGATCTAAATTTTATATTTTTTATTTTTTATTTAAAACTATTAATTTTAGTTTACCAGGTAAGTCCCCACGTAGCTGCTGTTTAACTGCTTTTCAAAAGCAGACCCTACCGATCTATATTTAATATATTTTATTATTTATTTAAAACTGTTAATTTTATTTTAACAGGTAAGGCCCTCACGTAGCTGTTGTTAAACTTCTTTTCAAAAGCAGACCCTACCAATCTGTATTTTTTTTTATTTAAAACTGTTAATTTTATTTTACCAGGTAGCTGATGTTTAACACCTTTTCAGAAGCAGGACCCTACCGATCTATATTTTATATTTTTTATTTTGAATTTGAAACTGTTAATTTTAATTTAAACATGTAAGGCCTCACGTATCTGCCGTGTAACTCCTTTTCAGAAGCAGGACCCTACCTATCTATATTTTATATATTTTATCTTTATATTTAAAACTGTTAATTTTACTTTAACAGGTAAGGCCCCTACGTAGCTGCTGTTCAACTCCTTTTCAAAAGCAGACCCTGCCTATGTATATTTTATATATTTTATTTATATTTAAAACTATTCATTTTATTTTAACAGGTAATGCCCTCACGTAGCTGCTGTTAAACTGCTTTTCAAAAGCAGACCCTACCGATCTATATATTTTTTTTTATTTAAAACTGTTAATTTTATTTTAACAGGTAAGGCCTCCCCCTAGCTGCTGTGTAACTCTTTGTCAGAAGGGACCTGCCAGCAAATATTCGCCCAACGAAGTGGTCGATTATCGTCACCACCGCGTGGAAATGTAATCGCAGCAGCCACATGCCCCGAACACGTGGTGACGTGGACTCTTAACGTGAAGGGAGGAAAAAAACGAAAGGTCCCGGAGGAAAATTCCACGGGGAGAGAGAGAGAGAGCGAGAGAGACGCCGCAAGATACAACAGCAGGCGGGAGGTCAAGATCGAACCCACGGCCTCCCGTACACCAGGCGAGGTAGTTAACATCTCCTAGCCACCGTGATGATGAGAGAGAGAGACACGGAAATTCCAAATATACAGCAGGTGTCAGGGTCGGGATCGAACCCACGACCTCCTGCACACCAGGCGAGGTAGTTAACATCTCCTAGCCACCGTGATGATGATGAGAGAGAGAGAGACACGCAAACTCCAAATATACAGCAGGTGTCAGGGTCGGGATTGAACCCACGACCTCCTGCGCACCAGGCGAGGTGGTTAACATCTCCTAGCCACCGTGATGATGATGAGAGAGAGAGAGACACGCAGACTCCAAATATACAGCAGCAGGCGTCAGGGGTCGGGATCGAACCCACGACCTCCTGTACTCCAGGCGAGGTAGTTAACATCTCCTAGCCACCGTGATGTCCCTTATCAACGGGGATCTCAGTGGCTTGAAAACGGTCGTCGGCCAAGACCCCCGAGCGGAGCGGAGGGACGGGAGAGAGGGGAGGGAGCGGAGAGGAGAGGAGGGAGGGGAGAGGAGGGGAGGGGAGGGACGGAGCAGAGAGGAGGGGAAGGAGGGGAGGGAGGGGAGGGAGCAGAGAGGAGGGGAGGGAGGAATGGGAGGGAGGGGAGAGGAGGGGAGGGAGGGAGGGGAGCAGAGGGAGCAGAGGGAGGGGAGGGAGCTGAGGGAGCTGAGAGGAGGGGAGGGAGGGGAGGGAGCAGAGAGGAGGGGAGGGAGGGAGGGGAGGGAGGGAGCAGAGAGGAGGGGAAGGCGGAGAGGGAGGGGAGGGAGGGGAGATGAGGGAAGGGAGGGGAAGGAGGGAGCAGAGGGAGTGGAGGGAGCTGAGGGAGTAGAGGGAGGGGAGGGAGGGGAGGAGAGCTGAGGGAGGGGAGGGAGTAGAGTGAGCTCAGCTGTTATTTTTGCCGTTGAGATGACCCCCCCCTCCCCCCAGCCAGGGAGTCAAACTTCTCAGGTTGTAGGTCCAAGGCCATTTCCTGCAGAGTGGTGGTGGTGGCGGCGGTGTGTAGATGATGTTACTTGGCCGCAAGTGGTTTGTGTTGAATAGTCGGGGGGGTCTGTGGCCCATTGCTCCGTGTTTAATGCTGTGATGTCCGTGTGGTGTGTGATGAATGTATGTGTGTGTGTGGTGTGTGTGATGTGTGGTGTGTGTGGTGTGTGTGTGTGTCGTGTGTGTGGTGTGTGTGATGTGTGGTGTGTGTGGTGTGTGTGGTGTGTCTGATGTGTGGTGTGTGTGTGGTGTGGTGTGTGTGTGTGATTGGTGTGTGTGTGTGTGATGAATGTATGTGTGTGTGGTGTGTGTGATGTGTGATGTCCGTGTGGTGTGTGTGATGAATGTATGTGTGTGGTGTGTGTGTGATGTGTGTGAGGTGTGTGTGTGTGGTGTGTGTGATGTGTGGTGTGTGTGGTGTGTGTGTGGTATGTGTGTGTGTGCTGTGTGTGTGGTGTGTGTGATGAATGTATGTGTGTGTGGTGTGTGTGATGTGTGTGAGGTGTGTGATGTGTGGTGTGTGTGGTGTGTGTGTGTGTCGTGTGTGTGTGGTATGTGTGTGTGTGCTGTGTGTGTGGTGTGTGTGATGAATGTATGTGTGTGTGGTGTGTGTGATGTGTGTGAGGTGTGTGTGTGTGGTGTGTGTGTGGTGTGTGTGATGTGTGGTGTGTGTGGTGTGTGTGTGTGTCGTGTGTGTGTGGTATGTGTGTGTGTGCTGTGTGTGTGGTGTGTGTGATGTGTGTGAGGTGTGTGTGTGTGGTGTGTGTGTGGTGTGTGTGATGTGTGGTGTGTGTGGTGTGTGTGTGTGTCGTGTGTGTGTGGTATGTGTGTGTGTGCTGTGTGTGTGGTGTGTGGTGTGTCTGATGTGTGGTGTGTGTGTGGTGTGGTGTGTGTGTGTGATTGGTGTGTGTGTGTGTGTGATGAATGTATGTGTGTGTGGTGTGTGTGATGTGTGTGATGTGTGTGAGGTGTGTGTGTGTGGTGTGTGTGATGTGTGTGTGGTGTGTGTGGTGTGTGTGATGTGGTGTGTGTGTGTGTGGTGTGCGTGTGTGTGTGGTGTGTGTGGTGTGTGTGTGGTGTGTGTGATGTGGTGTGTGTGATGTGGTGTATGTGTGTGTGGTGTGTGTTAGGGTGTGTGATTAATGTGTGTGTGATGTGTGTGTCTGTAGTGTGTGTAGTGTGTGTGTGTAGTGTGTGTGTGTAGTGTGCGTGGGTGGTGTGTGGGATGTGTGGTGTGTGTTGTGTGTGTGGTGTGTGTGATGAATGTATGTGTGTGTGGAGTGTGTAATATGTAGTGTGATGTATGGTGTGTGTGGTGTGTGTGGTGTGTGTGGTGTGTGATAAATGTATGTGTGTGGTGTGTGTGGTGTGTGTGATGTGTGGTGTGTGTGTGTGTGGTGTGTGTGAATTGTGTGTGAATTGTGTGTGTAGTGTGTGTGTAGCGTGTCTGTAGTGTGCGTGTGTGGTGTGTGTCTGCAGTGTGTGTGTGGTGTGAGTGTATGGTGTGTGTGATGTGTGGGGTGTGTTGTGTGTGTTGTGTGTGTGATGAATGTATGTGTGTGTGGTGTGTGTAATGTGTAGTGTGATGTGTGGTGTGTGTGTGTGTGTGTGTGTGGTGTGTGATAAATGTATGTGTGTGGTGTGTGTGTGTGGTGTGTGTGGTGTGTGTGATGTGTGGTGTGTGTGTGTGTGTGTGGTGTGTGTGTGGTGTGTGTGATGTGTGTGTGTGTGGTTGTGTGTGATGTGTGTGTGTGTGGTGTGTATGTATGTGTGTGGAGTGTATGTGTGGTTGGTGTGTGTGGTGTATGTGTGGTTGGTGTGTGTGGTGTATATATGGTGTCTGGGTGTGGTGTGTGTGTGGTGTTTATGTATGCTGTTTATGTGTGCTGTATGTGTGGTGCCTGTGCGTTGTGGGTGGTGTATGTGATGTGTGTATGTGGAGTGTATGTTGTATGCATTTGTGTAGCGATAGTGGTGGTGGTGGTGATAGTGGTGGTGGCGGTCGAGGCGACGGTGGTTCCCGTTGTGAGAGAGACCTCCAGGGAGCCCCAGTCTAGACAATCTCCCCTTCTGCACGACCCATAGACTCAACACTGCCCATAGGCCATAATCATCATCGTCGTCATCGGTTTATAATTTGCGTAAAACAGAATCAGATTATTTATTTATATACTTGGAGGAGGGGGGGGGCAATCCTATTAGCTGTAAAGCTCTTTGTTTTATGGCACACATGTCCGGTAAAGTTATGCCGGGCGAGAGCCTCATCATGATTGGTTGGGGTGGCAGCAACAGCAGCTATGGTCAATCCACTGCTGGATGAGACACAGAGTGACGGGGAGAGACACACAGGCAGAGGCATAGAGAGAGAAACGCACACAGATGAGACACGTACAGAGCGATACACACAGGGAGAGAGACACGCGCATAGAGAGACACGCACATAGAGAGACTTAGAGAGAGACACACACAAACAGGGAGAGAGACAGAGAGACACGGAGATAGATACGGAGAAAGAGACACATCGGGAGAGAGAGAGAGACACACACAGAGATACACACAGAGAAAGATAAACACAGGGAGAGAGACACACACAGAGATACACAGAGAGACAGATAAACACACAGAGAGACACACACACATGAAGATACAGAGAGATACGCAGAGAGAGAGACACACATAGAGAGAGAGATGCAGAGAGACACAGAGAGAGACACAGAGAGACAGAGAGAGACACAGAGAGAGACACACACATAGAGAGAGACGCAGAGAGACAGAGAGAGACACAGAGAGACAGAGAGAGACACAGAGAGACAGAGAGAGACACAGAGAGAAACGCACACATAGAGAGAGACGCAGAGAGACAGAGAGAGACACAGAGAGAGACGCAGAGAGACAGAGAGAGACACAGAGAGACAGAGAGAGACACAGAGAGAGACACAGAGAGACAGAGAGAGATACACAGAGAGACACACACATGGAGAGAGACAGAGAGAGACACAAAGAGAGAGACACACGGAGAGACAGAGAGACAGAGAAAGAGACACACAGAGAGAGACAGAAAGTGACACAGAGAGAGACACAGAGAGAGACACAGAGAGACAGAGAGACACACACAGAGACACAGAGAGAGACACAGAGACACACACACATGAAGAGAGACGCAGAGAGAGAGAGATGCCTGGTGGGTCTGGTTCTGTGGGGGAGTAGATCGAGAGAGAGAAGAGTGAGTGGAGTGAGGGGAGTGAGATCGTGGACCGCGGAAATGAGGAACACATTTGCGGAGTGCGGAGTTGGCACTCAGCGATCCTCAGGCGCGCGCCCAAAGCCAAAGGTGCCCCGCGTAGCCTCCAGCAGGGCTCTGGGGCAAGTGCGGTGAGCGATGGGTGCCCACAACGATGAAGGGGGCGCACCTGTGTGGGTGACAAACCACGAAGCCCGGCCGTCTTTGTCTTCCCTGCCCTGTCGCTGCTGCTGCTGCTGATGATGGTGATGATTGCACAGGGGCGTAGGGCAGAGGGCGAGCCACAGGATGAGAGATTCTGGTTGCCACTGACGTTGGCCGGGAATTTGCGAGCGGCGGCGCTAACCAAGGCGCCACCGCTCCTCACACACACGCGCCACACACACACTACACACACACACTACACACACACTACACACACACACTACAGATTCACACACCACACACACACTACACACACACACTACACACACACACTACACACACACTACAGACACACACACGCACAGACACACACATACCAACACAGACACACACACACAACAACACAGACACACACACACCAACACAGACACACATACACACCAAAACAGACACACACACACGCACAGACACACACAAACCAACACAGACACACACACACCAACACAGACACACATACACACCAACACAGACACACACACAGAGACACAGACACACACACAGGCACACACACAGACACACACACAGGCACACACACACCAACACAGACACACACACATGCACAGACACACACAAACCAACACAGACACACACACACCAACACAGACACACATACACACCAACACAGACACACACACACACAGACACACACAGAGACACAGACACACACACGCACAGACACACACAAACCAACACAGACACACACACACCAACACAGACACACACACAGACACACACAGACACACACAGAGACACAGACACACACACAGACACACACAGACACACACAGAGACACAGACACACACACAGGCACACACACAGACACACACACAGGCACACACACAGACACACACACAGGCACACACACACACAGAGGCACACACACACACACTCACACACGTTTCAGGGCAGTGCAAATTCCTGCCGGGCTGTGCGTTGCATTTTTGAATCCCTAAAGGATTTTCTCGCGATGGTTATTGTAACCTAGACTTCCTATAATGCAGACCATACTCGCGTAGCCACCCACCCCCTCATACCCCCCTCATACACACTACCGCCCCATACCCACCACCCACCCCCCTCATACCACCCCCCATACCCACCCCCCATACTCACCCCCCTCATACTACCCCCCTCATAACCACTACCGCCCCATACCCACCACCCACCCCCCTCATACCACCCCCCTCATAGCCCCCTCATAACCACTACCCCCTCATACCACCCCCCTCATACCACTCCCCTCATACCACCCCCTCATACCCACCACCCCCTCATACCACTCCCCTCATACCACCCCCCTCATACCACCCCTCATACCCACCACCCCCCTCATACCACTCCCCTCATACCACCCCCCTCATACCACCCCCTCATACCACCCCCTCATACCCACCACCCCCTCATACCACTCCCCTCATACCACCCCCCTCATACCACTCCCCTCATACCACCCCCCTCATACCCACCACCCACCCCCCTCATACCACCCCCCTCATACCCACCACCCCCTCATACCACCCCCTCATACCACCCCCCTCATACCACCCCCCTCATACCCACCACCCACCCCCCTCATACCACCCCCCTCATACTCGCCACTCCCTCCACTCATACCACCCTCTCGCCACCCGTGGCTCCCGGAACGCGTGTCCCGGTTTGGCAGTGTACCAACTGACAACCACAACAACAACAACATCAAACGACAACAACAAACGACAACAAAAACCAACAACAAACTCTATTCGTAACACTCGAGTGAAGGCAAACCGTCAAACGCTCAACCTCTCGGTGCCACGTGCGGTGAGTGCCATTTTTTTTTTGGTGCGTGACCCACCCACCGGCCACTGTGATTGGCTGAAACCACTTGAAGCGTCGACCAATCGCAGAGCCGGTGTGCGTTTGAACTGACCAATGGCTGAGCGGTCCATTCCAACGGGGGGTATTTATTTATTTTACTTTATTTATTTCATTTTTTTTACCTGGCCACAGAAGTTTGCACTGCAAATTGTTTAAAGGTTTAGGGAATCGATTCGTTCCCCCCCCCCCACACCGAATGTTGACTTTGTCCGTAGCTTTCAATTAGTTCATGTTTTTTTTGCTTTTCCACTTTTATATATTTATACAAATATTGACAGCGCTGTACAGAGGACCTGGGGGTGCGTGCGAGAATTGGTCAGACTTGTATTTAGTAGTGTAGTGTGTAGTGTCGTGTATAGTGTAGTGTGTAGTGTATAGTGTAGTGTATAGTAATATAGTGTAGTGTATAGTGTAGTGTATAATGTAGTGTATAGTAGTGTATAGTGTAGTGTGTAGTGTCGTGTATAGTAGTATAGTGTAGTGTATAGTGTAGTGTATAATGTAGTGTATAGTAGTGTAGTGTATAGTGTAGTGTATAGTGTCGTGTATAGTGGTATAGTGTAGTGTAGTGTAGTGTAGTGTATAGTAGTATAGTGTATAGTGTAGTGTATCGTAGTGTATAGTAGTGTATAGCCTAGTGCATAGCGTAGAGTATAGTAGTGTATAGTATAGTGTCGTGTATAGTAGTGTAGTGTATAGTGTAGTGTACAGTATAGTAGTATAGTGTATAGTGTAGTGTATAGCCTAGTGCATAGCGTAAAGTATAGTAGTGTATAGTGTCGTGTATAGTGTCGTGTATAGTAGTGTAGTGTGTAGTGTATATTAGTGTAGTATATAGTAGTGTAGTGTATAGTGTAGTGTATAGTAGTGTAGTGTATAAAAGCGTGTTTAAAAAAAAGTATTTTTAATGATTACTTATTGAGAACTCCAGTCAAGTTGCACGCAACGAGAGGGGGTGCACGCTACGACAACCGGCTCGCAGATACAACCCCAGCGAGGATTCTCTGAACCGGTCCTGGGCCATCCTCACCTGGGTCGACTCAGCCTCAAATGAGCACCTGGTGTAGCGGTGTGTAGCCAGCAGCGCCACGAAGGGAGACAAAGGTGGCCGGGCGTGTTGCTGCCCCCCCCCCCCTCTCGTGTGCCACGGTGCCGGCCTTCATAGGTGCGGCGACTCGCTAACAGCAGTTTCCCCCAACAGTCTGTTAAGTTGCGTGCAGACCAGGTTGCACGAAAAACAGGTTGCACGCAAACCAAGTTGCATGCACCCAATCCCCCACCCCACCCCCCAACCTCCCCCCCACCCCCAACCCCCCCTAACCCCCACCCCCCAACTACCCCCAACCCCCACCCCCTAACCTCCCCCAACCTCCCCCAACCCCCCCAAACTCCCCCAACCACCACCCCCACAACTCCCCAACCCCCACCCTCAAACCCCCCAACCTCTCCCAACCCCCACCCCCCCAACCTCCCACAACCCCCACCCCCCCTTCCCCCCAACCCCCTCACCTCCTCCAAACCCCCCCCAACCTCCCCCAACCCCCACCCCCCAAACCTCCCCCAACCCCCACCCCCCCCGTCCTCCCAACCCCCACCCCACCCACCCCCCAAACTCCCCCAACCACCATCCCCCCAACCCCCCAACCCCCACCCTCCACCCCCCCAACCTCCCCTAACCCCCACCCCCCTTCCCCCCAACCCCCTCAACTCCCCCAACCCCCACCCCCCAAAACTCCCCCAACCACTAACCCCCCCAAACCCCCACCCTACATCCCCCCAACCTCCCCAACCCCCTCACCCCCCAACCCCCCCCAACCCCCCCAACCCCCTCACCTCCCCCCAACCCCCCCCCCCCGAACCGCCCCCACCCCCTCGTTCCGAGGCTGTTAAATTAGACACCGCGAGGCACCCGACGACGACGCGAACTCCGTCAACGCTCCGGTTGGTCTCGGGGTCGTTTCACACGAAAAAAAAATTGTCGAGATTTTTGGTTTTAATTAAAAATTGGGGGAAAGCCGCAGGCCTGCTGGCGGGTTGCTCGCTCTCGCGACGTTTCGGGCGATGGTCCTTCTTGAGAGCAGCTTTGAGTGACAGCTGGCGTCGTCATCATCGCACGTGGCGAACAATTTCACAGGAATCTAAAGTGTGAATGTGCTGCGTGTGTGTGTGTGAGTGGGGGGTGTGCATGGTGTGTGAGTGTGCTGGCTGCGTGGATGAGTGTGTGTGAGTGTGTGAGTGTGTGTGAGCGTGCTGCGTGTATGAGTGTGTGTGAGTGTGTGGTGTGTGTATGTATATATGTGTGGGGAGTCTGTGGTGTGCGTGGGGTGTGTGTGTGGTGTGTGTGTGGTGCGTGAGTGTGTGGTGTGAGTGTGGTGTGTGTGTGTGTGTGGGGTGTGAGTGTGTGGTGTGTGAGTGTATGCGGTGTGAGTGTGTGGTGTCCGTGGTGTGTGAGTGTGTGGTATGTGTGTGGGTGTGAGTGTGTGGGGTGTGTGGGGTGTGTGTGGAAGGGTTGTGTGTGTGGGGTGTGTGTGTGGGGGATGTGTGTGGGGGGTGTGTGTGGGGTGAGTGTGGGGGGTGTGTGTGTGGTGTCTGTGGGCTGTGGGGTGTGTGTAGGTGTGTGTGTGGTGTGTGGGCTGTGTGTGTAGGTGTGTGTGTCTGTGTGTGTGTTTGTGTGGGGAGCGGTAGCGTAGTGGTTAGCGCGCTGCGCTACAAACTCGGCGAACCGAGTTCGATCCCCGCTCACGGCCAACACCAGTGCCGATTAATTATTTGAACCGGTCCTGGGTCCCTTCCCCAAGGTCGACTCAGCCTCAACTGAATACCTGGTGCGATGTGTAAAAACATCACCACTGGGGGAGACAAAGGCGGCCGGGCGTGGTGTTGGCCACCCACCCCCTCGTGTGCCACAGTTGCCGGCCTTCATAGGCGCTGCTACTCGCTCACAGCCACTTGCCCCCACGATCTGTTGAGGCTACACGGGATGATGGGTGCATCTTTGTCTTTGTGCATATACGACAAAGTCAACTGACACCAAATGCTAATAGATTTTAGTTTTGATCAGATGATCATCCGTTTTTTTTCCTCTCCGCCTGATGAAGACCGCTTGTGTTGCGATCGAAACGTCGTGTTTTTTTTGCTTTTATTTCTTATTTTAATTATTTTTGGTATTTTAATTTAATCTTGTTTTTATTTTCTATCGGCGTGACTTTACCGAAAGAACCAAGGATACATTTCGATTGAAAGCTTTCGTGACTGCAGTAATTCGTCTTCTTGGTTCTTTCGGTAAAGTCACGTAGAAGGGAAGTAATAAAAAAATAAAAATAAAACATAATAAAATAATTCTCACGACGTTTCGGCTGCTCTGTCTGTCTGCACCATCTGTTGGTGGTGGGCCCTTCCATCCATCTCGTCTGTGCGTTGTGTCTCTCCGTCTCTCTCTCTGCTCGTCTGTCTGTCGGTTGCTCGATGCGTCTGTCCGCGTCAATATCTGTCCGCCCGTGCGTAACGTGGAGGGTCACGGGTACGAGTGATGACTTCAGGGTGACTGTTAGGGACTCATTCCGGAGGAAAACCCAGACTCATTGGCTCGGCGTGTCAGCGTGTAACTGGGGGGTCACGGTAATGTGGAGGTCACGGTGTTGACTGTTATGTTATCCGACTCTCTGTTGTATTACATTACATTTCTAAGTATACTACATTTCTTGGTTCTTTCGGAAAAGTCATGTAGAAGGGAAGTAATAAAATAATAAAAATAAAACATCATAAAATGTTTTATTTTTATTATTATTTACGTGACTTTAATAATAATAAAAATAAAACATAATAAAATGTTGTATTTTTATTATTTTATTATTTCTCTTCTACGTAACTTTATAATAAAATGTTTTATTTTTATTATTTTATTATTTCCCTTCTACGTGATGACTTTACCGAAAGAACCAAGAAGATGAATCCCTGCAGTCACGAAAGCTTTAAATCGAAATATACTAGATTTGTGTTTCTATTTCATTTATGCCTGATGATGATTGCTTGTGTTGCAATCGAAACGTCGTATGCTAGTATTTAACTTGTTATTTTATCTTTATACGTCACTTTACCGAAAGAACCAAAGAGTTAGTCTAGGTAACTCTTGTAGGGTTCATCCGATGTGAGTGAGACTTCAGGATTAATTCGTGTGACTGTTAGGGACTTATCCCGGAGAATACCTGACTCATTTACTCGGCGGGGGTTGACGCATTTGCTGTCTGTCTGTCTGTCCGTAACGTGGTAGTCGTGAATAACTTCGTGCAGACATGATTCCTTGCAAGATGTTTTCTTTTTTAGATTTGAAGCTTTCGTGACTGCAAGGATTCATACTCTTAGGTTTTTCGGTAAAGTCACGTAGGTGAAAAAAAAAATTAATTAAAGTAAAATAAAACAAATTCAAAAATTCACGACGTTTCGGAAGCAACACAAGCCTCCGTCTTGTGTTGCTTCCGAAACGTCGTGAATTTTTTTATTAAAATTTTTCACCTACGTGACTTTACCGAAAAAACCTAAGAGTAAGAGGTTTTCTGTTTGGTGTTTTAACATCTTTACACAACTCCTGTTTTTACTGCCAGAAAGGGTGCAACCTAATCTTACATTTTGATACCGTCAAGGGAGGTCCCAGAAAAATATGTTTGCTGTTTACCCGTAGTGAAACGGCCGTACGCCAATTTCCCTGTACAAGAATACGCGGTAATCCGTATGGGTTGACACGGTATCTATTTCTGTGGGGTCTGTGGGTGTCTCTGTGTGTCTCTGTGGGTCTCTGTGGGTCTCTGTGGGTCTCTGTGGGTCTCTGTGGGTCTCTGTGGGTCTCTGTGTGTCTCTGTGGGTCTCTGTGGGTCTCTGTGGGTCTCTGTGGGTCTCTGTGGGTCTCTGTGGGTCTCTGTGGGTCTCTGTGTGTCTCTGTGGGTCTCTGTGGGTCTCTGTGGGTCTCTGTGGGTCTCTGTGGGTCTCGTGGGTCTATCCGTCTGTCTGTCAACCCCTTATCGGTGCCCTACTTTATCACAGACCAACTCAGACCTTATTGGTCACCCCGTGCCACCTTATAAATCTCAACGTTCATCCTACAAAGTCCCATCAAACGGCGAATTGCCCGATGATGCTGGATGCAATTACCAGCGAAACGTCGTACGACTCAAAAAAATGTTAATGTTGTGGTTTCACACTTCAACACACCGGTGGGCTAAAGCAGTGAACTATTTGTCTTTTGTCAACGTGACACTTTTTTGCTGATTGGCCGTGTCGGGTGGTGGAGGGTTACGACACATTTATAAATAACGCGATCTAAACCCAAAAACGTTGATTATGAATAATATTGGTCGTGAAAGCCTGCTACGTTTCGATTTAAAGCTTTCGTGACTGCAGGGATTCATCTTCTTGGTTCTTTCGGTGAAGTCACGTAGAAGGGAAATAATAAAATAATAAAATAAAACGTTAAAAATACAATTCTCACGACGTTTCGGCCACAACGCAAGCAGCCGTCCTCATGTAAAGAACAGGTCTGTCGGAAAGACAGCGTCTGAATTCTGAAAGAACAGGTCTGTTGGAAAGACAGTGTTCTTCACCTGAGGACGGCTGCTTGCGTTGTGGCCGAAACGTCGTGAGAATTATTTTATTATGTTTTATTTTTATTATTTTATTATTTCCCTTCTACGTGACTTCACCGAAAGAACCAAGAAGATGAAAGCCTGCTACGTGTTAAATTGAATATGTTGGTTGTTTGACCGCATTGAAACGGCCGTACGCCGTATGGACCTGAAAACTCAATTTTCACTGCACAAGAATACGGAGTAAACCGTGATGGGTTGACGGCTATTGCTCTGAGACCTTGATGTACGTGTCCGAGCCATCCAAGTGGCACGTGTGCGCGCGTGAGTGACATTAGGAGCGGTGGTGCAGCGGTGAGCGCACTCCGCTAAGAACGCGGCGAACCGGGGTTCGATTCCCGCTCACGGCCAACGCCGTTTGGTCGATTGTCTGAACCGGTCCTGGCGCCTCCCCTAGGTGTGTGTGTGTCACTGTGTGTGTGTGTCACAGTGTGTGTGTGTGTCACAGTGTGTGTGTGTGTCACAGTGCGTATGTGTCACAGTGCGTATGTGTCACAGTGCGTATGTGTCACAGTGTGTGTGTCACAGTGTGTGTGTGTCACTGTGCGTGTGTGTCACTGTGCGTGTGTGTCACTGTGCGTGTGTGTCACAGTGTGTGTGTGTCACAGTGTGTGTGTGTCACAGTGTGTGTGTGTCACAGTGTGTGTGTGTCACAGTGTGTGTGTGTCACTGTCACAGTGTGCGTGTGTCACTATGTGTGCGTCACACTGTGTGTGTGTGTCACTGTGTGTGTGTCACTGTGTGTGTGTCACTGTGTGTGTGTCACTGTGTGTGTGTCACTGTGTGTGTGTCACTGTGTGCGTGTTTGTCACTATGTGTGTGTTTGTCACTATGTGTGTGTGTCACAGTGCGTGTTTGTCACTATGTGTGTGTGTCACAGTGCGTGTGTGTCACTGTGTGTGTCACTGTCACAGTGTGTGTGTGTCACTGTCACAGTGTGTGTGTGTCACTGTCACAGTGTGTGTGTGTCACTGTGTGCGTGTGTCACTGTGTGCGTGTGTGCGTGTGTCACTGTGTGGGGAGCGGTAGTGTAGTGGTTAGCGCGCTGCGCTATGAACCCGGCGACACGAGTTCGATTCCCACTCACGGCCAACACCAGTCACGATTATCTGAACCGGTCCCGGGCCTCCCCTAGGTCGACTTGGCCTCAAATGAGTACCTGGTGCTGTGTGTAGTAAACATCGCCACTGGGGGAGACAAAGGCGGTCGGGCGTGGTGCTGGCCACCCACCCCCTCGTGTGCCGTGCCGGCCTTCATATGCGCTGCTTGTGAACAGCACTTGCCCCTACAGTCTGTTAAGCCTACACGGGGAGAGGAATCTTTGCCTTTGTGATATGAGTACAGCCGGGGGTCTTCTTGTATACTTCGGTGTTGTGGTTTTTGTTTGGGTGAGAAAGGTTTTTGTTTGGTAGGTGGAGCGGTTAAGCGACTGATGCTTGCAGCAATGATTTTCGTTCCGTGATTTTGCAACGTATACAATGAAACGTGACGTAAGGTAATAAAACAATGCTTTTTTGTTTTAGTGAAATGTTAAATAATGACACGATAAATGTTCCATCAGTTAAAATTGTAATGATAAAACAATACGCTTAATATTAATTAAATAATAAAACAATAATTTTTTTATTAATAAAATAATACAACGATACGTTTTATATTAATAAAAGATAAAATAATAAAACAATGCATTTTATATTTATTAAATGTGACATAATAAAACGATAAATTTAATATACATTTTATATTTATTAAATATTAAACAATACATTTTATATTAAGAGCATAAAATGAGAATAAAAATACGTATGTAAATTAAATAATAAAACTACATTTTATATTAAAATAATACAATACATTTATATTTATAAAATAATAAAACAATACATTTTAATGTTTGTAATATAATAAATCTTCCACGTGTAAAATATTAAATAAAATATCGCGCACACTCCAAGCCGACAAAAACATTCCCCAACATTTTTTTTATTTCTACACAAAAAAAAGAACCCCGTGTGCATTTATATATTTATATATTTGTGTGGGGGGGAAGAGGGGGGTGGAGGGGGTAGAGGGGGGGAGGGTTAAAGTAAAAAAAATTCCAAAACTCCTCCCAAAAAAATAAAAACGTGTGCATTTATATATTGGAGAGTGGGGGGGGATAAAGTTAAAAAATAATAAAATTCCACCACCGCCCCCTCCCTCCACACACAAAAAAGTGACGAATTAGCCGCCAACACAGCAGCGGAAGAGAGGCGCGGGGCGAGGAGGAGGGGGGGAGGGGCTCGAAAAACATTCCGAGAAACGCGGGAATTTTTTTTTTCTCCGGGCCCGGCACAACCGATGATTCATAAAACATTGAAGACGCCTGCCAAACAAGGCAGACAATTCCACAGTCCAACCACCACCACCACCCCCCACCCACCCAACCACCCGCCTAGAAATCCGCTCAGTTGTGGTGGTGGTGGGGAGCGGTGGCGCAGCGGTTAGCGTACCACAGGCGTCATCGAATCCGGCGAACCGAGTTCGATTCCCGCTCACGGACAACAACACCGCTGACGAGTGTCTGAACCGGTCCTGGGCTTCCGCTAGGTCGACTCAGCCTCAAAATGAGTTACTTGGTGATGTGCTTAGTAAACATCGCCACTGGGGAGACAAAGGCGGCCGGGTGCGATGCTGGCCACCCACCCCTCCTTTGTCGTTCCGACATTCATTGGCGGTGCTACTCGCTAACAGCACTTGCCCCGGCAGTCTGTTGAGGCTGTACGGGGGATCTTTGTGTGTGTCTCTATATCCGCGATCTTTGTTGTAATGCTATCGTTGCTTGGTGCTGGCCACCCACCCGCCCAAAAGTAGTTGGGGTTATCTGGAACCCGTCCTGGGCCTCCCCTAGGTCGACTCAGCCTCAAAACGAGTTACCATCGAACAAAGGCGGCGGTCACCGCATCGCGCGGCGCTTTCAGATGCGCTTCTGTGGCCGTCTGGAACGTTCTTCCTCCCGATATTAAGGAGCAACTGGGAGCTGTAAACTTTTAAATCATCATCGTCGAGATTGACGAACTCATTTCTTTAAGAACTCCTTGTTGTGTGTTTAGTTTGTTGTCCTTCCCCTGCACCTCCGATTATGACGGTTGACTACGTACGGTGTGAAAGAAGTTCAAACACACTGCCCATAGACTCAACACTGCCCATAGACTCAACACTACCCCTAGACTCAACACTGCCCATAGACTCAACACTGCCCATAGACTCAACACTGCCCATAGACTCAACACTACCCATAGAATCAACACTACCCATAGACTCAACACTACCCATATACTCAACACTACCCATAGACTCAACACTGCCCGTAGACTCAACACCACCCATAGACTCAACACTGCCCGTAGACTCAACACCACCCATAGACTCAACACTACCCCAGACTAAACACTGCCCATAGACTCAACACTGCCCATAGACTCAACACTGCCCGTAGACTCAACACCACCCATAGACTCAACACTGCCCATAGACTCAACACTTTCTATAAACTCAACACTGCCCATAGACTCAACACCCCCCCCCCCCCCAGTCTCTCCCCAGGGGGGTTATGAAGTGAACTCTGCACCGTGATAGTGTACGTCTCTAAAGGTCACGCTTAGCCATGGACATCGAAAGCCCTGGGGCCCTCTGTCTGATGGCAATGCAAGCATCGTTTTAACGACCGCCGGAGATGTGAATTTGAAATCAAGTCGAGTAACGTCACCGCCCCCACCACAACCACCATCATCATCATCATCACCGCCACAACCACCATCGTTATCACCATCACCAACATCACCACCACCAACATCACCACCACCAACATCATCATCATCACCGCCACGACCACAACCATCATCATCATCATCGCCACAACCATCATCATCATCATCGCCACAACCACCATCGTTATCACCATCACCAACATCACCACCACCAACATCATCATCATCACCACCACAACCACAATCGTCATCATCACCGCCACAACCACAATCGTCATCATCACCACCAATATCATCACCGCCACCAACATCATCATCACCATTACCGCCACAACCACCATCGTCATCATCACCACCACCAACATCATCACCACCAACATCATCACCACCAACATTATGATCATCATTACCGCCACAACCACAACCACCATCGTCATCATCATCACCACCACCAATATCATCATCACCGCCACCACCACAACCACCATCGTCATCATAACCACCAACAACATCATCATCACCGTCTTCATTATCACCGCCACCATAATCAACATCACCACCACCACGACAACCACCATCGTCATCATCACCAACACCGTCGCCACCACCATTATCATCATCATCTCCATCATGATCGCCATCATCATCAACAAAGACAAAGATTCCCCCGGTTAGCGAGTAGCACCACCTATGAAGGCCGGCACGGCACAATCTGTGCTTTAGCCACCCGGCGCTCCGCTCGTTGTTGTGAGCGTCGCTCTTCCGCCCTCCGTTGTTGTTGGAGGGCGACTGCTTCCAACTGCCCAGTAGCGTCTTTCACGAGCCTCCTCCACAGAGGCCGATCTTGACACCGCTGGTACCAGTCATCAGCAAGTCAACTGAGCTCCACATCCTCCTGTACCACATCACTCCATCTCTTCTCTAGCCCGTGCCGCGCCCATTTAGCCCCTTTTATTCGGCCGAACAAAAGCTGTTTAGGCATGCGGTGGCTGGGCATGCGGGCTTCATGACCCAGCCAACGCAGCCTTGCCTGCCGGAGGAGCTCACCGATGGGACTTTCATCTGCTAGCATAGACCAAGTCACTATGGGTTTGAATGGGGTCCTGGGTGTACACCCACCACTGGAGTGGAAGAATGGCAGGCGCATCTTACAGATGACAAGTCGATGGTCAGTGGGCAGATCAGCTCCACGGTAGGTCCTGGTGTCAAGGACATGGGCCCGCATCCGCTGTTCCGTCACTACGTAGTCCAGCACATGTTCTTGCTTGGACCCGGCATGCATCCATGATGTTGTGTGGATGCGCCGTACACACGTACAAAGATAAAGACAAAGATCCCCCGTATAGCCTTAACAGACTGTAGGGGCAAGTGCTGTTAGCGAGCACCTATGAAGGCCGCAACGGTACACGAGAGGGTGGGTGGCCAGCAACCACGCCCGACCGCCTTTGTCTCCCTAGTGGTGATGTTTACACACCGCACCAGGTACTCATTTGAGGCTGAGTCGACCTAGGAGAGGCCCAGGACCGGTTCAGATAATCGTCACTGGTGGTGTTGGTGGCCGTGAGCGGGAATCGAACTCGGGTCGCCGGGTTCATAGCAAAGCGCGCTAACCGCTGCACCACCGCTCCCCATGCGCCGTACACACGTACAAAGATAAAGACAAAGATCCCCCGTATAGCCTTAACAGACTGTAGGGGCAAGTGCTGTTAGCGAGCCGTACACACGTACACACACACGCGCGCACACGCGTACACACACGTGCGAACCCTCACACGTGCGCACGCATCAATGCGTTTCATAAGCGACCTTTTACCACCAAATTTGGCGACACGGACAAAATAAAATAAAAGATAATTACCACCCTCACGGAAGAAGAAGAGAGAGAGAGTGAGATCGTTGGCTTTGCACGATTTATGAATAGGTCACAGAGCTTCAATTAAAACGATGTGTTCGCGATGTGAGATGTGATTGCGATGTTCGCGATGTGTTTGTGATGGTTGTGGTCTTTGTGGTGTGTTTGTGGTGTGTTTGTGATGTGTTTGCGATGTTCACGATCTGTTTGCGATGTGTTTGCGATGTTCACGATGTGTTTGTGATGTTTTTGGTATGTTTGTGATGTTTGTGGTCTCTGTGGTGTGTTTGCTATGTGTTTGTGATGTGTTTGTGATGTGTTTGCCATGCTCACGATGTGTTTGCGATGTTTGCTATGTGTTTGCGATGTGTTTGTGATGTGTTTGCCATGCTCACGATGTGTTTGCGGTGTGTTTGTGATGTGTTTGCGGTGTGTTTGCTATGTGTTTGTGATGTGTTTGCCATGCTCACGATGTGTTTGCGATGTGTTTGTGATGTGTTTGCCATGCTCACGATGTGTTTGCGATGTTTGCTATGTGTTTGTGATGTGTTTGTGATGTGTTTGCCATGCTCACGATGTGTTTGCGATGTTTGCTATGTGTTTGCGATGTGTTTGTGATGTGTTTGCCATGCTCACGATGTGTTTGCGGTGTGTTTGTGATGTGTTTGCGGTGTGTTTGCTATGTGTTTGTGATGTGTTTGCCATGCTCACGATGTGTTTGCGATGTTTGCTATGTGTTTGTGATGTGTTTGTGATGTGTTTGTGATGTGTTTGCCATGCTCACGATGTGTTTGCGATGTTTGCTATGTGTTTGCGATGTGTTTGCGGTGTGTTTGCCATGCTCACGATGTGTTTGCGATGTTTGCTATGTGTTTGCGATGTGTTTGCGATGTGTTTGCCATGCTCACGATGTGTTTGTGATGTGTTTGTGATGTGTTTGTGATGTGTTTGCGATGTTTGCCATGCTCACGATGTGTTTGTGATTCTAAAATATCACCGCGTTTTTATTTTTCATCTCCGCTGACTCAAATTCGCTCGGACCGCATTTTGTATTTTCGCGACAAACGCGGACCCCCAGTGGGGGGGCGGGGGGGGGGTGGTTGGGGGTGGTGGGGGGCTGGGGGGGAGTTGGAGGGATGGGGGTGGTTGGGGCTCCCCCTGATGACGATTGCTTGTGTTGCAATCGAAACGTCGTATGCTATTATTTAATTTATTATTTTATCTTTATACGTGACTTTTCCGAAATAACCAAAGAATAATCACTTTGCGATGTTTTCTTGTTCACGTTTTAGTTTTTTTGTTTGTTGCGGCTGCACCCGATTCAAGAGCCGAATGGCTCACAGGGCCACACACCTAATAAATGAAACTTGAAACTTGAGCTGAGAGATCATCGTCGGCCCGCTCTGTGCCCCCCCCCCAAACCCACCCCACCCCCCCACAGTGCTGAGCATCCGGGGGGCACAGGAAGAGGAGCCCCCCGATCCGCAGCTCATGCGTCTGGACAACATGCTGCTGGCCGAGGGGGTGGCCGGCCCCGAGAAAGGAGGTGGATCAGCGGCGGCGGCCGCGGCAGCAGCAGCGGCCGCCGCGGCCGGAGGAGGAGGTGGAGGAGGTGGAGGAGGTGGAGGCCCCAACACCGACAACTCCATCGAGCACTCGGACTACCGCGCCAAGCTGGCGCAGATCCGGCAGATCTACCACACGGAGCTCGAGAAATACGAGCAGGTTTGCCGTGCCCGGCACCACTACCGTTGCTAGAGCCACCACTACAGCCACCACTACCGCCACCACTACCATCACCGCTACCGTCGCTACAGCCACCACTACCACCCACCGCCACCACTACCGTCACCGCCACCGTCACCGCCACCGCCACCACTACAGCCACCACTACCGCCACCACTACCATCACCGCTACCGTCGCTACAGCCACCACTACCGCCACCGCCACCACTACCGTCACCGCCACCGTCACCGCCACCGCCACCACTACAGCCACCACTACCGCCACCACTACCATCACCGCTACCGTCGCAACAGCCACCACTACCGCCACCGCCACCACTACCGTCACCGCCACCGTCACCGCCACCGCCACCACTACAGCTACCACTACCGTCGCCACCACCGTCGTCGCCACCACTACCGCCACCACTACCATCACCGCTACCGTCGCTGCCGCCGCCACCACTACCGCCACCGCCACCACTACCGTCACTGCCACCGCCACCGCCCACCCGCCACCACTACAGCTACCACTACCGTCGCCACCACCGTCGTCGCCACCACTACCGCCACCACTACCATCACCGCTACCGTCGCTGCCGCCGCCACCACTATCGCCACCACTACCGCCACCACTAGCGTCGTCGCCACCACCGCCACCACTATCGCCACCACCACTGTCACCGCTACCCCTGTCACCGCCACCGCCACCACAACCACTACCGCCACCGCTACCGTCGTCACCAGCACCGCCACCGCTACCCGCCACCACCGCCACTACTACCACCACCGCTACCATCGTCGCCACCACCACCACCACTACTACCGCCACTACTACCGCCACCGCTACCATCGCCACCACCACCACCACCACTACTACCGCCACCGCTACCATCGCCGCCACCACCACCACCACTACTACCGCCACCGCTACCATCGTCGCCACCACAACCACCACTACTACCGCCACCGCTACCATCGCCACCACCACCACCACCACTACTACCGGCCACCGCTACCATCGTCGCCACCACCACCACCACTACTACCGCCACCGCTACCATCGCCACCACCACCACCACCACTACTACCGCCACCGCTACCATCGTCGCCACCACCACCACCACTACTACCACCACCGCTACCATCGCCACCACCACCACCACCACTACTACCGCCACCGCTACCATCGTCGCCACCACCACCACCACTACTACCGCCACCGCTACCATCGTCGCCACCACCACCACCACTACTACCGCCACCGCTACCATCGTCGCCACCACCACCACCACTACTACCGCCACCCGCTACCATCGTCGCCACCACCACTACTACCGCCACCGCTACCATCGCCACCACCTCCACCACCACTACTACCGCCACCCGCTACCATCGTCGCCACCATCGCCACCATCGCCACCGCTACCACCACCGTGACTGTCACCACCATCGCCACCATCGCCACCACTACCACCACCGCGACGGTCACCACCATCGCCACCATCGCCACCGCTACCACCACTGTGACTGTCACCACCATCGCCATCTCCACCACCGGCACGGCTATCACAATCACCGCTACCAACGCCGCCACTGTCACCACCATCGCCACTGTCACCACCATTGCAACCACTGCCACCACTGCCGCTACTGTCACCACCATATCCACCACCAGCACGGCTATCACAATCACCGCTACCAACACCACCACCATTACCACCATAGCTACCAGTACCGCTATCACAACCACCACCGCCATCACCGTCGCCACCATCGCCGCGACCTCCGCCATCACCACCACCACCACCACCAGCTGGGTGGTGATGACAATAACGATGACGATAACGATGATGACGATGGTGATTACGATAATGTTGACGATGACGTCAATGACGACGTGAACAACGATTACGATGGTAACGACCATAATGGTGACGACGATGATAGCGGTGAGAACGCCTGCGATGATGACGACGATGGCGACGACGATGACGACCCTAACGACGATTACGACGACGGAGCTAACGACGATGATGACGACGATGATGATGACGATGACGACATTGCTAACGAAGATGATAACAATTACAACGATTACAACAACGACGCAAACGATGATGACGATTGCGACGACAGCGACGATGACGACGACTACGATGATGTTAACGATGCTTACGGCAACTATAACGACGATGACGACGTTAATGATGACGATGTTAATGACGGTGACGACAAGGATAACGTCGATAACGACGTTATCGACGTTAACCGCGTTAACGACGTTAACGATGCTCACGACGACGTAGCGGTCAGCGCTACGCTGCACCACGAAACCCGGCGACCCGAGTTCGATTCCCGCTCACGACCACCACCAACACCATCAATGACGATTATCTGATCCCGTCCTGGGCCTCCCCTAGGTCGACTCGGCCTCAATTGAGTACCTACGCGTTGTATACACAAAAAAAACATCGCCCACTAGGGAGACAAAGGCGGCCGGGAGCGACGTTGGCACCCACACCCCCCCATCGCTGACGGCACTTGCCCCGACACCCTCCAAAGGCTATCCGGCGGCGCGGCACCTTTGCCTTTTTTGTGCGGCAGGCGTGCAACGAGTTCACGACCCACGTGATGAACCTGCTGCGGAGCAGAGCCGCACGCGGGCCCATCTCGCCCAAGGAGATCGAGCGAATGGTGGGAATCATCCACCGCAAGTTCAGCTCCATCCAGATGCAGCTCAAGCAGAGCACGTGCGAGGCCGTCATGATCCTTCGCTCGCGATTCCTCGACGCGCGGTGAGACGCGGTGGGGGGTGGGTGGGGGGTGGGGGGGCACGTGGGGGGTACGTGGGGGGTACGTGGGGGTGGGGGGGGGGGTACGTGAGGGGGTGGGGGGGGTACGTGGGGGGGGGGGGGTGGGGGTGGTGGGGCGGTTACGTGGGGGGGGGGGGTACGTTTGGGAAGGGGTGGGAGTGGTACGTGGGGGGGTGGGGTACATGGGGGTGGGGGGGGTACGTGGAGGGGGGTCGTACGTGGGGGAGGGGGTGGTACGTGGGGGGGGGGGGTGTGGGGAGGGGTACGTGGGGGGGTACGTGGGGGGTACGTGGGGGGGGGGGTACGGTGGGGGGGGGTACGTGGGGGAGGGGGTGGTATGTAGGGGGGGGTGTGGGGAGGGGTACGTGGGGGGTACGTGGGGGTACGTGGGGGGGGTATGTGGTGGGGGGGTAGCGGAGCCAGGTAGGAAGAGAGGATTGATG
>NC_136167.1:50505-118904 GCF_965212315.1 Lampetra planeri
GGTGGGGGGGGTAGCGGAGCCAGGTAGGAAGAGAGGATTGATGACTCCGGCACTGATCACGTGAGAGGTGCCGCGTGATGCAGCATGGACACCACGCCTGCTCACCCCTCCCCCCCGTCTCCCCCCGTCTCCCCCTCCCCCCCTCCCTCCCTCCCTCCCTCCCCCCCTCCCTCCCCCCTCCCCCCTCCCCCCCCTCCCCCCCCCCCCCACCCCCTCCCCCCCCCCCTCCCCCTCCCCTCCCCCCCACCCCCTCCCCCCTCCCCCCCTCCCCCTCCCCCCCTCCCCCCTCCCCTCCCCCCCTCCCCCCTCCCCCCCTCTCCCATCTCCCCCCCCTCCCTTCCCCCCCCTCCCCTCCCCCCCCCCTCTCCTTCTCCCCCACCCTCCCCCCCCTCCCCTCCCACCCTCTCCCCCCCTCCCTCCCCCCCTCCCTCCCTCCCTCCCTCCCCCCTCCCCCCCTCTCTCTCCCCCCCCCCCTCCCCGCCCCCCCTCCCCGTGTGTCCGCGTCACCGCAGGAGGAAGCGTCCGCAACTTCAGCAAGCAGGCGACGGAGATTCTGAACGAGTACTTCTACTCGCACCTCAGCAACCCCTACCCCAGCGAGGAGGCCAAGGAGGAGTTGGCCAAGAAGTGCTGCATCGCTGTGTCGCAGGTGTGGAGGCGGCCGATGCCGCCGCCGCCGCCGCCGCCCGCTACCCGCTACCGCCCGCCACCACCGATGATGTCGTGATGATGACGACGATGATGACGACGAAGTGACGCCGATGATGAGGATGACGATAACGACGATGATGACGACGACGACGACGATGATGATGAGGATGATGATGATGACGATGACGACGATGATGACGACGACGATGGTTATGATGACGATGACGACGATGATAACGACGATGATGACGATGATGATGACGATGATGACCGACGATGACGACGACGACGATGATGTCGTGATGATGACGACGATGATGACGATGAGGATGATGTCGTGATGATGATGATGACGATGATGATGATGACGATGATGATGATGACGATGATGACGACGATGATGACGACGATGACGACGACGACGATGATGTCGTGATGATGACGACGATGATGACGATGAGGATGATGTCGTGATGACGATGATGACGACGATAACGACGACGACGATGATGCCGATGATGATTAATGATGACCATGATGATGGCGACGACGACGATGATGATGATGAGGATGACGACGACGATAACATCGATGATGATGAGGATGATGATAACGACGATGGCGACGATGATGATGATGCCGATGATGACGATGACGATAACGACGATGATGACGATGATGATGATGACGATAACGACGATGATGATGACGATGGTGACGCTGATGATGAGGATGATGATGATGACGATAACGATGATGATGATGGCGATGGTGACGCTGATGATGATGACGACGATGACAACGATGATGATGAGGATGACGATAACGACGATGATGAAGGTGACGACGATGATGACAATAACGACGACGATGACGACGACGACGACGACGATGATGACGATGATGATGACGACGATGATGATGAGGATGATGATGATGACGATGATGAGGATGATGATGATGATGACAATAACGACGATGACGACAACGACGACGACGATGACGACGACGATGACGATGATGTGCAGGCTCTGAGAGTGACTGTTTCTCTACCGCCACCACCACCGCATCCCACCAGGATGGCTGTAGTGGTTGCGTTGGTGGTGGCGGTGGTGACATTGGTGGTGGTGGTGGTGGCTCTCTCCAGGCCTGTGACACAGCGATGCAGATTTCTCCCTCGCTAGGGCACGGTGGTCACTGTGGTTACAGTCGTCACCGGGGGTTCAGTGGTCACCATGGTTACGGTGGTCACCGTGGCTATGGTGGTCACCGTCGTTACGCTGGTCACCGTCGTTACGGTGGTCACTGTCGTTACGGTGGTCATCGTGGCTATGGTGGTCACCGTGGTTACGGTGGTCGCCGTGGTTACGGTGGTCACCATGGGTATGATGGTCGCCGTGGTTACGGTGGTCACCATGGGTATGATGGTCGCCGTGGTTACATTGGTTACTGTCGTTACGATGGTCACCGTGGTTACGGTGGTCACCGTGGCTACGGCGGTCACCGTGGCTACGGCGGTCACCGTGGCTACGGCGGTCACCGTGGCTACGGCGGTCATCGTGACTACGGCGGTCACCGTGGTTACGGCGGTCACCGTGGCCACGGCGGTCACCGTGGCCACGGCGGTCACCGTGGCTACGGCCGTCACTGTGCGCGCAGGTGTCCAACTGGTTCGGCAACAAGCGGATCCGGTACAAGAAGAACATCGGCAAGTTCCAGGAGGAGGCGAACCTGTACGCGGCCAAGACGGCCGTGTCGGCCACCAGCGCCGCCGGGCAGCACGGCAGCCCTGCCACCTCGCCCACCACGCCCACGTCGGCCGGTAAACGCGGCCACCGCCACCGTCGCAACCACGATCACCACCGCAAACATCGACGGCACGCCGCGTCGGCCGGTAAACGCGGCCACCGCCACCGCCGCCGTCGCAACCACGATCACCACCGCAAACATCGACGGCACGCCGCGTCGGCCGGTAAACGCGGCCACCGCCACCCGCTGCCGTCGCAACCACGATCACCACCGCAAACATCGACGGCACGCCGCGTCGGCCGGTAAAAGCGGCCACCGCCACAGCCACCATCGCAACCGTCACCACCGCAACCATCACCGGCACGGCAGCCCAGCCACATCGCCCACCACACCCCAACTTCGGCCGGCAAACACCAAAGACACAAATCCGCCACGTAGCCTGAACAGACTGTTGGGGCCTAGTGCTGTCAGTAGCCTGAACAAACTGTTGGGGCCTAGTGCTGTCAGTAGCCTGAACAGACTGTTGGGGCCTAGTGCTGTCAGTAGCCTGAACAGACTGTTAGGGCCAAGTGCTGTCAGTAGCCTGAACAGACTGTTGGGGCCTAGTGCTGTCAGTAGCCTGAACAAACTGTTGGGGCCTAGTGCTGTCAGTAGCCTGAACAGACTGTTGGGGCCTAGTGCTGTCAGTAGCCTGAACAGACTGTTAGGGCCAAGTGCTGTCAGTAGCCTGAACAGACTGTTGGGGCCTAGTGCTGTCAGTAGCCTGAACAGACTGTTGGGGCCAGGTGCTGTCAGTAGCTTGAACAGACTGTTGGGGCCAAGTGCTGTCAGTAGCCTGAACTGACTGTTGGGGCCAAGTGCTGTCAATAGCCTGAACAGACTGTTGGGGCCTAGTGCTGTCAGTAGCCTGAACAGACTGTTGGGGCCTAGTGCGCGTCAGTAGCCTGAACAGACTGTTGGGGCCTAGTGCTGTCAGTAGCCTGAACAGACCGTTAGGGCCAAGTGCTGTCAGTAGCCTGAACAGACTGTTGGGGCCTAGTGCTGTCAGTAGCCTGAACAGACTGTTGGGGCCAAGTGCTGTCAGTAGCCTGAACAGACTGTTGGGGCCAAGTGCTGTCAGTAGCCTGAACAGACTGTTGGGGCCAAGTGCTGTCAGTAGCCTGAACAGACTGTTGGGGCCAAGTGCTGTCAGTAGCCTGAACAGACTGTTGGGGCCTAGTGCTGTCAGTAGCCTGAACAGACTGTTGGGGCCAAGTGCTGTCAGTAGCCTGAACAGACTGTTGGGGCCAAGTGCTGTCAGTAGCCTGAACAGACTGTTGGGGCCAAGTGCTGTCAGTAGCCTGAACAAACTGTTGGGGCCAAGTGCTGTCAGTAGCCTGAACAGACTGTTGGGGCCAAGTGCTGTCAGTAGCCTGAACAGACTGTTGGGGCCAAGTGCTGTCAGTAGCCTGAACAGACTGTTGGGCCTAGTGCTGTCAGTAGCCTGAACAGACTGTTGGGGCCAAGTGCTGTCAGTAGCCTGAACAGACTGTTGGGGCCAAGTGCTGTCAGTAGCCTGAACAGACTGTTGGGGCCAAGTGCTGTCAGTAGCGAGTAGCAGCAGCACCGATGAAGGCCGGAACGGCACACGAGGGAGTGGGTGGCCAGCACCACGCCCGGCCGCCTTTGTCTCCTTAAGCGCAGCACCGGCTTACTCATTCGCGGCTGAGTCGATCCTAGGGGAGGTCCAGGACCGGTTCAGATAATCGTCACGTGGTGTTGGCCGTGAGCGGGAATCGAACCCGTGCCGCCAGGTTCGTAGCGCGGCGTGGCGCTAACCGCTGCACCACCGCTGCACCACCGCCACCGCCCCGGCCAGCACCACCGCCACCACCACGAAACATCGCCACCACCGCTGCACCACCGCCACCCGCCACCACCACGAAACATCGCCACCACCGCTGCACCACCGCCACCACCACGAAACATCGCCACCACCGCTGCACCACCGCCACCCGCCACCACCACGAAACATCGCCACCACCGCTGCACCACCGCCACCACCACGAAACATCGCCACCACCGCTGCACCACCGCCACCACCACGAAACATCGCCACCACCGCTGCACCACCGCCACCCGCCACCACCACGAAACATCGCCACCACCGCCACGAGCAACCACGGAGCTGGTTGAGATGTCGGTGTCCCAGCACGCGGTATCGTGACATCCCTGCAAGTTCGCAACCGTTTGGTCAATTTGGTTAAAAAAAAAAAGTGAGATTCTTCTGTTAGAGGGGGGCGTGTGTGTGTGTCAGTGTGTCGGTATGTCTGTATGTGTGTGGGGAGCGGTGGTGTAGCGGTTAGCGCTACGCTGCGCTATGAACCTGGAGACCCGGGTTCGATTCCCGCTCACTGCTAACACCAGTGACGATTATCTGAACCGGTCCTGGGCCTCCCCTAGTTCGACTCAGCCTGAAATGAGTACCTGGTGCGGTGTGTAAACATCGCCACTGGGGAGACAAAGGCGGTCGGGCGTGGTGCTGGCCACCCACCCCCTCGTGTACCGTTCCGGCCTTCATAGGTGCTCGCTAACAGCACTTGCCCCTACAGTCTGTTAAGGCTATACGGGGGATCTTTGTATCTTTGTATGTGTGTGTAGGTGTGGTGCCGGACGGGCAACGCTGTCGTGGACAGTGCTGAGGGGGGGAGGGCCAATTCCGATTGGCCTTTCCCCTCGTGGCGTCTGTGACCACCACAGCGGCTAAATAGGAGCTCTGGATGGGTGCGAGGGGCTGGTAATCCCTCCACCTTCAATAAATTACCACTAAACCACGAACACAAAATGTAATTAACAAGCTTGTGCCGTAGGCCCCGGGAGGACAGGCTAACGCTCATTAAGGACCTTCATGATGCTGAGCAGGCCCGGGTAAAACTACGTGGCCGGGAGTCAGAGCCATTCCCTGTACACCTTTGGGTGCGACAGGGATGTCCTCTGGCTCCAACATTGTTTAACATCTATTTCGACCACGTAGTTTGTGAAGCCTTCAGTAGCTGTACCGGAGGAATTTCCATTTGGTACAGATATGATGGGAGGCTGATCGATGCCGGGTGTGGTCAAGGGATGGCTCCCTATTGGTCAACCACGTCATGTATGCCGATGATCTGGTAATAGCTGCTCATTCAGAGGAGGAGTTGGAGACGCTGCTGCTGAAACTGGAGCGTGCCACTAAAAGGTGGGGCCATACCATCACCCCCACCAAAACTAAGCACCTGCCTGGGTATTCTGTGCCATCGGACACTCCACCCCCACAACTTCCAATTGGTGATGGGGCAGTTGTGGAGAGAGTGGAGAGTTTCCCATACCTGGGCAATGTGCTCATGACCGACTCCATTTTAACAGCAGAGGTCTCACTCCGAATCAGTCGAGTGGCAATATCTTTTCATCGGTTGTGTAACGTTGTGTGTAAGCTACCTGGTCTGTTGCTCCGCACAAATCTTCAGGTCTTCTCGGCCATGGTCATCCCCTCCCTTCTCTACGCTTGCAAAACGTGAACCCGCATAATAGAACATCTTCGCCAGTTAGAAACATTTAGGCTGGCCTGCCTACGAAAGCTTCAAATCTAGAATGCCTACGATCCATCTCGGAATTAACCAGGCTGGATTGTGTGAGGAGCTTACAAATCCTCGAAAGATCTGGACAAAGTCCCATCGGTAAGCTCCTCCGGCAGGCAAGGCTGCGTTGGCTCGGTCATGTAGCCCGCATGCCCAGCCACCGCATGCCTAAACAGCTTTTGTTTGGCTGGATGGATGGGGCTAAACGGGCGCGGCACGTGCTAGAGAAGAGATGGAGTGATGTGGTACAGGAGGACGTGGAGCTGAGTGGACTTGCCAATGACTGGTACCAGCGATGTCAAGATCGGCCTCTGTGGAGGAGGCTCGTGAAGGACGCTACTGGGCAGTTGGAGGCAGTCGCCCTCCAACAACAACAGAGGGCGGATGAGCGATGCTCACAACAACGAGCGGAGCGCCGGGTGGCTAAAGCACAGCAAGTTGGTACAGTAGGGGGCACAGGTGGTGCATCAGCCAGTCATCTCGGTCATCTCGGTCAGTCGACCCGTGGCACCTGCTGGGTCTGCCCCGTGACCTCCTGCCAGCGGGCGTTCGACACTTCACGTGGCCTCAAGGTGCACATAGCCTGGCACAAGCGTCGTGGCGACGTCACCGCCACTTAGTGGCGAATGGCGGTTGTTGTTGTTAAGTATATGTGTGTGTATCGGTGTGTCTGTATGTGTGCGCGTGTAGGTGTTTGAGTGTGCACACCCAAACTGAAATCAGCAGAAAAACCCACTCGCTTCATGAGCAACTGTTCTGCAAATGCATCTCCTAACCCGGCGTGAGAAGAATATGATTGTCATGCTTAATTCTGCGAGGCTCACTTAACTTGCTTGGCATGCCCAGTTTGCTTTTGCTGTGTGTTTCTGTCCGCACGCGGTTAAAATCCATTTGCAAAAAAACGAATTCAGACCTGGATTCTTAGCACAATCGCGGTATTCTGCTTATGATGCGTCTCAAACCATGATGATGATAATGATGACAAAATATAAATAGACAATAGGCTTAATTCTAGATTTGAAGCTTTCGTGACTGCAAGGATTCATACTCTTAGTTTTTTCGGTAAAGTCATGTGGGTAAAAAAAATTGAAATTTAAATTAATAAAAAATAAAATAATAAAAAATCACGACGTTTCGGAGGCAACACAAGTCTCCGTCATCAGGTGGGACCGTCACAGCCAGATTTTCTGTATCAAGTGAGGCAGGGATTCCAAGATGCAAGTTCTTAAATACAAGTTAAGGGGGAGGAGGGGGGGGCGTATCAGAACGTGGTAGCCAATGAATGGAACGTATTGGGAGGGGGGCGGGGCTAAAAGAGGTGTACATAAACGTAGGCTTAATTTACCAATTCCCCGGCGCGATCAAACAGGAAGTCCATAATAGAAGTTTGTTTGGGTTAGATCGGGTAAATATAAATGCTGCGTCAATAAACGCGCCACCACCACCACCACCCGACACAGCCAATTAGTGAGGCTTAGTGTCACGTGAACAGAACGTGGCCAATTCGTCACTAGTACAGTACAGCAACACCGCTGGGTTGCAGAGTATATCCACAATGGTAAATCCGCGATTGTAAATGTTGTGGATTTACCAGAGGTGTGGACTCGAGTCATGTGACTTGGACTCGAGTCAGACTCGAGTCATGAATTTGATGACTTGCGACTCGACTTGGACTTGCATAACAATGACTTTGTCCCACCTATGAGATGTGGACTCGAGTCATGTGACTTGGACTCGAGTCAGACTCGAGTCATGAATTTGATGACTTGCGACTCGACTTGGACTTGCATAACAATGACTTTGTCCCACCTCTGAGATGTGGACTCGAGTCATGTGACTTGGACTCGAGTCAGACTCGAGTCATGAATTTGATGACTTGCGACTCGACTTGGACTTGCATAACAATGACTTTGTCCCACCTCTGAGATGTGGACTCGAGTCATGTGACTTGGACTCGAGTCAGACTCGAGTCATGAATTTGATGACTTGCGACTCGACTTGGACTTGCATAACAATGACTTTGTCCCACCTATGAGATGTGGACTCGAGTCATGTGACTTGGACTCGAGTCAGACTCGAGTCATGAATTTGATGACTTGCGACTCGACTTGGACTTGCATAACAATGACTTTGTCCCACCTCTGGGATTTACTCTCCAACGCACAACCGGTGTGTGTGTGTGCTATACTGGTTACGAATTTGCCACGTTCTGTTTACGTGTCGGGTGGTGGAGGGTTTAACGACACAACATTCATACATTCACGCGATCTAACCCCAACAAAAACCTCTGTTATGGATAATTCTGGCCTGCTATGTGTTAAACCAATACGGGGCAGTGTTAAGATCTTCAAACAACAAACAGACACGTATTGGAAGGCATCATCATCATCACCACCCATCAAGGCTGCATTAAGCACACACGCTCGTGGCAAAACACGCGGACTTACGTGCTCTGATAACAATGCACGCAAGCTCCTCGACACCTGAATCATGGCCTTGTCTCACGACCGGTGTCGGAGCAAGAGACTGATGCACAAAGGGCGATCATGTGGCCCGCCGATGGATGTCCTTACCCCCTCGCCCGCCGCCATGGGAACGTGGAATTTCCACCGGCGACGTAACGCCATTGGCTCGAATGGACCCGCTGGAGTCGAGGTGTAAAAAAAATCCGCGTGCGTTTTAATTTTATTTTGGCGGGTAATGTACGCAGCGGGAAATGTATAGCGGCAGCCACAAATACGATTCTAAATGTTGAGGGGGAGAAAAAACCGGAGGACCCCGGATAAAAAAATCCACGCGACCGCGGGGAGACAGAGAGAAAGAGACACGCAAACTCCAAATATACAGCAGCAGGTGTCAGGGTCGGGATCGAACCCACGACCTCCTGCACACCAGGCGAGGTAGTTAACATTTCCTAGCCACCGTGATGATGATGATGAGAGAGAGACACGCAAACTCCAAATATACAGCAGCAGGCCTCAGGGTCGGGATCGAACCCACGACTTCCTGTACACCAGGCGAGGTAGTTAACATCTCCTAGCCACCTCAGCAGGAGCTGTCCTAAGAATCCACGCTGAATGTTTCAATGCCCTTTGTCCCAACCTCTGTTGTCCTGCGTTCTGCATGAAGCTGGCACTGCCTCTCGAAACTTAGATCCAGGAGACCACCCACCCCCACCCCTCCTAAACCAAGTTGTTTTCAAAGCATCGATCCGCTAGAGCTGTCGTCTGTCCGTCCGTGCGTAACGTGGGGGAGGTCGATCCGATATGAGTGAGACTCTAGGACAGGGGTGGGAACCTTTATTCTGCCAAGGGCCATTTGGATATTTAAAACATCATTTCGCGGGCCATACAAAATGATCAACTTAAAAATTAGCCCGCTATATTTGGTCAAACTTTTAATTAACTCGCCCCCTAATGCGATGAGCTGGAACTGCTTCTCTTCGGCGAGGCGTGTGATGTTAGCTGGTGTTGATGATGTTGCTGCTGCTACTCGCAACTGCTTTTCCAGGTTTGCGCCTAGATTTATTGAATTTCGAGTCCCGCCTGCGGTTGCCTTGGCAGGGCCAAGACCAAATGATTTCACGGGCCTTGTACGGACCCGCGGGCCGGACGTTCCCCACCCCTGCTCTAGGGTAAAGTCGTATGGACTCACCCTGCATAACACCAGACTCATTGACCAAGGGGTTAACGCATTGGCTCTGTCTGTCTGTCTGTAACGTGGGGGTCACGGTAACTCGCACAGAGACCATCCGATACGAACGTAACTCCGGCGTAAAGTCGCGATGCTGATGGAGACTCGCCCCTGCAGAACCCCGGGCCGCAGTGACCTCGGCGTTGTCGTCCACTAAAAACGACACTCTCTTTTTTTATTTACACCAGGTGTAAGGCCCACCACTGAGCTATGGAGACCTTTTGTCAGAAACGACCTGAATCAGAATCGGAATCTCGATTTAGAGCGGTAAAATCCGGCGAACTACACAGCTCTCTTTTTATATGTTGTTGTTGTTGTTGTAAGAGATTTCCAGTAAGGTGGTGGGGCTAGCGGTGACGAGGGACAGACGATGGCAAACGACCATAAAAGAAACGCAACGCGACAGGGGGTGGCAAATTGCTGCGTCGGTAAGCTCAGCAAGTCACTCGAATCAAAACTTGAAAAATAAAAGAAACGTTTAAAGGCGCCACGGCCTCCTGTATCGCCGCCGCCAAACTAAAAACAGCAACAACAAACAGTTCTCCAAAACAGAGGTTTTTTTGGTTTAGATCGCGTGAATATATAAATGTGTCGTTAAACCCGCCACCATCCGACGCAGCCAATTAGTAAGGTTCATTGCCTGTATATTCTTAGGTTTTTTCGGTAAAGTCAGGTAGGTAAAAAAATTAAAATTAATAAAAGTATTTTTTACCTACGTGACTTTACCGAAAAAACCTAAGTATATGAATCCTTGGAGTCACGAAATCTTCAAATCTAGAATTAATTGGCTGTGTTGGGTGGTGGCAGCCAATTAGTAAGAGGTTAATTGGCTGTGTCGGGTGGTGGCGGGTTTAACGACACAATTATATATTTACGCGATCTAACCCAAAAAAGCCTGCATCATGGATGCTATTGGTCGCGAAAGCCTCCTACGCGTTAAACCAACAAGCAGTTCTAAAGAAATGTAGTTGCGTCCTAATATCGGAAGGGAAAGCGTTCCAGACGGCCACAGAAGCGCATCTGAAAGCGCCACGCGATGATGCGGTGACCGCCGTTTTTGTTCGACGTGGAGTGTCGCGTGACGATGGTTTTGAACTCCTTGACGAGTCCAGCAACAGGACGTTGCGGTTACAGAGAGTTCGAAATTCATCGAGTTACACAGCGACCCGTAGCGTTACATAGAGATGCACAGAGTCACAAAGAGACCCTGCACAGACTTACTTAGCTGATGTTGAACTGCACCACAGCTCCCAGCGGCTTCCGAACATCGGTAGGAAGAACGTTTCAGACGGCCACAGAAGCGCATCTAAAAGCGCCGCGCGATGACCGCAGTTTTTGCTCGATGGGCATGAGCCACAAGTCCGAGGGGTGGGAAACGTCCGCCCGATCGAGCGCTGCCAACAATCGCCCGAGCTCTGCGATCCTACGTTCGGCGGGAAGCAAGGAGGTCACGGGTTGAGAGTTGAAACCATCAGAGTCCTCTCTGGGTCTCCTGGATCTGAGTGTCGGCCCCGTCGTCCCCTGTCCGTCTCTCCGCAGGTGGCGCCTTCGCGACACTAAACCACCTCGCGTCACGTGAACCTCCTCCCGTTAAAGCCTAACGCTCAGGCAGGATTATCTTGTTTTCAGGTTCCTCCGTCGTACCCTTTAGCTTGCCTAATGCAGGAGACTTGTTCATGATGCAGAGTCTCAATGGCGAAAGCTTCTCCTCCTCACAGGTTGGGAGCCATGTGCAATCACAGGTAGGGATGTCACGATATACGGTGCCTTTTTCTTTTTCCACTGACACCACCGAGCCGTGCCGAGCCAGCACGTGTTTTTATTTTTCCACTGACACAATCGAGCCGTGCCGAGCCAGCACGGGTTTTTCTTTTTCCACTGACACCACCGAGCCGTGCCGAGCCAGCACGTGTTTTTCGTTTTCCTTTCCACTGACACAATCGAGCCGTGCCGAGGCAGCACGGGTTTTTCTTTTTCCACTGACACCACCGAGCTTTGCCGAGCCAGCACGGGTTTTTCTTTTTCCACTGACATAACCAAGCCGTGCCGAGCCAGCACGTGTTTTTCGTTTTCCTTTCCTTTCCACTGACACAATCGAGCCGTGCCGAACCAGCACAGGTTTTTTTCTTTTTCCACTGACACCACCGAGCCGTGCCGAGCCAGCACGGGTTTTTCGTTTTCCTTTCCTTTCCACTGACACAATCGAGCCGTGCCGAGGCAGCACGGGTTTTTCTTTTTCCACTGACACAACCGAGCCGTGACAAGCCAGCACGTTTTTTTATTTCCTTTCCACTGACACAACCGTGCCCTGCAAAGCCAGCATGGGTTTTTCTTTTTCCTTTAATTTCCACTGACACAACCGAGCCGTGCCAAGCCATCACGGTGTGTTTTTATTTCCTTTCCACTGACACAATCCAGCCATGCCAAGGCAGCACGGGTGTATCTTTTCCCACTGACACAACCGAGCCGTGCCGAGCCAGCACGGGTTTTTCATTTTCCTTTCCACTGACACAATCGAGCCGTGCCGAACCAGCACGGGTTTTTTTTATTTTCCCACTGACACAACTGAGCCGTGCCAGAACCGTGCCGAGCCAGCACGTTTTTTTTCCATCCACTGCATAGACGCCGCTGTGGTAATACCGCGTCCCCACGGCATCGGCACCGACCGACGTGACGCTACCGACGCGTCGTTGCTGCTGGAGCTTCATAGCTCATCGGATTCCTCCAGAATAAATACAATATCCTGATCCTGAAATCAACACTCTGATTCCCATTCACCCCCCACCAGAGGCCCTGATTGGCCTCCCAAGCCAGGCTACAAACGCCACCACAACCCCCACCCGTCTTGTGCGGTCACGACCCGGCTCGGCAAACCACCAATCCACCTGTGCTGTGTAGGCGTCAGCGCTGGCACGGCTGCGGTGTTCCAGTGGAACGAGGGGGGAGGGGTGGGATAAAATACACCGCGTGCATCCCTGAGCATTCTGCACGGAGATATCCATCTTTAAAAACAAAAAACTGTCACCGTCATATTTCCCGCCACCACCACCACCATCCCCTCACCCAAGTGTCGCAGTGACGGCTGCTATCGGCATCGCGACACGAACGAATCGTCCGATTGGGAACTCTCCCACGCCTGGTGTGCAAGGAGGTCGTGGGTTAGATCCTGACCCTGACTCTTTGGTTTAACATCTCAGAGCCCTCCCGCCCGGCCTTGTGTTTCTTTTTGCGGATTTTACATTCGTGGCCCTGCCGACGCGTTTTGGGACCGCGTGTCGCTCCTCGCCGATGTCCGACGTTTCAGCCGCGCATGCCGGCAGCTTAATCAGCACCACCTCAACCCACCCATCCCACCGTCGCCATCTTCGTTGTCATGATGAAACTGAACACGTGTGCGTGCGTGTCTGTGTATGTTCGGTGTGTCTGCTGTCGTCATGTGTGTGCGTGCGTGTGCGTGTGTTCGGTGTGTCTGCTTTCATGCGTGTGCGTGTGTTCCGTGTGTCGACTGTCATGCGTGTGTTTCCGTGTGTCTCCCGTCGTGCAGGTAGCTTCCCTTCGCCATATCAATCAGACCGTCGGATACAGTGACCCCGTGGGGGCGCGCCACATGTACAGTCCACAACCTCTCACCGTAAGTCGCCGGCCGTGCCGCGGTCACCCGACGCCCCCCGTCAAGTTTTACTGCCACCGGCGGCGTCGTCACGGTGTCGTCGTCACGGCGACGTCACGGTGTCGTCGTCACGGCGACGTCACGGTGTCGTCATAGTGTCGTCATGGTGTCGTCACGGCGTTGTCATAGCGTCGTCACGGTGTCGTCATCACGGTGTCGTCATCACGGTGTCGTCATAGCGTCGTCACGGTGACGTCACGGTGTCGTCATCACGGTGTCGTCATCACGGCGTTGTCATAGCGTCGTCACCGCATCGTCACATCGTTGTCATGGGGTCGTCGTCATTACGTCGTCATCACTGCGTCGCCACGGCGTCGACGTCACGCCTTTGTCGTCATGGCTTTGTCAAGGCGGTGTCGTCACGGCGACGTCACGACGGCGTCGTCGTCGTGGCGACGTCACGTCATTGTCGTCACGGCGACGTCATTATGACGTCGTCACGAGACCAGAGTGGGCGGGGGGAATCCCCTTCGGAAATATCCTCCCTCTCTCCCTCCTCCTCCTCCGTGTTGTTGGAGAACGGCCCTTCGGATATCGCAGCGTGACCTCCGAGGTGTCTCCCAGTGACGACGCTGTGGGGCATACAGCAGAGAGCAGCCCGTGACTTCCCCGGCATCTGCTCTGCCAGACGCGGTCCGTTCTCTAAATGCCGGAAACGTGCCCAAAGTTCACCCCGCCTCGCTCCGAAGGCATCTGCGAGCTCCGCTAGCCGGCGCCGGACCGTGACGCACGCCCCAACCGCGTGGCCTCGGTACCGATGACGACGACGACGACGTCATTTTCCCCGACCGCGTCCTCCAGCGGAGAGAGAGATGGAGCGATGGAATCGGCTCGTGCGCAGGCACGGAGGATTGGATCGTCGCCGTCGCAAGACCGTGGGAGACGGCGATGGCGGCGCCGATGAATCGTCGCACGGATCGTTTGTTAGCGAGCGCCCGTCCACCGTCACGTGGTTCGTTTGTTAGCGAGCGCCCGTCCACCGTCACGTGGTTCGTTTGTTAGCAAGCGCCTGTCCACCGTCACGTGGTTCGTTTGTTAGCGAGCGCCCGTCCACTGTCACGTGGTTCGTTTGTTAGCAAGCGCCCGTCCACCATCGCGTGGTTCGTTTGTTAGCAAGCGCCCGTCCACCGTCACGTGGTTCGTTTGTTAGCGAGCGCCCGTCCACCATCGCGTGGTTCGTTTGTTAGCGAGCGCCCGTCCACTGTCACGTGGTTCGTTTGTTAGCGAGCGCCCGTCCACCATCGCGTGGTTCGTTTGTTAGCAAGCGCCCGTCCACCGTCACGTGGTTCGTTTGTTAGCGAGCGCCCGTCCACTGTCACGTGGTTCGTTTGTTAGCGAGCGCCCGTCCACTGTCACGTGGTTCGTTTGTTAGCGAGCGCCCGTCCACTGTCACGTGGTTCGTTTGTTAGCAAGCGCCCGTCCACCGTCACGTGGTTCGTTTGTTAGCGAGCGCCCGTCCACCGTCACGTGATTCGTTTGTTAGCGAGCGCCTGTCCACCGTCACGTGGTTCGTTTGTTAGCGAGCGCCCGTCCACCGTCGTGTGGTTCGTTTGTTAGCGAGCGCCCGTCCACCGTCGCGTGGTTCGTTTGTTAGCGAGCGCCCGTCCACCGTCACGTGGTTCGTTTGTTAGCGAGCGCCCGTCCACTGTCACGTGGTTCGTTTGTTAGCGAGCGCCCGTCCACAGTCCGGTGGTTCGTTTGTTAGCGAGCGCCCGTCCACCGTCACGTGGTTCGTTTGTTAGCGAGCGCCCGTCCACCGTCGCGTGGTTCGTTTGTTAGCGAGCGCCCGTCCACCGTCACGTGGTTCGTTTGTTAGCGAGCGCCCGTCCACCGTCACGTGGTTCGTTTGTTAGCGAGCGCCCGTCCACCGTCACGTGGTTCGTTTGTTAGCGAGCGCCCGTCCACCGTCACGTGGTTCGTTTGTTAGCGAGCGCCCGTCCACCGTCACGTGGTTCGTTTGTTAGCGAGCGCCCGTCCACCGTCGCGTGGTTCGTTTGTTAGCGAGCGCCCGTCCACCGTCACGTGGTTCGTTTGTTAGCGAGCGCCCGTCCACCGTCACGTGGTTCGTTTGTTAGCGAGCGCCCGTCCACCGTCACGTGGTTCGTTTGTTAGCGAGCACCCGTCCACTGTCGCGTGGTTTGTTTGTTAGCGAGCGCCCGTCCACCGTCGCGTGGTTCGTTTGTTAGCGAGCGCCCGTCCACCGTCACGTGGTTCGTTTGTTAGCGAGCGCCCGTCCACCGTCACGTGGTTCGTTTGTTAGCGAGCGCCCGTCCACCGTCACGTGGTTCGTTTGTTAGCGAGCGCCCGTCCACCGTCGTGTGGTTCGTTTGTTAGCGAGCGCCCGTCCACCGTCGCGTGGTTCGTTTGTTAGCGAGCGCCCGTCCACCGTCACGTGGTTCGTTTGTTAGCGAGCGCCCGTCCACGACACCAGCGACGCTCGGCCGATGACGTCGTTTGCGCTCTCTCTCCCTCTCTCCCCCCCCTTCTCTCTCTCGTTGCAGACGAACGGTCGCTGGCAGGAGGCCACAACGCCGTCTCCGGCCGACGGCCCCGGCAGCGTCCACTCTGACACCTCCAATTAGCGCCGTCGCCGCTCTCTCGCGGAACCGCGTGCGGTCGTGCGCGCGTGCGGTCGCGTACGTGTTTGCGCGTGCGTGTTCGCGAGCACGTGTTTGCGCGTACGTGTTTGCAAGCGCGTGTTCGCGAGCACGTGTTTGCGCGTACGTGTTTGCGAGTACGTGTTTGCGCGCGCGTGTTCGCGAGCACGTGTTCGCGAGCACGTGTTTGCGCGTACGTGTTCGCGCGTACGTGTTCGCGAGCACGTGTTTGCGCGTACGTGTTTGCGAGCACGTGTTTGCGTGCGCGTGTTCGCGAGCACGTGTTCGCGAGCACGTGTTTGCGAGCACGTGTTTGCGCGTACGTGTTCGCGAGCGCGTGTGTCTCACTGGCGACGTCTCGCCACCGTTCATTTCGTTCACGAGTTCAGCGACGGGAATATCAGTGGTTTGTGTTTTGTGTGTGTGTGTGTGTTTTTGTTTCCGTTGACGATGGCTCACATATGTGAAGTTGATCGAGTCCGGTCCTTGTCTCTTAGTCCGGTCCACGACTGTTAGTCCGGTCCATGTTTCTTAGTCCGATCCATGACTTCTAGTCCAGTCCATGATTCGTAGTCCACTCTATGACTCCTAATCCGCTCCATGACTCTCAGTCTGCTGCATGAAACCCAGTCCGGTCCATGACTCTCAGTCCACGCCAAAACTCTTAGTCCAGTCCATGAATCGGAGTCCGATCCACGACTTTCAGTCCAGTCCCTGACTCTTAATCCGGTCCACGACTCCGAGTCCGGTCCATGATTCTGAATCCAGTCCACGACTTTTAGTCCGGTCCATGACTCTGAATCTAGTCCACGACTTTTTAGTCTGGTCCATGACTCTGAATCCAGTCCACGACTTCTGAATCCGGTCCACGACTTGAGTCCACTTCGCGACTCCCAGCCCCGGTCGTTAACTCCACGCGCTGGGACTGGACTATCACCACGGCCTGGGCCTGTGACTCCACCGTGCGTGTCAACAGCCAGCGGAACCACGGCAAGCGACTCAAACCTACGACCACCGCCGGCTCCACGACCTCCGTTGTACAGCCGCCTGTCCCGTTTCAACGAGGGCTTCACTTTTCAAACGATGCGGTTTTTTTTTTGGTTTTCCAGCTCGCCGGTTTAGAGCGCGGAGCGGATTCGCGGCCGCGTGGATTTGTCGATCGTCGCTGAGCGCCTGGGAAGAGGGTGGGGAGGAGGGATTCACTCGATGTGGTGTGCCGGGCGCGTGACTTCGCGAGGGAGATGCCTCTTTGGCAACCTTTCCCCCCGTTCCAGTTTAACACGTTGGAGGCTTTCGCGACCAATATCATCCGTAATGCAGGTTTTGCGGGTTAGATCGCGTAAATAGATAAATGTGTCGTTAAACCCGCCACCACCCGACATAGCCAACTAGTAACTCACTCAGGCTCACGCCCACACTCTACCCACACTCACCCACACTCACCCACACTCACCCACACTCACACCCACACTCACGCTCACACACTCACCCACACTCACCCACACTCACGCTCACACACTCACCCACACTCACCCACACTCACCAACACTCACCCACACTCACGCTCACACACTCACCCACACTCACCAACACTCACCCACACTCACCCACACTCACGCCCACACTCACGCTCACACACTCACCCACACTGACCCACACTCACCAACACTCACCCACACTCACACACTCACCCACACTCACCCACACTCACGCCCACACTCACGCCCACACTCGCACACTCACGCTTACACACTCACCCACACTCACCCACACTCACCAACACTCACCCACACTCACGCCCACACTCGCACACACTCACCCACACTCACCCACACTCACCACACTTACACCCACACTCACGCTCACACACTCACCCACACTCACCCACACTCACCAACACTCACCCACATTCACGCTCACACACTCACCCACACTCACCAACACTCACCCACACTCACGCTCACACACTCACCCACACTCACCCACACTCACCCACACTCACCAACACTCACCCACACTCACGCTCACACACTCACCCACACTGACCCACACTCACCAACACTCACCCACACTCACACACTCCCCCACACTCACCCACACTCACGCCCACACTCGCACACTCACGCTTACACACTCACCCACACTCACGCCCACACTCACCAACACTCACCCACACTCACGCCCCACTCGCACACACTCACCCACATTCACCAACACTCACCCACACTCACCCACACTCACCCACACTCACGCTCACACACTCACCCACACTCACCAACACTCACCCACACTCACCCACACTCACCCACACTCACCCACACTCACGCTCACACACTCACCCACACTCACCCACACTCACCAACACTCACCCACACTCACCCACACTCACCCACACTCACCCACACTCACGCTCACACACTCACCCACACTCACCCACACTCACCAACACTCACCCACACTCACGCTCACACACTCACCCACACTCACCCACATTCACCAACACTCACCCACACTCACGCTCACACACTCACCCACACTCACCCACATTCACCAACACTCACCCACACTCACACTCACACACTCACACACATTCACCCACACTCACACACACTCACCCACACTCACCCACACCCATCTACACCCACGCACACCCACCCACACCCACCCACACGCTGTGTCTCGTAACACGGGAGAGGGTGAACCACCTCACGGGTACTTTTCAACGTCCGCTTTGAGCGAAACGCACACGGCGCATAGCGGCGGCGGGGCACATTATAATCATCACGTTTTATTCCCGCACTGCGGTATTAACCAGGGCAGCCCACCGGGCACGAACCGCGGCACCTTTGAACCGATTGGCGATCGCGCGGCTTCCGCTGGGCCGCTCCACCACCCGCAAATCTCCGTACAACTTTTAATTTTTTCATTGTTACACAATTACGCAACTTGTAATGTCCTGGGGAGACAAAGGTTTCCCAAGACCGATCTGGCAGGAAAACCAAGACCATGATCGCACCTCCGATAGGCACGGTTGGCTACGTACGGTGCGAAAGAAGTTCAACATGCACTCACATACATAAATACTGCCCATAAACTCAACACTGCCCATAGACTCAACACTGCCCATAGACTCAACACTGCCCATAGACTCAACATTACCCATAGACTCAACACTGCCCATAGACTCAACACTGCCCATAGACTCAACACTACCCATAAACTCAACACTGCCCATAGACTCAACACTGCCCATAGACTCAGCACTGCCCATAGACTCAGCACTGCCCATAGACTCAACACTGCCCATAGACTCAACACTGCCCATAGACTCAACACTGCCCATAGACTCAACACTACCCATAGACTCAACACTGCCCATAGACTCAACACTGCCCATAGACTCAACACTGCCCATAGACTCAACACTGCACCATAGACTCAACACTGCCCATAGACTCAACACTGCCCATAGACTCAACACTGCCCATAGAATAACACTGCCCATAGACTCAACACTGCCCATAGACTCAACACTACCCATAGACTCAACACTGCCCATAGACTCAACACTGCCCATAGACTCAACACTGCCCATAGACTCAACACTGCCCATAGACTCAACACTGCACCATAGACTCAACACTGCCCATAGACTCAACACTGCCCATAGACTCAACACTGCCCATAGACTCAACACAGCCCATAGACTCAACACTGCCCATAGACTCAACACTGCCCATAGACTCAACACTGCCCATAGACTCAACACTGCCCATAGACTCAGCACTGCCCATAGACTCAACACTGCCCATAGACTCAACACTACCCATAGACTCAACACTGCCCATCGACTCAACACTACCCATAGACTCAACACTACCCACAGACTCAACACTACCCATAGACTCAACACTACCCATAGACTCAACACTGCCCATAGACTCAACACGCCGCATCTGTAACTTCGGAAGACAAAATATATAAGAAGAAGAAATAATAAACAATAAACTATCCAATTGTAAGGACAGTCGCTTGCTCGGGAACAATTTAGTTTGAGCGCGGATGCGTTAGTGTTGTCCGGCGTGCAACTAATAAGATATATTATATATAATCATATTCCGTTCAACCCCGGGGGGGGGGGGGGGTGGGGGGTCAACGCCCGAGAAATCGGTTTCACGCAACCGTCGCTCGAAAGGCGGCAACCGGTTGCGCAACCGCCCCCCCTCCACCGATCGCAAGCGCGGTCGACGACTTGCGAGCGGTGGTGCCGGCTCGACAACAACAACAACAATTTGTTTATCGATCGGCGTCGCGCTCTCGAGGCAAGCGGCGTGGACTTGGTTATGGTTTATTTTTGGGTTTTTTTTCATTTTGAACTTTTTCTATGTCGCGTGGCCGTTTGCGAAAGACGGAAGATGACGGAGGAGGATGGGAAGGAGCACCACGGCTCGTCGTCGCGGATGTGTCAACAACAACAACGACAACAACAACAACGATGACAACAACAACAACAAACGATCGAACGACAACATCCCCCGTTGTAGGATCAGCGGAGAATTTTGGTTAATTTTTTGGCGCGATTCGGTGACCCCGCGACCCCGCGCTCGCCAGCTCCTTCGCCCGCGGTTGGTTTTTTGATTGATTGATTGAAACCCCCCCCCCGCGCCTCTGAATCGTCCTCGACTTTGATTGACCGCCGGCCGCTGTCAATCAAAATTGTACAACCCTCTCCTTCCCTCGCGCCCACCCTCCGATTGTGAGCAGCGCGGTCGGCTTGACGTGTCGGCGGCGCGAAACGTCGAGTTGGCGAATTCCAAAAACAAAAAACCGAAGGCGTTTGACGGGGAGCTTCCGTGACCGGACGATGCCCCCCCCCCCAACCACCACCACCACCGCCCCCCTTCCTCCTCCCCCCCACCCTCACCCCATCCACCCTCACCCCCCACCTCCACCCCCCCACCTCCACCCCCCACCTCCACCCCCCCACCTCCACCCCCCCACCTCCACCCCCCCACCTCCACCCCCCCACCAACGAAGGACCGGGATTGCTCTCGTTCGACGATGGACAAAGTTCGTCGGTTAAAAAATAAAAATAAAAATATAGCCCGGCATGGCCGCGATGGGCGGCAAAAAGGGTAAAACCGCGCCATGTAGAACCTCTCTCTCTCTGCTCGCTCAGAGGTGGTGGACGAAACCGGGGGCGGTCGTTGTGGGCCGGTGGAGTTTGGTGGCGGTGGTGGCGGTGGTAGTGGTGGTGGTGGCGGTGGCGGTGGTGGTGGTGGCGGTGGCGGTGGTGGTGGTGGTGGTGGCGGTGGCGGCGGTGGTGGTGGTGGTGGTTGTTTTTTTTAAATCTTCGCGGTTTTTGTTTTCTGGGTTGCGGGGAAAACCGGTCGCTCCGTTTTTTTGGCGGAGGGGGGCGAGGGAGACGCGGGGTCCCTGGGGTTCGGTTCGGTCGGTCGTTTGTTCGTCTACTCGTTTGTTTAACCGTGAAAATAATCTTGACGGCTTTGACTGCCCACGGCTGAGCGGCGGCAAAAGATGTAAATGCAAATGTATTATAGAGGAAAATTACATTAGAGGAAGCTGGATTTGTCGGTCGGACTGTTGTTGATTTTATGCTGAGTCTACCTACAGGAAGCCCCCCCCCCCCCACCTAACTAGCGACGTGGTTGGGTGTTTTGGTTTTCCAACAATGCATCGGGTTTCGTCGATTTCGCGCCCCGGTCCGTGCGACCGGCGTTTTGCCGACAGGAAAATTTTCACCTACTCACCTACGAACAAAAATAGAAGAATAGGTGTTTTAGCCTTCGTGGCAATAAAGCAGGTGTTAAGACGTTCAAACACCAAATAGAAAATGTTTAACTGTTTCACGTTGCGGACAGGATTGAGGAGACTAGGTGATTTAAAGTGCAACTTTGCAATTGTTTTTGGGGGACGAAACATTTTAAATGTTTTTCAAAAAAATCTACGTGGTGTGGTTATGGTCAGTCGTGAGTTCAAGAACACATTGTCATCAATTGGCAGTGCCTCAGTCGCGTGCAACTGAGTTGCACGCGTCTGATTGCTCAGGCTGCGTGCAACCGAGTTGCGCGCAACTGATTGCTCGGGTGCGGTCTCCTCCGCAACCGGTGGCTCGCAACAGAGACAACGTTTGCGCAACTGAGAGTAATTCTCACGGCCCTGTGATTACAGCTAAACGAAATCTTGGTTTTTATTTTAACCAGGTGAAGGTCCCACTGAGCTGTGCGGAGCTCATTTTCAGAAGCGACGTGGTCACCACAAACGATAGCTCTACGAAGTTGGCTTCATAATCATCGTCGTCGTCATCGTCGTAGTCGTCGTCATCATCGTCATCATCATCGTCATCGTCGTCATCATTGTCGTCGTCATCGTCGTCATCATCATCGTCGTCGTCGTCATCGTCGTCGTCATCGTCGTCGTCGTCGTCGTCGTCGTAGTCGCCGCGTCAAATTTTACAGCAGGGGGGATAAACCGGAGGACCTGCGGAGAAAAATCCGCGAGCCCACCACGGGGTTTAAAGTAATTCTCCACTTTCATTCTCACACCGATGCTGAAGTCGGGCCGACACCCCGAGCGATCGGTTGCACACAACTGGACCCGATGTCGCCCCCCCCCCCCCCTTGCCTTGCACACCGGTTGCGAGCAACTAGCGTGGGAAGAGAGCGAGAGCGGGAAGGGAGAGAGTGCGGAGAGATAACGTGGGAAGTGAGAGAGAGAGAACAGGAAGAGACAGCGGGAAGAGAGAGCGCGGAAAAAGAGAGATCACGGGCTGTTAGAGAGAGCGGGAAGAGAGAGAGAGCGTCGAGCCAATCACGGCGGCCCGTCCAGTCCGCCACGTGACGTCGGCGGCACGATTCGATTGGCCCGTTTACGATCTACAATTGTCCGCGTCAGCCAAGCAGGGGTGGGGGCGGGGCACGTGGAGACAAAGCGGTCGTTCGTGGGCACGACGACGACTGCTGACGATGATTTCGACTCTGGCGACGATGATTTCGTCTCTGGCGATGATGATTTCGACTCTGGCGATGATGATTTCGTCTCTGGCGATGATGATTTCGACTCTGGCGATGATGATTTCGACTCTGCCAATGATGATTTCGACTCTGGCGACGATGATTTCGTCTCTGGCAATGATGATTTCGTCTCTGGCGATGATGATTTCGACTCTGGCGATGATGATTTCGACTCTGCCAATGATGATTTCGACTCCGGCGACGATGATTTCGACTCTGGCGATGATGATTTCGACTCTGCCAATGATGATTTCGACTCTGGCGACGATGATTTCGTCTCTGGCGACCATGATTTCGACTCTGGCGATGATGATTTCGTCTCTGGCGATGATGATTTCGACTCTGGCGATGATGATTTCGACTCTGCCGATGATGATTTCGACTCTGCCGATGATGATTTCGACTCTGGCAATGATGATTTCGTCTCTGCCGACGATGATTTCGTCTCTGCCAATGATGATTTCGTCTCTGGCGATGATGATTTCGACTCTGCCGACGATGATTTCGTCTCTGGCAATGATGATTTCGTCTCTGCCGACGATGATTTCGTCTCTGCCAATGATGATTTCGTCTCTGCCGATGATGATTTCGACTCTGCCGACGATGATTTCGTCTCTGGCAATGATGATTTCGTCTCTGCCGACGATGATTTCGTCTCTGCCAATGATGATTTCGTCTCTGGCGATGATGATTTCGACTCTGGCGATGATGATTTCGACTCTGGCGACGATGATTTCGTCTCTGGCAATGATGATTTCGACTCTGGCGACGATGATTTCGTCTCTGGCGACGATGATTTCGACTCTGGCGACGATGATTTCGACTCTGGCGATGATGATTTCGTCTCTGGCGATTATGATTTCGTCTCTGGCGATGATGATTTCGTCTCTGGCGATGATGATTTCGACTCTGGCGACGATGATTTCGACTGGCGACGATGATTTCGTCAAAAATGATTTCGACTCTCCTGACAATGATTTCGACTCTGGCGATGATGGTTTTGTCTCTGGCAATGATGATTTCGACTGGTGACGATGATTTCGTCAACGATGATTTCGACACTCCTGATGATGATTTCGTCTCTGCCGATGATGATTTCGACTCTGGCGACGATGATTTCGTCCACGATGATTTCGACTCTGGTGACGATGATTTCGTCTCTGCCAATGATGATTTCGACTCTGGCGATGATGATTTCGACTTTGCTGATGATGATTTCGACTCTGGTAATGATGGTTTTGTCTCTGGCGATGATGATTTTGACTGGCGACGATGATTTCGTCAATGATGATTTCGACTCTGGCGATGATGATTTTGTCTCTGGCGATGATGATTTCAACTGGCGACGATGATTTCGTCAACGATGATTTCGACTCTGGCGACGATGATTTCGACTTTCCTGACGATGATTTCGATTCAATCGACGATTATTTTGACTGTTGATGATGATTTCTTCTCTGCCGACGATGATTTCGTCTCTCTGCCTATGATGATTTCGACTCTGGCGACGATGATTTCGACTCTGCTGACGACGATTTCGACTCTGCTGACGATGATTTCGTCGACGATGCTGATCGACCCGAGCTTGCAGATTTCCCCTTCGTTCGAATCGAAAACTATATAAACATAAAACTTACAGGGTTCGATATCAGCTGTAAGAGTGGAATAATTTTTCGAGTTTTATTCTCGCATGTCCAGCGAGGCTTGTTGTAGTCGCTGTGGGAAATTAATTTCGGTTTAAATTTTCTACTTAAATGTGTACAAAACGCATGTTTGTTATTGTAGGAGATGGATTTAAAAAAAAACAACAACCACAACAACAACACTAATAACAAGTGATGTCTCGTGTCCTGAGCGTTTTTTCAACGGTTTTATTTAACTTCACTCGTGTTTGTCGTGGTCAAATCTTGTAATCAAAAGTTAGTCTACTTCCTGTTGTCAAATCAATTCCAAATTTTGCACGCGTACTCAGATCCGGTGACGATGCATGTCTGTATGCAAATCGGCATTAATTCATCAAGTAATTGCCTCCTTTCAAGCAATTGCAATTTTTGTATCGACGGCTTATTCATTCATACTCTTAGGTTTTTTCGGTAAAGTCACGTAGGTAAACTATGTGACTTTACCGAAAAAAACCTAACAGTATGAATCCTTGCAGTCACGAAAGCTTCAAATCTAGGCTTATTAATGATAGATTTTTGTGTAGGTCAAAAACGCCGCGGTCCCTAAACTGTGGAATCGCCTCGCACAAGAATCAGGCGCCGATTGTCTCAGGCGCCATTGACGTACTTCTCGACGGTGAGTTGAACGAAGTTGTTAATAAAACCGTTGTTTTTTAAAAAACTTTTTTTAAGGAGTTTATTTGTGTGTAGGTTTCCTTGACGCGACCGAATACGATTCGTAATTGTTGTTGTTGCGATGACGATGACGACGACGATGACAACAACGCTTATAATGATGACGATGGCGACAATGACGACGACGATAACGATCGGGACCAAAGTTTTTCGCGTCGTTAATAACCCTCCACCCGCCCAAACGCAGCCAAGCAAAGTAAAAAATTGTCGCGCCGATGACCGACCGTATGAGCTCGCTCGCCAACCATTCGGCCGATGCGTCCACGCAATTTCACGATCGTGCGCGCGACGATGAACTTGCCGTTCGCAAGATTCGACGGCCACGAACGCGGCCACGTGGGAACGCGGTCACGTGGTTACGCGGTCACGTGGGAACGCGGTCACGTGGTTACGTGGTCACGTGGGAACGCGGTCACGTGGTTACGCCGGGGGGGGGGAGGGGGGAAACCACCCCACCCCCGCCCCCCCCCCACCTTACCTACCTACCACCCGGCGACAACAAACAACAACAAACAACAACAAACATACAAACAACAAAATCAATGACGAATCGAGAATTACAATGGTGGGCGTCTTGTCATCTCCTCTCGCGCCACACGTCAACAACTGATTTGAATAGCCGAGACAGTTAGAAGCAAGTGCCGCCGATTTGACATTTCGGTACTTGTACCTCGCGCGGGTTCTCTCCCCCCTTTCCCTTTGCGTCAGATATCGCCCAGTGTTCCTGTACATATTGTTAGGAAGAGATGGTGGTTGTGGTGGTGGAGGTGGGGGAATGAGGTGGTGGTGGTGGTGGAGGGGGGATGAGGTGGTGGTGGTGGTGGTGGAGGTGAGGGAATGAAAATCATCGGCGGGGTTGTAGCTGAAATCGGTTTTTTTTATACTCATTTGTGAAGGAAGTCAAACGACGACAAATTGATGATGATGATTAAAAGTAAAAGGTTTAAAAAAAAAAAGAAATTTACCTCAGAAATGATATCTCATCTTTAAAAATAAAGAGAAGAAAACCAACAGAAATATTATACTTTGTGAATATCCATTGTTGTTCACATACTACCTCTTAATAATTATAATAAACTGAGTCTTCAAATGCTTATCCACGCGTCTTCGCTGTCTTGTCATTTCTCGCTGTAGCCACTAACAGAACTTTCGGGGGCAAATGCTGTTAGCGAGTAGCACAATCAGAATGAGAAAGGGGTTTATTCGCCATGAAAGTTCGCACAGACAAGGAATTTACTATGGCAGGAAGGTGCATACAATCAACATGTAGGAATCTTAAAACTTAAATAAGTGGTATACATCTTCTTGGTTCTTTCGGTAAAGTCACGTAGAAGGGAAGTAATAACAGATTTTTATTATTTTATTACTTCCCTTCTACGTGACTTTACCGAAAGAACCAAGAAGATGAATCCCTGCAGTCACGAAAGCTTTAAATCGAAATTTAAGTGGTATACAGTCTAACTATACTGAAGTTACAAAGTCTAACTAATACTAAGGGGCTAAAGTATGTCAAATTTTGAATAAGTATACAATATAAAATGTAAATTAGCCGTAATATACAATCTTAAAATACAAAAATACAAATAGGCTAACATGTAGCAAATATGGCAAGGTGTAATTTAGTAGATAAAATGTTAAAGTAAGTGTTGATGGCTACCGGCACTGTGGTACACGAGGGGGTGGGTGGCCAGCATCACGCCCGGCCGCCTTTGTCTCCCCAGTTGCGATTTCTACACACCGCACCAGGTACTCGTTTGAGGCTGAGTCGACCTAGGGGGAGGCCCAGAACCGGTTCAGATAATCGTCACTGATGACGTTGGCCGTGAGCGGGAATCGAACTCGGGTCGCCGGGTTCGTAGCGCAGCGTAGCGCTAACCGCTGCACCACCGCTCCTCGCACACAGCTGAACAGTTTATTTAGAATTGCCCTGTGAGCTAAGAAGCAAAAAAAACTGTCAAATTAAAAACAATGTTTGCGATAGGTTGCATAAATATTGACAAATACAATAAATACAGCAATGAAAAAAGTAAAAAAATGTAAAAAAATTACAATGTATTGCTTAATTATGAATTCAATATTTAGCTAAAGTGAACATTAAGATTAGAGAAACATTTTGCAAAATGGTGCATCCAGAGTGAAGAATACGAATCGATAAAATATTGCAAAACGAGGAATAGAAACGCCTCTGGTAAAACAGTGTTCCCTTTGCAAACAACACATACTGGTAGGAACCACCTGGTTCCACCAGCCCACAGGGGATTGTTGTGTCCGTCCGTCGTGCATCCAAAAATGGGAGGGATGGGGCTGGGTAGAGAGGGGTGGGTGGGGAGGGGCTGGGTGGGGAGGGGCCTGGGGCTGGGTGGGGGGTGGGAGGGGTGGGGCTGGGTGGGGAGGGGAGGGGCTGTTCACCCCGTGGTGCCCTTATAAAACTCAACGTTTCACCTACTCACGCCGGCTTGTGCCCGCCCTCACAGTCGGCCATATTTGCGGAATACACCACGCCGCCGTTGACCCTGCAGGCCATTGACCGAGCAACCCAACGTTCCTACTAGCTGCCTCCGCAGGAATGTGTTTTCAAGTAACACTCGTAATCATCACAATCACCATGACATTGCACACATAGCAAAAGAACAGGACTCATACAACAACACAACAACCACAATCCGCCACTAAGTGGCGGTCACCAGGGAGCTCGTCATCGGTGATGGAGCAGTTGTGGAGAGAGCTGCGAGTTTCCCCCATACTTGGCCAATGTGCTCGTGACCAGCCCCGGTTTGACCCTCACCTCAACCCGCCATCGGTGATTGTGTTTTTAAAAATCCTTTATATTAAGTTCGCTTGCTTGCTTGCGCGCTTACGACCGTGCAAATCTTTCGGTCGTGTTTTAACCCACTTCCCGTGATCTAATCGAGCTGACATTTTGCACACAGACTCGTTGTGCGTGACAATTTATTTTCGTGAAATTTTTTTTCCAAAATTTTAAATTTTTTAGGTAAAAAAATGTATATTTAATTACCAATTGCTTAATGGTGGCAGGCAATCATCTGACCCATAGGTGGCAGCCATCTCAAGCCAGAGGACGAGAGGACTCTAGCCACCAGTTTCAAAGACCAATGTGGGCTGGGTTGTGGCCCATTGAACACGCATATAAAGAATTTATAGTGAAAAACTTTGTTTTTACGGGTTAATTTTTTTTCGTTGTTTTGTTTGCGCGTTTATTGACGACGAAGAATCGATGGGCACCTTGCCCACCTCTCTCGCGCCTCAACAGCATATTGGAGGAAGGGCCTTTGCTATTGATGCCCCCAGGGTCTGGAATGCAAATGCCAATAAACTGCAACTTGAGTCACTACCTGTGAGATCTTCACTCAAAACTGCTCTAGAGGAGTTGTACACCCATAGCTGCCACTGCAATTTAGTGGCCTAAAATCAAATGTTTCGCTCCGGATGATCGCTGCAAAGTATGATCTGTATTTTGATTTAGTGTGCTGATCTTAAAGGTGCATTGAAAAATGTTGATACTCCGACTGATGCTCCTGCTGTCGTGGAGTGACTCATGCAGCCAGCTATGGCTGCAGGGTTTGGTGGTACATGTTCTTTAAGTCGTTTATTGTGAAAATTCGGTCACAGTTCCTATGATCACTGCTGTTTCATTGCTTTTATGGCTTTATTTTGGTGATTTTCGAAAAGTTTTTCGGTTTGGCCATGTTTTTTTGTTGTAGTACAGAGTTAGACTGATGGCCTTAATCCAAGTTGTCTTGTGGTTGTTGTTGTTGTTTGACTTGCATCCCATTGGGATTTTTGCACACAGCGTTGGTGTATGGTGATTTTTCTGCAATATTTTGCGGTCTTTTCTTGGATTTTCTGTTTGCGCATAGTCACTTTAAGATGTTTTCTTGTTCATGTTTTTGTTTTCTGTTTGTTGCGGTTGCGCCCGATTCAAGAGCCGAATGGCTCACAGGGCTATACCTAATACATGAACTTGAAACTTGAAACGAAGAGTCGATGGGCACCTTGCCCACCTCTCTCGCGTCTCAACAGCATTCGAAAGGGGGCACCCCCAGCGGCAGCTAACCCCGTGCAGCACAAAGGGTTGACTCAGCGCCTGGCCTGCACGTGGGGACGTGGAGCCTTGATGCCAAACCGCGAGCTCAGCGGTGCCGCTGGGCCGTGTCGATGTCCCGATGTAAAACAATCCTTCGGACCGCGTTGCAATTGGAGCGTTTTCCCCAGCGTGTCTTTCACGTAAGCTGTTGTGTAGATCATTCGAGAAACGGATTTAAAACATATATATTATAATCATCCCACGCTATTTGCAGCGTCTCATTAAGCGGTTGTTTATCACTCATACAAGGGGAATTAAGATTAATTCTAATTTCGCATCTCGTTAGTATTGTGCGAGATTAAATGTCTGTTTTGGTGGTGGTGGTGATGGTAGGGAGCGGTGGTGCAGCGGTTAGCGCTACGCCGCGCTACGAACCCGGCGTCCGGCGTTCGATTCCCGCTCACGGCCACCAACACCACGTGGCGATTATCTGAACCGGTCCTGGGCCTCCGCTAGGTCGACTCAGCCTCGAAAGAGTAGTTGGTGCGGTGTGTAATTATCATCGCCGTTGGGGAGACAAAGGCGGCAGGGAGTGGTGCTGGCCACCCACCCACGCCCCACGTGTGCCGTGCCGGCCTTCGTAGGTGCTACTCGCTAACATCACTTGCCCCGACAGTCTAATAAGGCTACATGGGGAAGATATTTCTCTTTGGTGGTGGTGGTTGTGGTGGTGTTGATTGTGGTTGAGTGATCGTGGTGAGGAGCCAGGGAGAAAACCTCGTTGGGTGTGTTTTTTTTTTCAAAAGAAAACATCGTTATTAATTCGTGGCAGGTTTTAATTGCCGTCCTAACGAATCGTTAATTAGGATGGAGGCATTGGCAACCCACGCACAACAACAAAGTAAACAATTATAAAATGGCGGCAATTTGTACTCAATTGTCCAATTCACTGAATAATTCAGCCAATCGCCCATGGGTATTCGCGGTCACATGGTGCCTTCTCAGCCAATCGTATGCGCCTCACAGTGACTGATGTGTTAGCGTGGATGCGTTTTTACATTGTGTCTGGGTTGTGTGTATCAGTGTGTCTATCAACGGGTCTACCTAGCAGTGTCTGTGCATCAGTGGGTCTGTGTGTCAGTGTGTCTGTGTATCAATGGGTCTGTCAGTGTGTCTAGCAGTGTGTCTGTCTAGCAGTGTTTGTCTATTAGTGTGTCTATCAGTGGGTCTGTGTAGCAGTGTGTCTATCAGTGGGTCTATCAGTGGGTCTGTGTAGCAGTGTGTCTATCAGTGGGTATGTGTGTCAGTGTGTTTGTAAGTATGTCAAGATCGGCCTCAGCGGAGGAGGCTCGTGAAGGATGCTACTGGGCAGTTGGAGGCAGTCGCCCTCCAACAACAACGGAGGGCGGAGTAGCGACGCTCACAACAACGAGCGGAGCGCCGGGTGGCTAAAGCACAGCAAGTTGGCACAGTAGGGGGCACAGGTGGTGCATCAGCCAGTCATCTCGGTCATCTCGGTCAGTCGACCCGTGGCACCTGCTGGGTCTACCCCGTGACCTCCTGCCAGCGGGCGTTCGACACTTCACGTGGCCTCAAGGTGCACATAGCCTGGCACAAGCGTCGTGGTGTCGTCACCGCCACTTAGTGGCGAATGGCGGTTGTTGTTGTCAGTATGTCTGTGTACCAGTGTGCCAGCGTGCACCTATAGGTGTGCGTCTGTGTTTGTGTCTGTACAAGTGCGTGTGTGCATGCACCCTTGTGTTTGTGTGTTTGCGTCGCAGCCAGCTGATGAAAGTTGCAAGCGAGAATTTCATCATTTCTTGCAGCCGGGGGTTGGCATCGTCCCCCACCCCTCATCCAGATGCCAACGGGAAATTGGCGAGGTTCAGGCCTGTGGCTCAACCAACTTCTGTGGCTGCGTTGAGTACGCAGCCCAGACCCTCCCCAGAGACCCTGGCTTATGGAGCAGATATTCCAACTAGCTGAGAGAACGCGAGAGACCCACTCCTGCCGTCTGGAATATTCCCTCCAAAATCGGAGGGGGAAAACGAGGAGGCTTTACCGCAAGCCTTCGCTCGGAGGCACGGAGAGGCGTGTAATCTTCCTCAGTAGGCCTTGAACACAAATGTAGCTACTACGCCACTGATAATGTAGTTACTACGCCACTGACAATGTAGTTACTACACCACTGATAATGTAGTTACTACACCACTGATAATGTAGTCACTACACCACTGATAATGTAGTTGCTATGCCACTGATAATGTAGTTACTACACCACTGATAATGTAGTTGCTACGCCACTGATAATGTAGTCACTACACCACTGATAATGTAGTTACTACACCACTGATAATGTAGTTACTACGCCACTGATAATGTAGTTACTACGCCACTGACAATGTAGTTACTACACCACTGATAATGTCGTTACTACAATACTGATAATGTAGTTACTACACCACTGATAATGTAGTTACTATGCCACTGATAATGTAGTTACTACACCACTGATAATGTAGTTGCTACGCCACTGATAATGTAGTCACTACACCACTGATAATGTAGTTACTACACCACTGATAATGTAGTTACTATGCCACTGATAATGTAGTTACTACACCACTGATAATGTAGTTACTACACCACTGATAATGTAGTTACTACACCACTGATAATGTAGTTACTACACCACTGATAATGTAGTTACTACACCACTGATAATATAGTTACTACACCACTGATAATATAGTTATTACGCCCAACAATAATGCCGTCACTTCGCTCACCGATAATGTAGTTACTACGCTCAAGGATAATGCCGTTACTACACCAAACCGATGATGCCGTTACTACACCACTGATAATGCAGCTTGTGTTGCCTCCGAAACGTCGCGATTAAATTTTGTTATTTTCATTTTATTATTTTTACTATAATTTCTATTTTTCATCTACGTGACTTTACCGAAAGAAGCAAAGAGTAGAGATGTTCATCTTGCAGTGGATTAACCGTAGCTGCTGCTGCTGATGCTGCGGATGATGATGGTGATGACGTCGACAATATCAGCATTCTATCCTTTTAAATCCAAACATCCACTCCCATTGTGCATCGTTAGCCGCTCCGAGCCGCAAGCAAGTGTTGTTAAAACGATGTCTTAACAAAAAAATGAAAATGCGTTTCCAAAAATTGGAATAATCACGCGATTTTGACAAATTGCCCCGCATGTCCCCGCCGTTAATTCTGCTCGGGAAATAATTGTAAACAAAATAAAATGTCGCGATTGCAACATTGTAACGGAGAATTATCGCCGCCCAACCCCCGCGACAGATTACCGCGATAAATCAAAGACGAAGATGTTTTAATTTAAATTAGTTATTAGAAGTCGACCCCCCCCCCCGCACACACACAACAACAAGAAATCGGAGAACTCGAAACATCTCGCGGGGATTCATATTCTTAGGTTTTTTTTTTCGGTAAAGTCACGTAGGTAAAAAAATTAAAATTAATGAAAGTAAAATAAAAATAAAATAAAAAATCACGACGTTTCGGAGGCAACACAAGCTTCCGTCTTAATTTTTACTTTTAACCTACGTGACTTTACCGAAAGAAAAAAAAACTAAGAATATGAATCCTTGCAGTCACGAAAGCTTCAAATCTAGAATCTCACGGGGATCTGGTTTTCCCTTCCGAGGACAATTCCTGAGCTCAGCCCCCTCCTCTCCTCTCCTCCTCCCCCCCCAAAGAAAAAAGCGGCAAAACGGCCAGCCACAATCAGCACCGCCAACGTAGCGAAAGGCCGTAGGGGGTTGAAGGGAGATTGAGTCATTTTGGGGCATTTGAGTTCACGGGCAGAGCAGGAAAAGCAGTTGGTTACATGTCGGTTACATGTTGGTTCCATGTTGGTTCCATGTCGGTTCCATGTCGGTTACATGTCGGTTATGTGTCGGTGACATTTCATTTTTATTAGGTGTAGCCCTGTGAGCCATTCGGCTCTTGAATCGGGTGCAACCGCAACAAACAAAAAAACAAAACATGAACAAGAAAACATCGCAAAGTGACTATATGTGACTAAGTGCAAACAGAAAATCCAAGAAAAGACAGCAAAATATTGCAGAAAAAGCACCGTACACCAACGCTGTGTGCAAAAATCCCAGTGGGATGCAAGTCAAACAACAACAACAACAACCACAAGACAACTTAGATTAAGGCCATCAGTCTAACTCTGTACTACAACAAACAAACATGGCCAAACCGAAAAATTTTCAAAAATCACCAAAATAAAGCCATGAAAGCAATGAAACAGCAGTGGTCATAGGAACTGTGACCGAATTTTCACAATAAACGACTTAAAGAACATGTACCACCAAACCCTGCAGCTACAGCTGGCTGCATGAGTCACTCCACAACAGCAGGAGCACCAGTCGGAGTATCAACATTTGTGGGTGAGCTGATGACGTCATAATCGTCGTCCACGTGATGATGATGACGGATGGTGATGAGGTCACGTGGGTGAGCTGATGACGTCATAGTCGGCGTCCACGTGATGATGATGACGATGGTGATGAGGTCACGTGGGTGAGCTGATGACGTCATAGTCGGCGTCCACGTGATGATGATGACGATGGTGATGACGTCACGTGGGTGAGCTGATGACGTCATAATCGTCATCCACGTGATGATGATGACGATGTAATGACGTCACGTGGGTGAGCTGATAACGTCATAATCGTCATCCACGTGATGACGATGACGACGGTGATGACGTCACAGGTGGGTGAGCTGCCGTCGTCATAGTCGGCGTCCACGTGATGATGATGACGATGGTGATGACGTCACACGTGGGGTGAGCCGCCGTCGTCTGTGATTGGTCGGGATTGCTTCTGAAAAGGGTGCCCACGTGGGGTCCCCAGGGGCCCCATCCATCGAGTCGGTCTGCAAAAATGTGTCAACCTTTGACCCCTGCCCCCCTCCCTGTACGCACGCGGATTTCTTACTTCCCCCCCCTCCACCCGAATTTACGACTATGACGTCACCAGCTCGCCCACGTGACGTTATCACCATCGTCATCATCATCACGTGGACGCCGACTTTGACGACAGCAGCTGGCCCACGGGACGTCATCACCATCGTCATCATCATCACGTGGACGCCGACTATGACGACAGCAGCTGGCCCACGTGACGTCATCACCATCGTCATCGTCATCACGTGGACGATGACTATGACGTCACCAGCTCGCCCACGTGACGTCATCACCATCGTCATCATCATCACGTGGACTTCGACTATGACGACAACAGCTCCCCCACGTGACGTCATCACCATCGTCATCATCGTCACGTGGACGCCGACTATGACAACAGCGTTATATTTCTTACATTAACGATGTCACACCCATTGTATAGGGGACGCCCATAAATGACGTCACGCACCTAGGAGGTCGGGGGGGGTCAGACATTTGTGACGATGTGTGACGAGGGAGGAGGGGGCGGGGTTTGAGACATGTGAGGTCACGTCAAAATGTTACGCAACTTTAAATAAATGTAGACAACACGTTCTACTTAATTAAATATACTTTTTAATAAATGTTTTCTCCTACAACATCAGAGTGCAGCGCCACATTAAATACGCACTACAATGACAACAGTTTAGAGCGATTTGAAGCGTCTTCTTGGTTCTTTCGGTAAAGTCACGTAGAAGGGAAGTAATAAAATAATAAAAATAAAACATAATAAAATAATAAAACATAATAAAAATATTATATTATTTTATTATGTTTTATTTTTATTATTTTAAAATAATAAAACATAATAAAAATGTTATATTATTTTATTAATTTTCATTATTTTATTACTTCCCTTCTACGTGACTTTACCGAAAGAACCAAGAAGATGAATCCCTGCAGTCACGAAAGAAGCTTTAAATCGAAACGTTATTTATTTATTGAGAACACGTCACGTTCGCCTGCCCCGTGTTGCAACTTTCTTTTTTTTTTGTCCCACCGTTCCCCGGGACGTGAGTGATGAATGGGCGAGAATCACGGTGATGTATTGCAATGACATTAACGCGTAATTTGTAACAAATTACGCGCCGTGTTCGTCACACAGCTCCGACCCGTACGCCATCCCCTGCGGGGGCACTGTCACTGCCGTTTGAAGAAGTGTAATTATGAGACAATTTGCTCTTGACAGTCACGTGTCTGTGTGTGTGTGTGTCACTGTGTGTGTGTGTGTGTCTGTGTGTGTTAATGTCTTGTCCGTGTGTGTCTGTGTGTGTTAATGTCCTTGTCCGCGTGTGTGTGTGTCTGTGTGTGTGTCACTGTGTCTGTGTGTCTGTGTCCCTGTGTGTGTGTCTGTGTGTCTGTGTGTGTCTGTGTCCCTGTGTGTGTGTGTGTGTGTCACTGCGTGTACATGGCCTGGCACAAGCGTCGTGGTGACGTCACCGCCACTTAGTGGCGAATGGCGGTTGTTGTTGTTGTGTGTGTGCGGTGGTGTAGCGGTTAGCGCCACACTGCGCTACAAACCCGGCCACCCGGGTTCGATTCCCGCTCACGGTCAACACCGGTGACGCTTATGCGAACCGGCCTTGGGCCTCCCCTAGGTCGACTCTGCCTCAAACGAGTACCTGACGCGGTGCTCAAGCACCGCTACTGGGGAGAGACAAAGGCGACCGAGTGTGGCTTCCCGGCCTTCATGAACAGCACTTGCCCCTCACCGTCTGTTGAGGCTATGCGGGGGATCTTTGCCTCTACTTGGCACCGTTCTTTCGCGCGGTTGCCAATTTAGCCGGAGACAATTTTCGCCAAGGCAATTTGAAAGGGCCTCAAAGTCGCCGTCTTCATGTCGACTAGTTTGCATTTCGCCCGAGATGCGAGTGAGTGGCAGAGTCATTCCCGTCGTCTTCATTACGCATCGTCTTCAGCGTCAGCGTCGTCATCATCAGCAGCATTGTCATCATCATCGTCATCATCATCAGCAGCATTGTCATCATCATCATCGTCGTCGTCGTCATCATCATCATCGTCGTCGTCGTCGTCATCATCATCATCATCAGCAGCAGCATCATCATCATCGTCATGTGCGGGGCCTGTAGCATGCGATGCTCTAAAGGGGCCCGAAAAAAAATAAAAACGTAAATATTATAACACAAATTTTCAACTAGCACAGTAAAGTAATTGTATTTTTTCATTCGCTACACGGCCCAGATAATACGAATTTATCGCTAACCTTAAACACCCGGTCGTTCGTAAAAGTCGAAGGCGGTATAGTACTATAGTAATAGAGCAAGTGCAGAATCACTGAACCGGGTGCTTGAAAGCGTTTAGCGCGGGGACCTTGATAATGGTGAATTGTTAAGCTCACGTGGCGGTGGTGGCGCTGTGGTTACCACAGCGGCCACCACCAATGGCAGCTGTCTCTGTGTGTTAGTCTGTCAGTAGGGGAGGTGATGTTGCTGCTGCTGCTGTTGTGTGGTTTAGCCTAAGGGCACCCCCAGTCTCCCCCTCCCCGTGTCTCTCCCTCCCCGTGTCTCTCTCTCCCCGTGTCTCTCCCTCCCCGTGTCTCTCCCTCCCCGTCTCTTTCTCTCTCTGTGTCTCCCTCCCCGTGTCTCCGTGTCCCCGTGTCTCTCTCCCCGTGTCTCTCCCTCCCCGTCTCTCTCTCTCTCTGTGTCTCCCTCCCCGTGTTGTCCGTGTCCCCGTGTCTCTCCCTCCCCGTGTCTCTCCCTCCCCGTGTCTCTCCCTCCCCGTGTCTCTCTCCCCGTGTCTCCGTGTCCCCGTGTCTCTCTCCCCGTGTCTCTCTCCCCGTGTCTCTCCCTCCCCGTCTCTCTCTCTCTCTCTCTGTGTCTCCCTCCCCGTGTCTCTCTCTCCCCGTGTCTCTCCCTCCCCGTGTCTCTCTCTCCCCGTGTCTCTCCCTCCCCGTGTCTCCCCCTCCCCGTGTCTCTCTCCCCGTGTCTCCGTGTCCCCGTGTCTCTCCCTCCCCGTGTCTCTCCCTCCTCGTGTCTCTCTCGCCGTGTCTCTCTCCCCCCGTGTCTCTCTCCCCGTGTCTCTCTCTCCCCGTGTCTCTCTCCCCGTGTCTCTCTCCCCGTGTCTCTCCCTCCCCGTGTCTCCCCCTCCCCGTGTCTCTCTCCCCGTGTCTCCGTGTCCCCGTGTCTCTCCCTCCCCGTGTCTCTCCCTCCTCGTGTCTCTCTCCCCGTGTCTTTCTCCCCTCGTGTCTCTCTCCCCGTGTCTCTCCCTCCCCGTGTCTCTCTCTCCCCGTTTCTCTCTTCCCGTGTCTCTCTCTCCCCGTGTCTCTCTCTCCCCGTGTCTCTCCCTCTCCGTGTCTCTCTCCCCGTGTCTCTCCCTCCCCGTGTCTCTCTCTCCCCGTGTCTCTCTCCCCGTGTCTCTCTCTCCCCGTGTCTCTCCCTCCCCGTGTCTCCCCCTCCCCGTGTCTCTCTCCCCGTGTCTCCGTGTCCCCGTGTCTCTCCCTCCCCGTGTCTCTTCCTCCTCGTGTCTCTCTCGCCGTGTCTCTCTCCCCCCGTGTCTCTCTCCCCGTGTCTCTCCCTCCCCGTGTCTCCCCCTCCCCGTGTCTCTCTCCCCGTGTCTCCGTGTCCCCGTGTCTCTCCCTCCCCGTGTCTCTCCCTCCTCGTGTCTCTCTCCCCGTGTCTTTCTCCCCTCGTGTCTCTCTCCCCGTGTCTCTCCCTCCCCGTGTCTCTCTCTCCCCGTTTCTCTCTTCCCGTGTCTCTCTCTCCCCGTGTCTCTCTCTCCCCGTGTCTCTCCCTCTCCGTGTCTCTCTCCCCGTGTCTCTCCCTCCCCGTGTCTCTCTCTCCCCGTGTCTCTCTCCCCGTGTCTCTCTCTCCCCGTGTCTCTCCCTCCCCGTGTCTCCCCCTCCCCGTGTCTCTCTCCCCGTGTCTCCGTGTCCCCGTGTCTCTCCCTCCCCGTGTCTCTCCCTCTTCGTGTCTCTCTCGCCGTGTCTCTCTCCCCCCGTGTCTCTCTCCCCGTGTCTCTCCCTCCCCGTGTCTCTCTCTCCCCGTGTCTCTCTCCCCGTGTCTCTCTCTCTCCCCGTGTCTCTCTCTCCCCGTGTCTCTCTCCCCGTGTCTCTCCCTCCCCGTGTCTCCCCCTCTCCGTGTCTCTCTCCCCGTGTCTCCGTGTCCCCGTGTCTCTCCCTCCCCGTGTCTCTCCCTCCTCGTGTCTCTCTCCCCGTGTCTTTCTCCCCTCGTGTCTCTCTCCCCGTGTCTCTCCCTCCCCGTGTCTTTCTCTCCCCGTGTCTCTCTTCCCGTGTCTCTCTCTCCCCGTGTCTCTCTCTCCCCGTGTCTCTCCCTCCCCGTGTCTCTCTCCCCGTGTCTCTCTCTCCCCGTGTCTCTCTCTCCCCGTGTCTCTCCCTCCCCGTGTCTCTCCCTCCTCGTGTCTCTCTCGCCGTGTCTCTCTCCCCCCGTGTCTCTCTCCCCGTGTCTCTCCCTCCCCGTGTCTCTCTCTCCCCGTGTCTCTCTCCCCGTGTCTCTCTCTCCCCGTGTCTCTCCCTCCCCGTGTCTCTCCCTCCCCGTGTCTCTCCCTCCCCGTGTCTCTCTCCCCGTGTCTCTCCCTCCCCGTGTCTCTCCCTCCCCGTGTCTCTCCCTCCCCGTGTCTCTCTCCCCGTGTCTCTCTCCCCGTGTCTCTCCCTCCCCGTGTCTCTCCCTCCCCGTGTCTCTCTCCCCGCGTCTCTCCCTCCCCGTGTCTCTCTCCCCGTGTCTCTCTCTCTCCGTGTCTCCCTCCCCGTGTCTCTCTCCCCGTGTCTCTCTCCCCGTGTCTCTCCCTCCCCGTGTCTCTCCCTCCCCGTGTCTCTCTCCCCGTGTCTCTCTCTCTCCGTGTCTCCCTCCCCGTGTCTCTCTCCCCGTGTCTCTCCCTCCCCGCGTCCCTCTCACGCAACACACCTGCACGTGAGAGACAGACACACGCGCGCACGCTTACAACTCAATGAAGTTGTTGTTTTTCTCTCTCTCGTTGTGTCATCATTATGGATTTGACAGACACACGATCAATCTCTCCCTCGTGTGTGCCTCTGTAAACACGATCACGAGCTCGTCTCGGCCCTAAACGCAAACAACACCCGCGTTGCGCGCTGTTTTTTTGTTTGTTGCAAGCCACCAATTAATCACTCGACGGCCACTCGCTCGCACCGATCGGCCCACCTCTTTTGTGTCGTCACTGACCTCGTGACCACGACCGTTGCCATTGGTCGTCGCGGCGACAACCACGTGGCCAATCTTGCCGTGCTCTTTTGGTTCTTTCGGTAAAGTCACGTGGGTAGAAACGTAAATACAAATAAAACATTAGATAAAATAAGACATCGCGACGTTTCGATCGCAACACAAGCGGTCTTCTTTTTTTTTTACTACCAACGTAACTTTGCCGAAAACACATTCCTGCGGAGGGAGCTGGTAGGAACGTTGGGTTGCTCGGTCAATGGCCTGCAGGGTCAACGGCGGCGTGGTGTATTCCACAAATATGCCCGACTGTGAGGGCGGGCACAAGCCGGCGTGAGTAGGTTAAACGTTGAGTTTTATAAGGGCACCACGAGGTGACCAGCCCCTCTCCTCCGCACCCAGCCCCCCCCACCCAGCCCTTCCCCACTCTCCCCAGATATACACACAGACCCATAGATATAAATAGAGACCCATAGACATACATAGAGACCCATAGAGATACACAGAGACCTATACAGCAGAGGTCGCAACCGGGTACCCGATACCCGTACCCTACCCGATACCCGGCTACCCGTACCCGGCCGGGTACGGGTAGCCGTTTGCAACCCTGGTGCGGCCGGGTACGGGTACGGGTACGGAATCAAAACCCGTTTGCGATCTCTGCTATACAGATACATATAGACCCAGAGAGATAGATAGAGACTCATAGATATACATAGACCCATAGAGATACACAGAGATACACCGAGGCACAGAGAAACACGTAGATACCCATAGAGACACGTAGAGATGCACAGAGACCCATAGAGACCCACAGAGACCCAGAGAGACCCGTAAAGACACGTTGAGATACACAGAGACCCATAGAGACCCATAGAGACTCATAGAGACCCATAGAGATACACAGAGACCCATAAAGACCCATAGAGATACATAGAGACCCATAGAGACCCATAGAGACTCATAGAGACCCATAGAGATACACAGAGACCCGTAGAGACCCACAGAGACACGTAGAGACCCATAGAGATAGACAGAGACCCATAGAGACCCATAGAGACCCATAGAGACTCATAGAGACCCATAGAGATACACAGAGACCCGTAGAGACCCACAGAGACACGTAGAGACCCATAGAGATAGACAGAGACCCATAGAGACCCATAGAGACTCATAGAGACACATAGAGACCCACAGAGACCCATAGAGACCTGTAGAGACACGTAGAGATTCTGTGAATGTGATTCTGTGTGACGAGGTTAGGACATTGTCTGCTGTCACCAAACAGTAACAATTTAGTTTGCATTCAACCGATGTGTTGGCAGTAACAGATGTTTTAGATAATAAAAAAATTATAATTAATATATAACATAATGAATTGCTAATTAATTATTACATCGTTAATACCTAATTATTATCTTTCACGTAATACAAAAAAAACATCTGTTTTCTGCCAACACATCGTTTAAATGCACGTTTATTTATTTTTTTAAATGTCTCGTGTGACAAGATATTTGTTTTTAACACTAATTAGTAATTAGCAATTTATTAATTAGAGATTCAGATTTTTTTTGTTGTACTTTTAAACCTCCTGACGGTTCTTCATCTGGAATTAGGTTACGCTCACCCGAATCACCTCCACCTTTGAGTTGGCATCAGAGAGTTCCCGTGGTGGTCGCCAAAGTGACACCGCTAATCCTGCTACCATCATTCATCTCGCCGCTGGGACTATAGCTCGGGGCGTAGGGTTACTAGCACGGGCGCACAGCGGCGCCACGGGGGGGGGGGGTGGGGGGGACGGGGGCGGGGGCGGGGCGAACCACGGGCGGAGGACTACGGGGACTGGTGGGGAAGGACTTCTTTTGCGTGTTCGAATTCACGCGGTGGCCCAGGAAAAGTTCAAGTTCATTGATTAGGTGTAGCCCTCTTCTTGGTTCTTTCGGTAAAGTCACGTGGAAGGGAAATAATTAAATATTTAAAATAAAACATAATAAAATTTCGATGTAAAGCTTTCGTGACTGCAGGGATTCATCTTCTTGGTTCTTTCGGTAAAGTCACGTAGAAGGGAAATAATAAAATAATTAAAATAAAACATCATAACATTTCGATTTAAAGCTTTCGTGACTGCAGGGATTCATCTTCTTGGTTCTTTCGGTAAAATCACGTGGAAGGGAAATAATAAAATAATAAAAATAAAACATAATAAAATATTTTAATATATTGTATTATTTTCCATTATTATATTATTTTATTATGTTTCTTTTTATTATTTTATTACTTCCCTTCTACGTGACTTTACCGAAAAAAACAAGAAGACGACGTTTCGGTCGCAACACAAGCGGCCGTCTTCAGGTGTTAGACCCAGAGGATGCCAACAGGCGAACAACACGATCAGGACATTGACACCTCGGGTGTTGAGCAGCCACATCATGGGGCATCTCTCTTTCCGGAATCTTTTATGACCATTAAACAGTTGCGTGAACAACAACAACAACAACAACAACCGCCATTCGCCACTAAGTGGCGGTGACGTCACCACGACGCTTGTGCCAGGCCAAGTGCACCTTGAGGCTACCACGTGAAGTGTCAAACGCCCGCTGGCAGGAGGTCACGGGGCAGACCCAGCAGGTGCCACGGGTCGACTGACCGAGATGACCGAGATGACTGGCTGATGCACCACCTGTGCCCCCTACTGTGCCAACTTGCTGTGCTTTAGCCACCCGGCGCTCCGCTCGTTGTTGTGAGCGTCGCTCCTCCGCCCTCCGTTGTTGTTGGAGGGCGACTGCCTCCAACTGCCCAGTAGCGTCCTTCACGAGCCTCCTCCACTGAGGCCGATCTTGACACCGCTGGTACCAGTCATCGGCAAGTCCACTCAGCTCCACGTCCTCCTGTACCACATCACTCCATCTCTTCTCTAGCCCGTGCCGCGCCCGTTTAGCCCCCTCGATCCGGCCGAACAAAAGCTCTTTAGGCATGACCAGTTGCGTGAACCACACACACACGCACGCATGTTCACCATAAATATCTGCGTGGTTAATGCAGACGTGGTTCCTTGAAAGAGGATTCTGTTTCATCTTGATTTGAAGCTCTGGTGAGCGCAGGAATCCATACTCGTTGGTTCTTTCGGTAAAGTCGCCACCATCACCACCATCACTACCACCATCACCACCATCACCACCATCACCACCACCACCACCACCCCTACCACCACCACCACCACCCCTACCACCACCACCACCACCACCATCACCACCATCACCACCATCACCACCACCACCACCACCCCTACCACCACCACCATCACCACCACCACCACCACCACCCCTACCACCACCACCATCACCACCACCACCACCACCACCCCTACCACCACCACCACCACCACCATCACCACCATCACCACCATCACCACCACCACCACCACCCCTACCACCACCACCATCACCACCACCACCACCACCACCCCTACCACCACCACCATCACCACCACCACCGCCACCCCTACCACCATCACTACCACCACCATCATCACCACCACCACCATCACCACCACCACCACCCCTACCACCACCACCACCACCCCTACCACCACCACCATCACCACCACCACCACCATCACCACCATCACTACCACCACCACCATCACCACCACCACCATCACCACCACCCCTACCACCACCACCCCTACCACCACCATCACCACCACCCCTACCACCACCACCCCTACCACCACCATCACCACCACCCCTACCACCACCATCATCACCACCACCACCACCACCACCACCCCTACCACCACCACCCCTACCACCACCACCACCCCCACCACCACCACCACCACCCCTACCACCACCATCACCACCACCATCACCATCCCAAAAAAAATTTGTAGAACAAATGACCCCCCCCCTTCCTCACTGATTAGGTCCTGTGTGAGTCCTGCTGTGCATGAGTGAATGTGTGTGTGTGTGTTGATGGAGTGTGTGTGTTGATGGTGTGAGTGTGTGTGTGTGTTGATGGTGTGTGTGTGTGTGTGTGATGGAGTGTGTGTGTGTTGATGGTGTGTGTGTTGATGGTGTGTGTTGATGGAGTGTGTATGTGTTGATGGAGTTTGTGAGTGTGTGTGTGTTGATGGAGGAGTGTGTGTTGATGGAGTGTGTGTGTGTGTTGATGGAGTATTTAAGTGAGTGTGTGTGTTGATGGAGGAGTGTGTGTGTGTGTTGATGGAGTGTGTGAGTGTGTGTGTGTTGATGGAGTGTGTTGATGGAGGAGTGTGGGTTGATGGAGTGTGTGTGTGTGTGTGTTGATGGAGTGTGTAAGTGAGTGTGTGTGTTGATGGAGTGAGTGTGTGAGCCCTGCTGTAGCTACTACTACTACACATGTAGTAGTAGCTACTACACGTGTAGTAGCTACTACACGTGTACTACACGTGTAGTAGCTACGGGCCCAGCACTTTCAAGGGCCCCGCACTAAACGCTTTCAAGCTGTCAACTCCGGTTCAGTGATTCTGCACTTGCTCTATTACTATAGTACTATACCGCCTTCGACTTTTACGAACGACTGGGTGTTTAAGGTTAGCGATTTGTCGTATTATCTGGGCTGTATAGCAAATGAAAAAATACAATTATTTTACCGTGCGAGTTCAAAATGTATGTGTTTTAGTATTTACGTGTTTTACTTTTACTTAGGCCCCGTACTCGCGTCAATAGACAATAAAATCAAACAAAACATAATATTTTATTTTTATTTTATTTTTCTACCCAACATGACTTTACCAAAAGAACCAAAGAGTATGGATTCCTGCAGTCACGAAAGCTTCTAATCAAGATTGAACATTATTATTAATATTGATGGCTAATATGCAGATCACTCCCTCGTCTGCTCCATCAATTATCCCCTGCCACGCTTTGTCATTTCTCGTCCCTTCACCATTTCTTTACCGCTGGCAGTCGCCACTGCTTTTCATTTAATTTCATTATAGGTATAACTCTGTGAACCATGCGGCTCTTGACTCGGGTGCAACCGCAACAAACAAAAACATGAACAAGAAACATCGTAAAGTGACTAAACGCAACAACTGCAGTTCGGAGTCAATCGTCCGAGACAACGGGTAGCTAGGAGATGTTGACTACCTCGCCTGGTGTACAGGAGATCGTGGGTTCGATCCCGACCCTGACGCCTGCTGCTGTATATTTGGAGTTTGTGTGTGTGTCTCTCTCTCTCATCATCATCACGGTGGCTAGGAGATGTTAACTACCTCGCCTGGATTGCAGGAGGTCGTGGGTTCGATCCCAACCCTGACGCCTGTTGTATATTTGGAGTTTGTGTGTGTCTCTCTCTCATCATCATCACGGTGGCTAGGAGATGTTAACTGCCTCGCCTGGTGTACAGGAGGTCGTGGGTTCGATCCCGACCCTGACGCCTGCTGCTGTATATTTGGAGTTTGAGTGTCTCTCTCTCTCCCCGTGTTTGCGTGGATTTTTCTCGGGGTCCTCCGTGTTTTTTTTCCACCCCTTTCACATTTAGAATCAACAGGACCACGCGTTCAGAGTATTTGGCTGCAACCTTCACATTCCACACGTGATGATGATGCTGATGATCATCCCAATTCGTCGACCTGTCATTTGTGGCCAAGTCGCTTCTGCAAAAAAATAAAATAGTCAACAACAAACCTATCTAAGTATATTGACAGGCGGGCGAACGAAACGTGTCCTAAAAAAATGAAGATAATGCTCAATGGTGCCTTACCTGGTGAATTAAAATAATAGTGACATAGTATTTATAATAAATAGTCAACAACAAACATCTCTAAGTATATTGACAGGCGGGCGAACGAAACGTGTCCTAAAAAAATGAAGATAATGCTCAATGGTGCCTTACCTGGTGAATTAAAATAATAGTGACATAGTATTTAAATGATTATGATGATCATAAGCCACTATGTTGGGCTGTAATCGTTTGTGCTGACCAGGGTACCTTCTGACATCCTCGTAGCTCAGTGGAGGGGGGCCTTTGCCTGGCGAACGAAAAAATTAATTAGTTTCGTGTTTTATTTTAACAGTAATAATAATAATCCCAACAATACTATGATCATCGTCAACATCATCGCCGCCCCTTGCCTCGCCTCATTTGGAACGCAACGCTCATCCCCAGCCACCACCACCACCAACCACTACCCCAACCACCACCACCACCACAACCACCAACCACCACCAACCACTACCCCAAACACCAACCACCACCACCACCACAACCACCAACCACCACCAACCATCACCCCAACCACCAACCACCACCACCACCCCAACCACCAACCACCACCACAACCACCAACCACCACTAACCACCACCCGAACCACCAACCACCACCACCACGACCACCACCACCACCAACCACCACCACGACCACCACCAACCACGACCACCACCACCACCACCACGACCACCACCACCACCACCAACCACCACCAACCACCACCAACCACGACCACCACCACCACGACCACCACCACCACCAACCATCACTACCACCACCACCACGACCACCACCACCACCAACCATCACTACCACCACCACGACCACCACCACCAACCACCACCAACCACCCCAACCACCACCACGACCATCACCACGACCACCACCAACCACCCCAACCACCACCACCACCAACCACCACCCCAACCACCACGACCACCAACCACCAACCACCACCACCACGACCACCAACCACCAACCACCACGACCACCAACCACCAACCACCACCACGACCACCACCACCATCCATCACGACCACCACCACGACCACCACCAACCACCACCCCAACCACCACCACCACCATCACGACCACCACCACGACCACCACCACCACGACCACCAACCACCAACCACCACCACCACCCACCACCCCAACCCACACCACGACCACCACCACCATCACGACCACCACCACGACCACCACCAACCACCACCCCAACCACCACCACCACCACGACCACAACCAACCACCACGACCACAACCAACCACCACCACGACCACCACCACCAACCACCACCCCAACCACCACCACGACCACCACCATCACGACCACGACCACCACCAATCACCACCAACCACCACCCCAATCACCAGCACCAACCACCACCCCAACCAACACCACCACCACCACCAACAACTACCACCACAACCACCACCAACCACAACCACCACCACCACCGCCACCACTTCTCTCGAACACGAAGCACCGTTAGCCACGAGTCTGACAATGTCGAGATAAATCCTTTGGGGGGGTTGGGTCGGTCACGGGGGGGCTGGGGGGAGGGGGGGAGGGGGAGGGGGGGCAGCGTGTAAAGGACCCCCCACCACAGACTTGACTCCTGATTAATTATGTCACCCTCAATGGGGGGAGGGGGGGGGGGCCCTTTCGCCTCGGCCGTGATTTACGAGGATCATTAGACTTTAGGGGTGCTGAGCCTCGGTGCGTGTGTGCGTGGGGGGTGTGGGGGAGGGTGGGTGTGTGGGGGGGGGGGGGGTGTGTGGGGGGGGGTGTGGGGGGTGTGTGTGGGAGTGTGTGTGTGGGGGTGTGTGTGGGGGGTGTGTGTGGGGGGTGTGTGTGGGAGTATGAGTGTATGTGGGGGTGTGTGTGGGGGTGTGTGTGTGTGTGGATGTGTATGGGAGTGTGTGTGTGGGAGGTTGTGTGTGGGGGTGGGGTGTGTGTGTGGGGGGTGTGTGTCGGAGTGTGAGTGTATGTGGGGGTGTGTGGGGGTGTGTGTGTGTGTGTGGGAGGTTGTGTGTGGGCGTGTGTGTGGGGGTGTGTGGGGGTGTATGTGTGGGTGTGTGAGTGTATGTGAGGGTGTGTGTGGGTGTGTATGTGTGTGGGGGTGTGTGTGTGGGTGTGTGTGGGTGTGTGGGTGTGGGTGTGTGTGAGAGTGTGTGTGTGGGGTGTGTGTGTGGGGGGGGGTGTGTGTGTGGGGGGTGTATGTGGGAGTGTGAGTGTATGTGGGGGTGTGTGTGGTTGTGTGTGTGGGGGTGTTTGTGAGTGTGTGTGGGAGTGTGTGTGTTTGTGGGGGTGTGTGTGTGGGAGTGTATGTGGGGGTGTGTGTGTGGGAGCGGGTGTATGTGGGGGTGTGTGTGTGTATGAGTGTGGTAGTTTGCCATCATTCTCCACTTCCATGGTGAATCTGATGGATGGGTGTCTGGAATTGATGTGGTCCAGGAAATGGTTCAATGCTGGGAGGCCATGTGGCCAAATTACGAAAGTGTCATCCACATACCTCTTCCACAGGGAATGACGCAGGGTGGACGTTCTTAAATGTTCTGTTTGAGAGGAGACCTGATGTTTCCTTGGGACATTCTGTCTACAGGAAAGCCATCCACACAGATTCCTATTTGAAACCTGATTCCCACCACCATATACAGCAGCAGGCGTCGGGGTCGGGATCGAACCCACGACCTCCTGTACACCAGGCGAGGTAGTCAACATCTCCTAGCCACCGTGATGATGATGAGAGAGAGACACACAAACTCCAAATATACAGCAGCAGGCGTCAGGGTCGGGTTCAAACCCACGACCTCCTGCACACCTGGCGAGGTAGTTAACATCTCCTAGCCGCCGTGATGACGATGATGAGAGAGAGAGAGACGCAAATTCCAAATATACAGCAGCAGGCGTCAGGATCGGTGTCAAACCCACGACCTCCTGTACACCAGGCGAGGTAGTTAACATCTCCTAGCCACCGTGATGATGATGATGAGAGAGAGAGACACGCAAACTCCAAATATACAGCAGCAGCAGGCGTCAGGGTCGGGTTCAAACCCACGACCTCCTGCATACCAGGCGAGGTAGTTAACATCTCCTAGCCATCGTGATGACGATGATGAGAGAGAGAGAGACACGCAAACTCCAAATATACAGCAGCAGCGTCAGGGTCGGGATCGAACCCACTACTTCCTGCACACCAGGCGAGGTAGTTAACATCTCCTAGCCATCGTGATGACGATGATGAGAGAGAGAGAGACACGCAAACTCCAAATATACAGCAGCAGCGTCAGGGTCGGGATCGAACCCACGACCTCCTGCACACCAGGCGAGGTAGTCAACATCTCCTAGCCGCCGTGATGCCTTAACTACTTTGGGTTCTTGTAACTTTGTTTTTGCCTCTCGCCGTGACCACACGGCAGGCAGCAGGAGGAGGAAGAAGACCGGTGACGGTGATGATGATGATGATGATTCTCTCTCGGCCATCTGCTCTGAGATCATTTGATATCTCACGGGCATTGGAGGGGGTGTGTGTGTGTGTGTGCTTTCATGATGATGATGATTATTATTATTGCTACTGCTGATACGCTCGTTAAACCCGGAATAGTCTCAACGAGTCCCGAGGGCTCGTTTTCAAGAGGGTCCTGCCAGGTTTGCGTGGCAGTAGGGAGCGATGTTTGCCTATGCCGCTGCTGTGTGATGCCAATTCAGTAATTTAAACGGGACGATGTTTGTATTTCACCAGGTGTAAGGCGCACTACTGAGCTGTAGCTCAACGAAGTGGACTTACCATCATCATCACCACGTGGGCATCTACAGCAGTTTCCAAATCCTCGAAGCGCATGACGTCGATTATAAACGTGGAGGGAAAAAACCGAAGAGAGAGAGAGACACGCAAACTCCAAATATACAGCAGCAGGCGTCAGGGGTCAGGATCGAACCCACAACCTCCTGTACACCAGACGAGGTAGTCAACATCTCCTAGCCACCGTGATGATGTTGAGAGAGACACGCAAACTCCAAATATACAGCAGCAGGGGTCAGGGGTCAGGATCGAACCCTCGACCTCCTGTACACCAGACGAGGTAGTCAACATCTCCTAGCCACCGTGATGATGTTGAGAGAGAGAGACACACACAAACTCCAAATATACAGCAGCAGGGGTCAGGGGTCAGGATCGAACCCACAACCTCCTGTACACCAGGCGAGGTAGTTAACATCTCCTAGCCACCGTGATGATGATGAGAGAGAGACACGCAAACTCCAAATATACAGCAGCAGGCGTCAGTGTCGGGTTGTTGTCTAGACACAGGTGAGTCTGTCTGCCTGTTGTCTAGACACAGGTGAGTCTGCCTGTTGTCTAGACACAGGTGAGTCTGTCTGTCTGTTGTCTAGACACAGGTGAGTCTGCCTGTTGTGTAGACAGTGGTGAGTCTCTGAGTGGGGGGGGGGGTGTGATCGCCCCTCCCCCTGGCCCAGCCAGCGAGACGCGGTTCACGATCGATCACCGCAACAATTACTGCGCCTAATTAGAGGCTCATTATGGCCCAGTGAAGGACCCTTGTAGAGCATAAACAGCACTTCAAATTAAACGCAATTTTGCATTTTCATGAGTGTCACGAATTGCAGGCGGGCCGATTCGCGCGGCGGCTGGCAAGAGGTGGTGGCGTGGTGGTGGTGGTGGTGGCGTGGTGGTGGTGGCGTGGTGACGTGGTGGTGTGGTGGTGGTGGCGTGGTGGTGGTGGCGTGGTTGTGGTGGTTGTGGTGGTGGTGGTGACCTGGTGGTTGTGGTGGTGGTGGTGACGTGGTGGTGTGGTGGTGACGTGGTGGTAGTGGTGGTGACGTGGTGGTAGTGGTGACGTGGTGGTGGTTGTGGTGGTGGTAGTGCTGTGGTGGTAGTGGTGGTGGTGGCGTTGTGACGTGGTGGTGGTAGTGGTAGTGGCGTGGTGGTAGTGGTGGTGGTGGTGGCGTGATGGTGGTTGTGGTGGTTATGGTGGTAGTGGCGTGGTGGTGGTGGTGGTGGTGTAGTGGTGGTGTGGTGGTGGTTGTGGTGGTGGTGACATGATAGGGGTGGTGGTGGCGTGGTGGTGGTGGTGGCATGGTGGTTGTGGTGGTGGTGACGTAGTGGTGGTTGTGGTGGCGTAGTGGTGGTTGTGGAGGTGGTGACGTAGTGGTCGTGGAGTGGTGGTGGTGGTGGTGGCGTGGTGACGTGTTGGTGGTGGCGTGGTGATGGTTGTGGTGGTGGTGGAACCCAGCAGCCTCCTCCAAAGCGTCCGATCGTGACACCACTAGTAGCGGTCTTGGGCAAGTCCACTCAGCTTCACATCCTCCTGTACCACATCACTCCATCTCTTCTCCAGCCTGTGTCTAGCTCGTTCAGCCCCCTCTATGATTTCTAAGCGCCTCACACAATCCAGCCCGGTTAAACCCAGGATGGATCGTAGGCAGGCCAGCCAGAATGTTTCTAACCGGCGCAGATGTTCCATTAGGGGGGTCCAAATTTCGCAAGCGTAGATAAAGGAGGGCATGACCATGGCCGAGAAGACCCGAAGCTTCGTGCGGAGCGACAGACCAGGTAGCTTCCACTCGGCAGCGTTACGCAACCGATGGAAAGATATTGCCGCTCGACTGATTCGGAGTGAGACCGCTGGTGTCAAACCGGAGCTGGTCATGAGCACACTGCCCAGGTATGGGAAACTCTCCACTCTCTCCACAACTGCCCCATCACCAATGGGGAGCTGAAAGGTGGAGTGTTTGATGGCACAAAATCCCCAGGCAGGTGCTTAGTTTTGATGGGGCTGATGGTAAGACCCCACCTCTTAGTGGCACGCTCCAGGTTCAGCAGCAGTGCCTCCATCTCCTCCTCTGAGTGAGCAGCAATTACCAGATCATCGGCATACATAACATGGTTGAGCAATAGGAAGCCATCCCTTGATCGCACCCGGGCATTGATCAGCCTCCCGTTGTATCTGTACCAGATGGAGATTCCTCCGGTACAGCCATGGAAAGCGTTTCGAACTACGCGATCGAAAATAAGACGTTGAGTGGCGTAGGGGTCACAGATGTCCAGTAAGGGGGTGTTGAGTCTATGGGCAGTGTTGAGTCTATGGGTAGTGTTGAGTATATGGGCAGTGTTGAGTCTATGGGCAGTGTTGAGTCTATGGGCATTGTTGAGTCTATGGGCAGTGTTGAGTCTATGGGCAGTGTTGAGTCTATGGACAGTGTTGAGTATATGGTCAGTGTTGAGTCTATGGGTAGTGTTGAGTCTATGGGCAGTGTTGAGTCTATGGGTAGTGTTGAGTCTATGGGCAGTGTTGAGTCTATGGGCGGTGTTGAGTCTATGAGCAGTGTTGAGTCTATGGGTAGTGTTCAGTCTATGGACAGTGTTGAGTCTATGGGCAGTGTTGAGTCTATGGGTAGTGTTGAGTCTATGGGCAGTGTTGAGTTTATGGGCAGTGCTGAGTCTATGGGCATTGTTGAGTCTATGGGCAGTGTTGAGTCTATGGGCAGTGTTGAGTCTATGGACAGTGTTGAGTATATGGTCAGTGTTGAGTCTATGGGTAGTGTTGAGTCTATGGGCAGTGTTGAGTCTATGGGTAGTGTTGAGTCTATGGGCAGTGTTGAGTCTATGGGCAGTGTTGAGTCTATGGGCAGTGTTGAGTCTATGGGCAGTGTTGAGTCTATGGGCAGTGAGATGTTAACTACCTCGCCTGGTGTACAGGAGGTCGTGGGTTCCATTCCGACCCTGACTCCTGCTGCTGCTGTATATTTGGAGTTTGCGTGTCTCTCTCTCTCTCATCATCATCACGGTGGCTAGGAGATGTCAACTACCTCGCCTGGTCTACTGGAGGTCGTGGATTCGATCCCGACCCTGACGCCTGTTGCTGTATATTTGGAGTTTGCGTGTCTCTCTCTCATCATCATCATCACGGTGGCTAGGAGATGTCAACTACCTCGCCTGGTCTACTGGAGCTCGTGGGTTCGATCCCGACCCTGACGCCTGCTGCTGTATATTTGGAGTTTGCGTGTCTCTCTCTCTCCGTGACCTGCTCCAGTTCATCACGCATTTCAGAGCCACGCGTGGCTACTGGCGAACATTCCCTCCGCAGTGGTGATGATGATGATGATGGGCTACCTTTCTCGAATCGCCAAAGCCTCGCGTCTGATTCAGAGCCTTCGTGCTCCAATGGGGCCCCGTAACCTGGCGAAATAAACATTTCCAAAAAAACGAAAGTTCAGTTTCGTGTCGTGCCATCGTTGCGAGCTGAACCCCAAAACACTGCGGATTGCTTCGTGCCGTGCGGGAATCTGGCACGGGCTGTTGCTGCTGCTGCTGCTGCGGAGTTAATCAGACCACGACGCTGCATATAAATAGGCCTTTCACCTCCACATTAATTATGTAAAATGCCAGACACACCGACAAGTTCGAATGCTCATTACATCTCATCCGTTGCACCACCACCACCACCATCCCCCATCCCCCCATCCCCCCACATATTTTCATCCTCCCTCCCCTCTCTCACCGTGTCTCTGTCTCTGTCTCTCGCTCCATTGTCTCTATGTGTCTCTCCATCTGTCTCTCTCTCAGACTCTGTGTCTCTGTGTGTGTCTCTCTCTCTGTGTCTCTGTGTCTCTCTCTGTGTCTCTCTGTGTCTCTCTCTGTTTCTCTCTGTCTCTCTCTCCGTCTCTCTGTGTGTCTCTCTGTCTGTCTCTCGCTCCGTGTCTCTCTCTGTCTCTCTCTCTGTCTCTCTGTGTGTCTCTCTATCTGTCTCTCTCTCTCTCTGTCTCTCTCTGTGAGTCTCTCTCTCTCTGCTTCTGTCCCTCTGTGATGTTGCTGGTGGTGGTGGTAATGATGAGCATTATGTGAGTAGGACTGATGATGATGCTGATGATGATGCTGATGATGATGCTGATGATGATGCTGATGATGATGATGCTGATGATGATGCTGATGATGATGCTGATGATGATGCTGATGATGATGCTGATGATGATGATGCTGATGATGATGCTGATGATGATGATGCTGATGATGATGCTGATGATGATGCTGATGATGATCAGAGTCGAAGTGAAACTCCGGCCACCACGGACGCGCTGATCGTGGACGAGGACTTCACCGGCTGCACAAACCGCGCTGCCATCACGGGGTAGCGGTAGCGCATTCACGGTTCAAATCCAGCGCCCGCCCTGGTTAATACTGCGGTGCGTATTCACCAACCAAACTTAAACAGCCAGCCAACCACCAACCCACCTTCCACTCACTAACCAATCTACTCACCCACCACCCAACCGACCCACCACACAACCAACTCAACCACCACCCATCCACCACCCACTCAACCCACCCACCAACCAATCAACTCACCCACCACTTACCCACTTACCACCCACCCAATCCACCACCCACCCATCCCACCCACCCACTACCCAACCAACTCACCCATCCACCACCCACTCACTCTCTCACCCACCACCCAACCCACCCACTCACCCACCCACTACCCACTAATCCACTCACTCACCCATTACCCACCCATCCCACCCACCCACCAACCAACCCACCCACCAACCAACCCACCCACCCACCACCCAACCCACTCACCACCCACTCATCCCACCCACCACCCACCCAACCCACCATCCATCCATCCCACCCACCCACCCACCACCCACCCAACCCACCCACCCACCACCCACCCACCACCCAACCCACCCACCAACCAACCAACCCACCCACCACCCAACCAACTCACCACCCACCCATCCCACCCACCCACCCAACCCACCATCCACCCAACCCACCCACCCACCACCCACCCACCCACCACCCAACCTACTCACCACCCACCCAACCCACCCACCACCACCTACCCACCACCCACCACCACCTACCCACCACCCACCCACCAACCAACCAACCCACCCACCACCCAACCCACTCACCACCCACCCATCCCACCCACCCACCCAACCCACCATCCACCCAACCCACCCACACACCACCCAACCCACTCACCACCCACCCACCCAACCCACCACCCAACTTACTCACCACCCACCCAACCCACCCACCACCCACCACCACCCACCACCAACCCACCCACGCCTCCTCCCTCCGCAGTGGCAGGCCCCACGTGACCGTGACTTATCGGCCCTCCCCCAGACTCTCCGTGCCCCTCGCTACCCAACCCCCCTCCACAACACCGCCCGGCGGGGCGGGGGGCGAGGGGGGGGGCGAGGGGGGGCGAGGGGGGGGGGCGAGGGGAGGACGAGGGGGGGGCGAGGGGAAGTCTTATTAAGCAAGGGACATTTTTTTTGTTAATATATTTTATTTATATTTTTTGTTAAATAATTTATAAGCAATAAAATTGGCCCAGCGCGTTTGAATGTGGTGGGTGGGGTTTTTTTTGGTGTGGTGTGTGTGGTATAGTGTCTGGTGTGGTGTGTGGTGTGTTGTGTGTGTGGTGTGGTGTGTGTGGTATGGTGTGTGTTGTGGTGTGTGTGGTGTGTGTGTGTGGTTTGTATGTGGTGTGTGTGGTGTGGTGTGTGTGGTGTGTGTGGGTGGTGTGTGTGTGTGTGGTGTGTGTGGTGTATGTGGTGTGTGTGGTGTGTGTATGGTGTGGGTGGTGTGTGGGTGGGTGGTGTGTGTGTGGTGTGTGTATGGTGTGTGGTGTGTGTGTTGTGTGTATGTGGTTTGTATGTGGTGTATGTGTGTGGTGTGTGTGTAGTGTGTGTGTGTGGTGTGGGTGTGGTGTGTGTGATGTGTGTGTGGTGTGTGTGGTATGTGTGATGTGTGTGTGTACGTGCTGTGTGTGATGTGTATGTGGTGTGTGTGGTGTGTATGTGTACGTGCTGTGTGTGATGTGTGTGCTGTGTGTGTGTGGTGTGTGTGTGATGTGTGTGTGATGTGTGTGCTGTGTGTGTGTGGTGTGTGTGTGGTGTGTGTGTGCTGTGTGTGTGGTGGGTGTGTGCTGTGTGTGTGCTGTGTGTGTGCTGTGTGTGTGCTGTGTGTGTGTGCTGTGTGTGTGCTGTGTGTGTGGTGTGTGTGTGGTGTGTGTGTGCTGTGTGTGTGCTGTGTGTGTGGTGTGTGTGTCCTGTGTGTGTGCTGTGTGTGTGGTGTGTGTGTGCTGTGTGTGTGCTGTGTGTGCTGTGTGTGTGCTGTGTGTGTGCTGTGTGTGTGCTGTGTGTGTGTGTGCTGTGTGTGTGCTGTGTGTGTGGTGTGTGTGCGCTGTGTGTGTGCTGTGTGTGTGCTGTGTGTGTGCTGTATGTGTGCTGTGTGCTGTGTGTGTGTGTGTGCTGTGTGTGTGGTGTGTGTGTGGTGTGTGTGTGTGTGTGCTGTATGTGTGCTGTGTGTGTGCTGTGTGTGTGCTGTGTGTGTGTGTGTGCTGTGTGTGTGGTGTGTGTGTGGTGTGTGTGTGTGTGTGCTGTATGTGTGCTGTGTGTGTGGTGTGTGTGTGGTGTGTGTGTGCTGTGTGTGTGGTGTGTGTGTGCTGTGTGTGTGGTGTGTGTGCTGTATGTGTGCTGTGTGTGTGCTGTGTGTGTGCTGTGTGTGCTGTGTGTGTGCTGTGTGTGTGGTGTGTGTGTGCTGTGTGTGTGCTGTGTGTGCTGTGTGTGTGCTGTGTGTGTGCGAGAGAGAGAGAGAAAGTGTCTCTCTCTCTTCCCCGTGGAGCAGGAGGCGCGTGCACAGCCAGACATGAAAGTTGCCCTGTGGCTCCATTTGTTGTGGACAGCAGCAGCAAGCAGCGTCGTCCGTGACACTGCCCATGAATTAAACAGATAATGCTACACGGGCTCACGCTTTCTCTCTCGTATATACATTATATATTTTTATTTGTATTATGTCCTGCCATTAAAAAAACATTTACTTCAAAGATACCATGTCTACTGGCCTATGATACAAACTGCACGGCTGTAATGTTACCCGAATACCTATCCGTCATAACAAAAGACAAAGATCCGACCACCCACTCCCACTCTCCGTCTCGTATAGCCCCAAACAGACTCAGTTTAACACGTAGCAGGCTTTCGCGACCAATATTATTCATAATCAACGTTTTTGTGTTTAGATCGCGTTATTTATAAATGTGTCGTAACCCTCCACCACCCGACACGACCAATCAGTAAAAAAGTGCCACGTTGACAAAAAACAAATTAGTTCACTGCTTTAGCCCACCGGTGTGTTGAAGCGTGAAACCACAACATTTACAATTTGAGTACGACGTTTCGCTGGTAATTGTATCCAGCATCATCGGGCAATTCACCAGACTGTTGGGGCAAGTTGCTGTTCAAGAGTAGCAGCGCCTACGAAAGCTACCTGCGAAGTGACACACGCGCAACGACCCGCAGAGTGGTCAAAGAGCGAACTGAGGATCCCAGCTCATTGCGTTCACCGCTGCGCCACCACTCCACTCAGCAGCAGCAGCAGCGTTTATATGATGATGATGATAATGATGATAATAGTGTAATGACGACTTGCCACACTTCTCTTGAGATGGCACTTTATTTAAGGCGCGTTCCACTTGACACCAGGCGGAGATCCACACCGCGACAGCCCCGATTCTTCCACGCATCTTCCTTTTATAACGACACGAGACCACGCCCCCATTCTCGACCGTTCTCGCTGACTCTGGAAGCTCGCTACACCAGCAAACTCCACCGTCCTCTTCCGTCAGCTGACCACGCTCCCTTCTCGATCATTCCCCTAGCCACCAGTCCCTTCGCACTCACAGCTGACTCCCCTGTCATTACCTCCCGTGGCCACCAGTCCCTTCACACTCACAACTGACTCCCCTGTCATTACCTCTCGTGGCCACCAGTCCCTTCGCACTCACAGCTGACTCCCCTGTCATTACCTCCCGTGGCCACCAGTCCCTTCACACTCACAACTGACTCCCCTGTCATTACCTCTCGTGGCCACTAGTCCCTTCACACTCACAACTGACTCCCCTGTCATTACCTCTCGTGGCCACTAGTCCCTTCGCACTCACAACTGACTCCCCTGTCATTACCTCCCGTGGCCACCAGTCCCTTCGCACTCACAACTGAGGGGGGTGCGGAGGAGATTTCACAGCAGGGCAGTGCGCTAACTGCTGCACCACCAGCAGCCAGCAGACGAAGCATCTGCTCTGGCAGCAGCAGTAGCAGCAGTAGCAGCTACATCAACAGCAGCAGCAGCAGCTACATCAGCAGCAGCAGCAGCTACATCAGCATCAGCAGTAGCAGCAGGAGTAGCAGCTACATTAGCTACATCAGCAGCAGTATCAGCTACATCAGCAGCAGCAGCTACATCAGCAGCAGCAGCTACATCAGCAGCAGCAGCAGCTACATCAGCAGCAGCAGCAGCTACATCAGCAGTATCAGCTACATCAGCAGCAGCAGTATCAGCTATATCAGCAGCAACAGTATCAGCTACATCAGCATCAGCAGTAGCAGCTACATCAGCAGCAGTAGCAGCAGGATCAGCACATCAGCAGTAGCAGCAGCAGTAGCAGCTACATCAGCAGCGGTAGCATCAGCAGCTACATCCGCAGCAGCTACATCAGCAGCAGCAGCAGGAGCTACATCAGCAGCAGCTACAGCAGCAGCTACATCAGCAGCAGCAGCAGCTACATCAGCAGCAGCAGGAGCTACATCAGCAGCAGCTACATCAGCAGCAGCTACATCAGCAACAGCAACTACATCAGCAGCAGCAGCTACATCAGCAGCAGCAGCTACATCAGCAGCAGCAGCTACATCAGCAGCAGCTACATCAGCAGCAGCAGCTACATCAGCAGCAGCAGTAGCAGCTACATCAGCAGCAGCAGCTACATCAACAGCAGCAGCTACATCAGCAGCAGCAGCAGCTACATCAGCAGCAGCAGCAGCTACATCAGCAGCAGCAGCAGCTACATCAGCAGCAGCAGCTACATCAGCAGCAGCAGTAGCAGCTACATCAGCAGCAGCTACATCAGCAGCAGCAGCAGTCGCCACTGCATAAAATAACGACGCCCTCTTTGCATTTTGCAGATTCCAATTTCTCACGGAGTAATTTATTTATTTAAATGGCGTGGGCAGCGAATATGCAAATTTGCCGCTGCGTGTTGGAGCCATGAAATTAAAAATCAGCCCTGAGTGGGGGGGGGGAGGAGGACGGGGGGGAGGGGCAGGTGGAGCAAGAGGGGGAGGAGGAGGACGGGGGGAGGGGGAGGAGGACTGGGGGGGGAGGGGCAGGTGGAGGAGGGGGGGGGGAGAGGAGGGGGGGAGGAGGGAGGAGGAGATGGAGGAGGGTAGGATGAGGAGGTGGAGGAGGAGGGGAGAGGAGGGGGGAGGAGGTGGAAGAGGAGGGGGAGGAGGTGCAGAAAGGAGGAGGTGGAGGAGGAGGGAGAAGGAGGTTGAAGAGGAGGAGGAAGGGGAGGAGGGGGAGGAGGGAGGAGGAGGAAGGGAAAGAGGGGGGGAGGGAGGAGGAGGGGGAGGAGGGGGGAGGAAGTGGAGGAAGAGTAGGGGGAGGAGGAGGAGGTGGCAGGAAGGGCAGGAGGGGGAGGGAGGTGGAGGAGGTGGGGGAGGAGGAGGAGGAGGGGGGAGGGAGGAGGTGGAGGAGGAGGACGTGGGGGAGGAGGTGGGGGAGGTGGAGGAGGTGGGGGAGGAGGTGGAGGAGGTGGAGGAATAGTAGGGGGAGGAGGAGGAGGTGGCAGGAAGGGCAGGAGGGGGAGGGAGGTGGAGGAGGTGGGGGAGGAGGAGGAGGAGGGGGGAGGGAGGGAGGTGGAGGAGGAGGACGTGGGGGAGGAGGTGGGGGGAGGTGGAGGAGGTGGGGGAGGTGGAGGAAGAGTAGGGGGAGGAGGAGGGGGGGAGGAGGAGGGGGGGAGGAGGAGGGGGGGAGGAGGAAGTGGGGGTGGAGGAGGGGGGGGGGGATGCTGCGAGAGACATGAAGGTTTCCCAGGGGAGGAGATGAGGAGGTGGAGCCGGCGAGGAGGGAGGGAGGGAGGGGGCGAGATGGGCGCCTCTAATGTGATGAGCCGTTTGTCACGCGGCGCAGTTCAATCCCCTTAGCCCGTGAGTGTGTGGTGTGTGTGTGTTGTGTGTTGTGGTGTGTGTGTGTAGTGTGTGTGTGTGTTGTGTGTGTGTTGTGGTGTGTGTGTAGTGTGTGGTGTGTGTTGTGTGTGTGTTGTGGTGTGGTGTGTAGTGTGTGTAGTGTGTGTTGGTGTGTGTGTTGTGTGTGTGTTGTGTGTGTAGTGTGTGTGTGTGTGTGGTGTGTGTGTGTAGTGTGTGTGTGTGGTGTGTGTGTTGTGTGTGTGTGTAGTGTGTGTTGTGTGTGTGTTGTGGTGTGTGTGTAGTGTGTGTGTGTGGTGTGTGTGTTGTGTGTGTTGTGTGTGTGTTGTGTGTGTGTGTTGTGTGTGTAGTGTGTGTGTGTGTTGTGTGTGTGGTGTGTGTGTGTGTAGTGTGTGTGTGTGGTGTGTGTGTTGTGTGTGGTGTGTGTGGTGTGTGTGTGTGGTGTGTGTGGTGTGTGTGTAGTGTGTGGTGTTGTGTGTGTGTTGTATGTGTGGTGTTGGTGTGTGTGTAGTGTGTGTGTGTAGTGTAGTGTGTGTTGTGTGTGTGTTGTGGTGTGTGTGTAGTGTGTGTTGTGTGTGTGTTGTGTGTGTGTGTGTTGTGTGTGTGTGTGTGTAGTGTGTGTAGTGTGTGTTGTGTGTGTGTTGTGTGTGTGTGTGTTGTGTGTGTGTGTGTAGTGTGTGTTGTGGTGTGTGTGGTGTGTGTGTGTGTAGTGTGTGTGTGTGGTGTGTGTGTTGTGTGTGTGTGTGTGTAGTGTGTGTTGTGTGTGTGTTGTGGTGTGTGTGTAGTGTGTGTGTGTGGTGTGTGTGTTGTGTGTGTTGTGTGTGTGTTGTGTGTGTGTTGTGTGTGTAGTGTGTGTGTGTGGTGTGTGTGTGTGTAGTGTGTGTGTGTGGTGTGTGTGTTGTGTGTGTGTGTGTAGTGTGTGTGTGTAGTGTGTGTGTGTGGTGTGTGTGTTGTGTGTGTTGTGTGTGTGTTGTGTGTGTGTGTGGTGTGTGTGGTGTGTGTGGTGTGTGTGTGGTGTGTGTGTGTGGTGTGTGTGTTGTGTGTGTTGTGTGTGTGTTGTGTGTGTGTAGTGTGTGTGTGTGGTGTGTGTGTTGTGTGGGTTGTGTGTGTGTGTATTGTGTGTGTGTGTGGTGTGTGTGTTGTGTGTGTGTGTAGTGTGTGTGTGTAGTGTGTGTGTGTGGTGTGTGTGTTGTGTGTGTGTGTTGTGGTGTGTGTGTGGTGTGTATAGTGTGTGTGTGTGTTTTGTGTGTGTGTTGTGGTGTGTGTGTGGTGTGTGTGAGTGTGTGTTGTGTGTGTGGTGTGTGTGTGTGTGGTGTGTGTGAGTGTGTGTTGTGTGTGTGTGAGGTGTGTGTGTTGTGTGTGTTGTGTTGTGTGTGGTGTGTGTGTGTGTAGTGTGTGGTGTGTGTGTGGTGTGTGTGAGTGTGTGTTGTGTGTGTGTGTGTGTTGTGTGTGTGTTGTGTGTGTTGTGTGTGTGGTGTGTGTTGTGTGTGTGGTGTGTGTAGTGTGTGTGTAGTGTGTGTGTGATGTGTGTGTTGTGTGTGTGTTGTGTATGTGTGTGTAGTGTGTGTGTGGTGTGTGTGTGTCTTGTGTGTGTGCGTTGTGTGTTGTGTGTGTGTCTTGTGTGTGTGTGTGTGGTTTGTGTGTGGTGTGTGTGTGTGGTGTGTGTGTGTTGTGTGTGTGTAGTGTGTGTGTGTTGTGTGTGTATGTGGTGTAGTGTGTGTTGTGTGTGTTGTGTGTGTGTCTTGTCTGTGTTGTGTGTGTGTGTGACTCAACACTGCCCATAGACTCAACACTACCCCATAGACTCAACACTGCCCATAGACTCAACACTGCCCATAGACTCAACACTGCCCATAGACTCATCACCGCCCATAGACTCAACACTGCCCATAGATTCAACACTGCCCATAGACTCAACACTGCCCATAGACTCAACACTGCCCATAGACTCAACACTGCTCATAGACTCAGCACTGCTCATAGACTCAACACTGCCCATAGACTCAACACTGCCCATAGACTCAACACTGCTCATAGACTCAACACTGCTCATAGACTCAACACTGCCCATAGACTCAACACTACCCATAGACTCAACACTACCCATAGACTCAACACTGCCCATAGACTCAACACTGCTCATAGACTCAGCACTGCTCATAGACTCAACACTACCCATAGACTCAACACTGCCCATAGACTCAACACTGCCCATAGACTCAACACTGCCCATAGACTCAACACTGCCCATAGACTCAACACTGCTCATAGACTCAACACTGCTCATAGACTCAACACTGCCCATAGACTCAACACTACCCATAGACTCAACACTACCCATAGACTCAACACTGCCCATAGACTCAACACTGCCCATAGACTCAACACTGCTCATAGACTCAACACTGCCCATAGACTCAACACTACCCATAGACTCAACACTGCTCATAGACTCAACACTGCCCATAGACTCAACACTACCCATAGACTCAACACTGCCCATAGACTCAACACTACCCATAGACTCAACACTGCCCATAGACTCAACACTGCCCATACACTCAACACTACCCATAGACTCAACACTGCCCATAGACTCAACACTGCCCATAGACTCAACACTACCCATAGACTCAACACTACCCATAGACTCAACACTGCCCATAGACTCAACACTGCCCATAGACTCAACACTACCCATAGACTCAACACTACCCATAGACTCAACACTGCCCATAGACTCAACACTACCCATAGACTCAACACTGCCCATAGACTCAACACTGCCCATACCCTCAACACTACCCATAGACTCAACACTGCCCATAGACTCAACACTGCCCATAGACTCAACACTACCCATAGACTCAACACTACCCATAGACTCAACACTGCCCATAGACTCAACACTGCCCATAGACTCAACACTGCCCATAGACTCAACACTGCCCATAGACTCAACACTACCCATAGACTCAACACTACCCATAGACTCAACACTACCCATAGACTCAACACTGCCCATAGACTCAACACTACCCATAGATTCAACACTGCCCATAGACTCAACACTGCCCATAGACTCAACACTGCCCATAGACTCAACACTACCCATAGACTCAACACTGCCCATAGACTCAACACTGCCCATAGACTCAACACTACCCATAGGCTCAACAACTACCCATAGACTCAACACTAACCCACGCACTCAACGCCGCACCTCCGATTGTCACGCTTGGCTACGTACGGTGCGAAAGAAGTGCAACAACAACAACCACCACCATCATACGCAACAAACACGTGTACGTCCGTCAACATCCCCCACGCCCCGCCCCCCTTCCCAGGCGCGTGGCAACTTCCACCGCGGGGCGCAGCGATGCTGCCCTCTAGCGGCGGCCCTCACGCCGAGTGCGAAATCCGTGACCGCGAGACTGAGCGTGGCACCGCCCGTTGGCGGACACCAAGTCGTGAAATCACGGGGGGAGGGGTGGGGGGTGGGAGAGAGGGGTGGGGGGTGGGAGGGAGGGGTGGGGGGTGGGGGGGTGGGAGGGGTTGGAGGGGTGGGGGAAAGGGAGGGGTGGGGGGTGTGGGGGGGGTGGGGGGTGGGAGGGGTGGGGGGGTGGGAGGGGTGGGGGGGGGGGGAGGGGGTGAGGGGTGGGAGGGGTGGGGGGGTGTTGGGGGGTGGGAGGAGTGTTGGGGGTGGAAGGGGTGGGGGAAAGGGAGGGGTGCGGGGGTGGGAGGGGTGGGGGGGTGGGAGGGGTGGGGGGTGGTTCTGCACAACGGAACAACGACGTTGGGTGCTTGTCGCGAGACAAAAACCCGCCACGATCATCTCCTGAAATGCCACGAATCATTATCTGCTGAAATGTCAAGAATCATCTCCTGAGATTCCACGATCCTCTCCTGAACTGCCATGGATCATCTCCTGAGATGGAACGGATCGTCTCCTGAAATGCCACGATAATCTCCTGAGATGACACGAATCATCTCCTGAGATGCCCTGCAGCTCCACAAACTTGCACCGCTCCTCAATGTTATAGCCATGCCAACGCCGGAATGTTGGGAAGAGGCCATATGGGTTTGGGTAGGAGACACGAATAAGAAGAAGAAAAAGCATCCAAGACTTGGAAAATTCAAAACACTTTAACACTTAGACTTAGTGTCGCTTGGAAGCGAATCGTTAAAAACAATATTACATTCTAGATTTGAAGCTTTCGTGACTGCAATGATTCATATTCTTAGGTTGTTTTCGGTAAAGTCACGTAGGCAGCGATTTCAGCCGCATCATCTCTACATAACAAAAAGGCTCAGTCCCTTTTACACGCACCTTTACATCATCCGCACCCAGTTTACACAACAAAGGCTCATTCCTAGCAGCGTGCTTCAGCCGCACCGAACCTCACAAAAAATAATATTCAAGGCCTACCTTGGCTCCTCCCACCCTCAACCAGTATATATACAAATACTGTGTTCTTGGAATTTCTCTCACTTGATACAGCAATCGTGCTGTGACGGTTCCACCTGAAGACGGAAGCTTGTGTTGCCTCCGAAACGTCGTGATTTTTATTTTATTTTTTATTTTACTTTTATTAATTTTACCTACGTGACTTTACCGAAAAAACCTAAGAATAACAATAATACATTGTTTAAATGCATGCCTATACAGGTCACCATGCTTCAATAGGCATTACAGTCGGTACGGCTATTATTGTTCAACACTTAGGAGGCTTTCACGAGCAATATCACCCATGACACAGCTTTTTTGGTGGAGGTTAGATCGCGTAAATATATAAATGTGTCATTAAACCCGCCACCACCCGACACAGCCAACTCGTAAGGTCGTGTCACGTCAACAGAACGTCTCCTGACCACCGTGATGATGATGATGAGAGAGAGACACGCAAACTCCAAATATACAGCGGCAGGCGTCAAAGTCGAGATCGAACCCACGACCTCCTGTACACCAGGCGAGATAGTTAACATCTCCTAGCCACCGTGATGATGATGAGAGAGAGACACGCAAACTCCAAATATACAGCAGCAAACGTCAAAGTCGAGATCAAACCCACGACCTCCTGTGTACCAGGCGAGGTAGTTAACATCTCCTAGCCACCGTGATGATGATGATGATGAGAGAGAAACACGCAAACTCAAAATATACAGCAGCAGGCGTCAAAGTCGAGATCGAACCCACGACCTCCTCCATACCGGGCGAGGTAGTTAACATCTCCTAGCCACCGTGATAATGATGATGAGAGAGAGAGACACGCAAACTCCAAATATACAGCAGCAGGCGTCAGTGTCGGGATCGAACCCACGACCTCCTGTACACCAGGCGAGGTATTTCACATCTCCTAGCCACCGTGATGATGATGGGAGAGAGAGACACGCAAACTCCAAATATACAGCAGCAGGCGTCAAAGTCGAGATCGAACCCACGCCCTCCTGTACACCAGGCGATGGAGAAAACATCTCCTAGCCACCACGGCGCCTTTAAGGTTGCCAACCCTTGCCTGGGACTGAACCTCACAACCTTTCCACTTGCCGAAGCCCTGCCGCTCACCCACCAAATCAGTACACGCTTTAGCCACCACCGAGGAGATGATGATTGTGCGCGTGGACACCCACACGCGCGTTAAAAGCGTCGTAGTGACGTCACCGCCACTTAGTGGCGAATGGCGGTTGTTCCATTAGAACCTCATTTGCCAGTAAAAATATGATAATTGGTTTTTTACCCTTCTATCTGGCAACAAAACTGACACCTTTTTTACAAGGAGTCATGTTTGCATAGACCACAATACATGCAGTCATAATGCAAACATAAAACATAACTCTGATAATGTATGCACTGTCCTTGAAGTTGATTGGTCCACACCCGAGACAGCTTTCCTTAGAGCCTAGTCTCACATGGGTTGGACCAGATGACGCCAAAAGGCGCACAACTCAAAGACAATGCACCATCAGAGTATGAGAGCTCGGGGTAAGCATTAACACCATTGGAACCTCATTTGAGGTTCCAATTTTGTTTGCATTACGACTGCAGGTATTGTGGTCTATGTAAACATGACTCCTTGTAAAAAAAGGTGTCAGTTTTGTTGCCAAGTAGAAGGGTAAAATACCAATTATCAATGGCGGATGTTGTTTAATCCGATAGTGTAGCGGTTAGCGCACTGCGCTATGAACCCGACGACCCGAGTTCGATTACCGCTCACGGCCAACAGCGGTGACGATTATCTGAACCGGTCGTGGGCCTCCCCCAGGTCGACTCAGCCTCAAATGAGTACCTGGTGCGGTGTGTAAACATCGCCACCGGAGAGACAAAGGCGGTCGGGCGTGGTGCTGGCCACCCACCCCCTTGTGTATCGTTCCGGCCCTCATAGGTGCTCGCTCGCAGCACTTGCCCCTACAGTTTTTTTCACAGGCTATACGGGAAGTCTTTGTTATCTTTACTCTTAGTTTTTTCGGTAAAGTCACGTAGGTAAAAAAATGAAATTAAAATTAATAAAAATAAAATAATAAAATAATAAACATCACGACGTTTCGGAGGCAACACAAGTCTCCGTCATCAGGTGGGACCGTCACAGCCAGATTTGCTGTATCACTTGATACAGCAAATCTGGCTGTGACGGAAACGTCGTGATTTTTAAATCCTTTATATTAAGTTCACTTGCTTGCTTGCTTGCGTGCTTACGACCGTGCAAATCTTTCGGTCGTGTTTTAACCCACTTCCCGTGATCCAATCGAGCTGACATTTTGGCACACAGACTCGTTGTGCGTGACAATTTATTTTCGTGAAAATTTTTTTTCCAAAATGTTACACTTTTTAGGAAAAATATATATATATTTAATTACCAATTGCTTAATGGTGGCAGGCAATCATCTGACCCATAGGTGGCAGCCATCTCAAACCAGAGGACGAGAGGACTCTAGCCGCCACGCATATAAAGGATTTATAGTGAAAAACTTTGTTTTTACGGGTTAATTTTTATTATTTTATTTTTATAAATTTTTATTTAATTTTTTACCTACGTGACTTTACCGAAAGAACTAAGTGTATGAATCCTTGCAGTCACGAAAGCTTCAAATCTAGAACCTATTAGTATATTTTGGTACTGGCAAAGGAGGTCCCCTGATGACCCTGTATATTGTAGTGTATATTGTAATGCATACCTGTCAGCCCATACAATTTATCCGCATTCTTGTACAGGGACATTGAATGTTCAGCTCCATACGGAGTTTCAATGCTTTCCCACCTGATGATGGACGCTTGTGTTGTGCCCGAAACGTCGTGATTTATTTTATTTTATACCTACGTGACTTTACCGAAAGAACCAAAGAGTATGGAGTTTTTATTTTATTTTTATTAATTTTGATGTTTTACCTACGTGACTTTACCGAAAAACCCTAAGAATATGAATCCTTGCAGTCACGAAAGCTTCAAATCTAGAAGTATGGAGTACAGCCGTTTCAATACGGGCAAATAAAGTTTTTATTTACGTGTTTCTCTCCCTTGTGATGGACACTTTGTAGGATAAACGTTGACATTTACAAAGGGCACGGGGTGACCAATACGGTCTTAATTGTTCTGTGATAAAGTAGGGCACTGATAAGGGGTTGACAGGCATGTTAATATTCTTGGTTCTTTCGGTAAAGTCACGTAGAAGGGAAACAATAAAGTAATAAAAATAAAACAATACAATTTTCACGACGTTTCGATTGCAACACAAGCAATCATCATCATGTGTGAAAACCACAGAAAGAAAATTTGGTAAACCGCCACTTTTTTAAAATTTTCTTTTAATGATTGTTATTAAACATTTTGATTCTAATGATTCTACCAGGGCTTTTCATTCTGTGGAATTAATATATAGTTGTTGTAATTGTACTCTCCATTTTGCTTCGCTCTACTACAAAGTTTCAAGTATTTTTTTTATAGTTATGATGACTTTTAATATTTTATAATTATTATATAATTGCAATAGAATATTCTGAACAGCTGCAGTTTTAGTTAGACGTTTGAATATTTTCAAGTGAATTTGATGCTAAATTTCAGCTTTCCAATGCCTCCTTTTTAATAAATGTTTTCTCCTACAACATCAGAGTGCAGCGCCACATTAAATAGGCACTACAATGACAATAGTTGAAAGCGATTTGAAGCATGTTTTATTTTCAAAATGTAATATGGTTTGGGGGGGGGGCAGAGCTTTGTGACGTCATATTTTAGGGGGGTCTGACTGTTTGTGACGAGGGGGGGAGGGGGGGGTCAAAAATCGGCCAAAATTGCGTGACGTCATTTATGGACGGCCCTTTTACCGAAAGAGCCAACAATATGAATATTACTGGTAGGAACCTCCTGGTTACACCAGCCCACAGAGGATTATTGTGTCCGTCCGTCGTGCAGAGAGGGGCTGGGTGGGGAGGGAGGGGCTGGGTGGGGAGGGGAGGGTGGGGAGGGGCTGGGTGGGGAGGGTGGGGCTGGGTGGGGAGGGGAGGGTGGGGCTGGGTGGGGAGGGTGGGGAGGGGCTGGGTGGAGATGGTGGGGAGGGGCTGGGGTGGGAGGGGTGGGGCTGGGTGGGGAGGGTGGGGAGGGGCTGGGTGGGGAGGGGCTGGGTGGGGGGTGGGAGGGGTGGGGCTGGGTGGGGAGGGGCTGGTCACCCCGTGGTGCCCTTATAAAACTCAACGTTTCACCTACTCACGCCGGCTTGTGCCCGCCCTCACAGTCGGGCATATTTGCGGAATACACCACGCCGCCGTTGACCCTGCAGGCCATTGACCGAGCAACCCAACGTTCCTACCAGCTCCCTCCGCAGGACAATGTGTTCATAGCGCAGAGAGAGAGGGCGGGGCGGGGCGGGGAGGGGGTTGGATTAAAAAAGTACAAAGTAAGTAAATAAATAATATGCTAATCGCCTCGTGAATTGTGGGGGGAGGGGGTGGAGCCCTTTAAACTCACAGCTGCTACTGCTGAGTCTCGCCCGGCACATAACCACACAACTCTTGCACGATTTTTACCCCGCTAAAGCGGCGGTTGTTAGTGGTATCGATAAGCATTAGTTTGTTATCG